>NW_024412604.1:527206-573576 GCF_014898765.1 Herpailurus yagouaroundi
GACCGCAGCCCCGCGCGCCCCGCAGCGCCGTGCGCCCCGCACAGCATGGGGAGGCGCTGCTGGCGGCGGCGCGCTCTGGCGGCCGCGTGTCTGGGTGCCGCGCTCTTACTTCTGGGCGCCGCGCCCCGCGCCCTGCGCCCGGGTGAGTGCCCACCGGGCCCCTCCACGGGGGGCACCTGCTGTCCCCTCCCGCGCTGGGGGGTAGGGGTGGGTGGGCCCAGGGAGGCTCTAGGCGTCCCCGCCCAAGCCCCGGCTCCCTGAAAGGGTCTTGCCGCCCTTGGGAGTTGGTCTCCCAACGCCCGCGAGGGGTGATAGTTCGGGGCTCGCAGCCCGGGGCCCCGGGTCGGTTGTGGGTGGCAGAGGGCATCGGGTCCACCCAGGAAGGCAGCCTCGTTTACGTCGCCGGCACCCCTTGGCGCCCGGAGGCCCCTTGACCGAAGCGGTGCAGCGTGGGTTGGGGAAGCCTGACGCTGCCCGGTCCTTCAGATGGTCCCCCTCAGCCGCAGGCACTGCTGCCTGGAGCGCCCCGCTCCGCCCCGAAGTTCACACTCAGGAGGACCTGGGGCTCCTTTGCACGCCCTGCACAGTCTGGTTGGGGAAACTGAGGCAGCAAGTCAGGACCCTGCAGCGCGTGGTAGCTGCCCTGGGCCAGGCTTGTGCGTAGTCTTAACTCACTTCATCTCCTCCCCATTTCACAAAGGGGGAAACTAAGGCAGAGAGATTGAGGGGCAGGTGTGGGTGACTTGCCTGCTGGCTAGCCGCCTGCCTGGGGCTTGAGATGCCCAGTCAGCAGCCTGTTCCCACCTCGGGCTCTGTTTGCCTTTCCCTGGTGTGAGTGTGTTGGGGGGCTTTGGGGGCTCAGGGGGTAGGTCTCCCCTGGGCTCTGTGACAATCCTTGGAGTGTCACCTTTGGAGCCTCACGGACAGGGTCTCAGGGAGTAAGTGACCACGCCCCAGGGTGGACAGGGACTGTGGGCAGTGAGGGTGGCCCAAGAGATCGAGCTGAGGAGTCTGTGTTTTGGGGGGCACTCACCCACCTGGCTGGGTCTAGGTTAGTGGATAAGGGTCATTCCACAGTCTTACCTGCTGGATGACCTATTCCCCCCACCTCAGGTCCTCAGTACTCCCATCTTTCAAATGGAGTGCTCAGGTTCTTCCTTATGGGTCTTTCGGGGAAGTGAAATTAAATGAGATAGTGGAAGAAATTCAGTCCTGAGTCTCTTCATCATGCCGGCTGTCATGATTTAGGGGTGACACTGTGCTCCCTTCATCTTGGGGGGCGGGGCTTCCTTCTCCTGCTTTCCCTCCAACCTCCATGACTGCCTCTGGGCTGGAGGCCAGGGTTTGGCTGGGGTCCAGGTGAGCAGGGCTTAGGGAGGACTCCCTAGTGTGTTCACCAGAGTTCTACCCAGTCACCCTGCCGATCACACTGTTCCCTGCATGCCTGGACCCAGCCTCCCAGACCTGGACACCTCTCCAAGCTCACAGGAGGGAGCTGTGGTCAGTCTTGTCAGTCTTTCCATCACCACCCCGTTCCATGAGCAGGTGGGCTATCTGGGAGTGGTGCTCCTGGTTCAGGGTGCTCCTGATTCATGGCAGGTGCTCCTACTCCTATGTCTTAGCAGAGCAGAGTGACCCTAGCAGTGTGGGCTGTGGTCCTAGGGTCTGTGGCCATGACAGTCTTTGTCTACCCAGTCATTCATAGACAAATGTTTACTCAGGACCTGGACTCCCAGGGCTCAGCCGCTGGCGTGGGGTGTGAGAGAGACAGAAGGCTAGAGCATTTGGGCCACGGTGTGTGGGGGTGTGTGTCTGGGGGTATCTATAGAGGAGTAGGCACGTTGGGGTAGGCATATTTATGTCTCTGTGTCTCCCCTGCCTGGACACTTCTCTCCTGCCGCCTCCTCTACCCAGGTTTGAGAGAGAAGAAATGAGCCCAGGTACTGGTTACCTTCTGCGTTTTCTTCCTTTTGACTCTCTTCCGCAAAATCTGGGAGAGCAGGAGCTAGAGAGGGTGACGCGTGGTCCCTCTCCTAGTTTTTGCCCATGCTGTGTCCCCGCCTGAGATTCTCTGCTGCGTGAATACCCTTGGCCACGACCTTCTCACCCACCACGCTGGCCTCACCCTACCCAGTCTGACAGACCCTACTTGACGCCTGCTTCCACTGCCCCGAGACTGGGATGGGCCTCTTCTCCGGGCTCCCATAGTGCAGCCCCGCCTGCCTCCCAGAGGCCCTCTTGCTCCTGCTAGGTGCTCAGACCTTTCCCCATAGTCTGTTTTCACTCATCATAGCTTTGAGGGTGACCCTGGACAAAAGAGGGTTAATCAGACCAACCTACCCAACCTACTCTGCTGACTCTTTTTCCTCCTGAGCCATGAGCTAAAGCCCCTGACCTCAGAAGCCAGTGAGGAGGGTGTGCTAATGTTGGATCTGCAGGCACCTGGCAGAGCCGGAGAGGAGACAGCTGGGTGGAAAGGCCTTCTCCTGCCAACCGTCCAGCTAGAGGCAGATCCTGCTGTCTGGGGACTCTGAAAGTGGCCTCATAGGGCCTCCAGCAGCTCTGAGGTTGTTCCCGAAGCTGTGCTCTGAGTTGGAAGGGGGTGAAGGGTGTGGTGGGCCTCTGGGCTAAGAAGAGGGCTCCAGAGCACAGGAGGAACTTTAGCATCTTCCTCCAGGCACGCACACAGGTCTGGCACTGTCCCCTCCTTCTCCAGAGTAGTTGGGCAGGGGACACCTAAAGGACTGCCACTAGAGGCCTGGGGCCCCTAATGTGCATTTACTAGTGGGGAAGTCTGGAGTAGCCCACCGTGGCATCCCTGAGCCCCCAGGACGCCATCAGTGCTGACCTAGTGCTCAAGGTCCTGGGGACGAGGAAGATGCTGGGGCAAGGTGGGACAGTTGCCCAGGATACTGCTGCCCTCGACACCCCAGCCTCACCCCAGCGTCCCAGTGGCGCTTCCACTGTCACCCCTCATCCCTTTCTGCCTTTTGCTTCCTCTGTGTCCAAACCTGGGCTTGAAGGCTGTCCTTTTGTGCAACCCTGTTGACCATGGATTTGCTGGGCACGTGCTCATGCGAGGTGCCTTTCTAGGGCTGGGAACAAAACTTACTAATATACCTGCCCTTGCAGACCTTACATTTTTAATATTAAAAATCCAGGGGCGCCTGGGTGGCTCAGTCGGTTAACCATCTGACTTCATCTAACCATCAGCTCAGGTCATGATCTCACGTTTGTGGGTTCAAGCCCCGTGTCAGGCTCTGTGCTGATAGCTCGGAGCCTGGAGCCTGCTTCACGTTCTGTGTCTCCCTCTCTCTCTGTGCCTCCCCCACTCACACTCTTTCTCAAAAATACATAAAACATTAAAAAAAATTTTAAACATCCAAATTGCTGGTCTGCATCCTCTGCCCCCAGAGACACACTGAGGGAGAGTCTCAATTTAAATCCCCCACCTGCTGCTTCTCAGGGGCCTCATTGGGCAGTGCCGGATTCCACCCTCACCTCCCTCCCTCCTCAGTCCTTTCCTAGGTTTGCAGGGTTGAGCATCTTTCCTGGAGTTGGAAGTCTCCGTCCACTTTCAGGGGACCTGGGGTTGGGGGCAGGGAAGGGAGAGTGTGGAAGAAGGTTGGATGGAGGGGATTCCCAGGGGAGGCCACCTGTCCCTTCCAGGCTGGATCGCTGTCTTCCTTTTTCCTCCAGGCCACCTCCCTCCTCCTGGGGTCCAATGCTTCCTGTCTGAGATCTGGGATGATGTGTGCTAACAGAGATCTTCTCCCCCACTGTCCTTCTTGGAGGGGTACCAGATGGGGAACGGCCCAGGGCTTCTCTCCCTTTCCCTCTCTGTCCCCTTCCTTCTCTGGCACCACAGCACCTGGGGACTCAGGCCACAGAGACAACTGTTCAGAGCGCAGGGGTCTATGATGGTCGGGGCACCTCTCAGGCAGCGTAGTGGCCCTGGAGGCAGCCATTGCTTTTAATGAAAAACCAGTATTTTGGTCCTATGCAGAATAAATGCAGAAATGCCCGATGACTCCTGGGGAGCCAGGGTGCCAGGGTTGAGGTGGGTCTATGACATGGGCCTGGCCTTGGATCTGAACAGGGCCTCTCAGCGCAGAAGCCGGGGACCTTCGCAGGGGCAGCTAGAGCCAGGAGCAGGCAGCTTGCCCCCTGGGTGCCCTGTGTCCACTGCCTCCCACTGAGCCCCCTGCAGGACCCCGTCCCATAGGCTCTCCCTCATCGTCCTTGCACAGTGGGGTCCCAGTGCCCAACTCTGCATGCTCTGACTCCTTCCCCAGTCCTGGCCCTGGGCCGTCACAGGTCACAGTGTCTCAGTGAGGACATCTCAACTCAGGCCCACTTAAGCCAGATGAGGCTGCCTTCAGGCATGAGTGGATCCAGGGGTGGAACCCTTGTCTCCAACTCTAGGTTTGGCTTTTCTCTGCAATGGCTTCACTTTTAGCTGCCTCAGTCCAAAAGAAGGGCTCTTGACTGATTTCTAGCCAGAGTCCCAAGGATGTGTCTCATTGGCCGGAATTGGATCCCGTGGTGTCCACCTCTGAGGGACAGTTGCTGTGGCAGAAAGGGATGGAATGCTCCGATTGGCTAGGCCTGGTCACCTGCCTATCCCAGCAGCTACTGGAGGAGGGAGCCTATCAGAACCACGTGGACGGAGTGTAAGCAGGTTTGCTTCCGGAGGGACACCCAGCAGGCTAGCAAAAGGAGTGGGAGTGGCTGCTGGCAGCCAAATCGATAGATGCTCCCACACTGCGGTCCATTCTCAGGTACTGTCAGTGTTCCCAGGGCTCAGAGGCACCATCCGGGCCTCCAGAAAGTACCATGAGAAAAGGTTTACTGGCAAGATGGATGGCTCACTAGAGTACGGATTGGTAATTGCATTTTGCAGAGAAGGAGACTAAGATCAGGAGAAGGAAAGTGACTTGCTCACCCAACTAGGAAGTGTGAGGGCCAGGATTTAATCCTAGTCTAAAGCCCTAACCCTTATGCTTTCTACTCTATAGGCTGGGGTATTTTGGGTTGGGCTTTGCAGGCTGCATAGGACTTCACCAGGTGGGAAAATGAGGAGAGGGAATTTGGGGGGCAGAGGGAATGGCACAGACAAAAGAATGGAGGAGTGAAAAGGCCTGCTGTGCTAAGGGATGTGCTGCGGGCAGAGCTCAGGGTTCATGAGATGAGGTGGTAGGGTGGAAGCCAGAAGTATACTCTAAGTTGGGGCCCGGTCATGGGTGGCCTTGAATGGCAGGCTAAGAGTTGGGGCACTCTCCTTATGGCCATGAGGGGCTATCAGTCTTTAAATAAATTATTCATTGGCACTAGGTGAGTTACAGGGGTAAAAAGAAAACAAGACAGTCCCTTTTTACAGAGTCAACTTTCTGGAAAGGCAGCCAGACATCAACCCGTACACAAACCCCATTGTTTCAGCGGTAATAAATGCCACGCATAAATTAAAAGGAGAGACCCGGGAAAGGTCCTGACGTGGAGTGCTGCTCTTTGGAGAGACCCTCTGTCTAGAGGGGACATCCGAGTTGAAATCTGAACAAGAAGGGTTACTCTAAAGAATAGGGGTTCCTGGAGGAGCATCCCAGCCAGAAAGAACAGTTAGTGCAAAGGCTCTGAGGTGGGAACGCCCCTAATGTGTTCACTGATTGGCAGAAGGACCAGTGTGGCTGGAGCTGGGCGGGGGCGGGGGGTGGTGGGGAGAGGAGAGAGGTGGACCAGGAGGGTTCTGGGAAGAAGCAGGAATTTGTTGTTAGCCAGTGGGAAGCCATGAAGGTTTTAAGATCACCAAGGTGGAGGGAAGAGAAATAGCCTCCTATTTCTGAGTCTCCTGAGTGAGGAGATTTCTGTGACTGTCCTGGACGGAGGAGGCAAAGGGGCAGGGGGGTGGGATAGGGGCAGTTCTTAACCATCCTGGAGGCAGAGGTGATGAGAATATACCCAAGAATGAGCTGGCCAGATGAGGGGTTCCATTCCTGGTGGAGTTCAGCAAATAGAGTTTGAGTTTTAAGTACAAGTAGAGAGATCTCTAGTTCTCTTCAGGGAAAAAAAAAAAAAAAAAAGTGGGATTGTTTTTTTATTTGTGAAGGGCTTGTCAACGTGTTCCTCCCTGAGCCTGATTGCCGGAGGGAATGTCCCTGACCCTGGGGCATGCAGGTCACCCTGGAAGTCCCAGGTCACCTGGGGGACCGAATGGGCTGGGGTAACCTGCCCTCCACCCTCCCCCAGCAAGGTCCCCGGGGGCCTGTCAGTGCTGTTTGGGCCTGGCTGCCCCTGCCTGTCTGATCTTGCAACACTGTGCCCAGCTAGAACTTATTAACCAGAAACCATGTGTCGTAATCTTCACTCACTGGACTGGGAATCACCAAACAGTGTTTCTCTCCCAAATGGTGAAGTTTCAAATGGCCCACAGAATGCCTTGCGCCCCCCACCCCCGCACCCTGCCCAGCTGCAAGGGGCAGCCAAAGCCTTTCCTTAGGGGTGGGTGTGCCAGGGACCATCTCACCGGTTTCTGCCTGCAGTTTCCCTGTGTGGCAGTTCACCCACCTGCCTGCAGTTCTGGTGAGCTTGGGCGGGGCTGTGTGCTGGGCAGGATGGGTGCCCAAGAGATGTGCCCTCAGAGGCATACGTGCACTACGGCCCGGGGTCAAATCCTTTTTCTGGCCTTTGCTTGCTGTGAGGCCTCAGGCCTGTTTCTTTCCCTCTCTGAGCCTCAGTTTCCCCATCTGTCAAATGCAGATAAGAATGGTTTCTACCTGATACCAGTGTCAATGTGTGCCGAGCTCAGTGCCAGGCGCTGGCCGACCCTAGGGCTGTGCCCCAGGTGCTTCTTCCCTGGTTCCCGTGACCCTGCCCAAACCCTGCCTCCTTTGCCGGCTGCCATGCCCTCCTGGGGGCTTCCTGCCTTCATGCAGCGGCCACCGCAGGGTGTTGGGCTGTCTTTGCACCGACCTACTGGATCAGGACTGTGGTCTGCTCTTGAGGCCAGGGCTGCATGGTTTTCAGGGCCAGGATCCCTTTGGGCATGGGTGCTGGGCTCTCCCAGACTGTGGTCAGCTCACACCGCATCGCTTCCTCCCTTTCAACCCCAGCTGGTTTGCTTTGAGCAATTTCAAAACTCCAGCTGTTTTACTGCTGTGATCTGTTTCTCCTTCTCCCAGCCTCTGTCCCTGTCATTGTGTGTAGCTCTGTCTCTTTCTCTGTGTCTTTGGCACCCCCTCGTCCCTCCCACCTCCCTTCCACCACCCTCCCCCGCCTCCCCAGACAATCTTCTGCTGTTTTTGTCTCCTTTTTCAAAGCAGAACCCCATGGTGGTTTTGCCTGTGACTGCCCTGGGCTGGCCCAGGCCCCTCCCTGGCTGTGAGACTGGGCCTGCCGCCTGGCTCTCCCTGGCTTGTCTGTTCCGTGGTGCCCTTGGCAGGGAGCCTGGGACCTGAAGCCTAGTGGAGGGGCTGCACATTGGAGGACACAGGCCAAGAGAGGCTTGGGGAAACCAGAGTGGAGGTTGGGGGATGCCTCACTGTGGCCCTGTTTGGGCCACCCTGCCCTCAGAGCCAAGCCCCCAGCTTTCCAGAGTTGGGGGCCAGATCGAGGGATCTTCAAGGCAATCCCCTTCTGGCCCTCCTAGTCCTATCTGTCCTCCTCCCTGGCCAGCCTGCCCATCCCACTGGACTATAAGTTCTTCTGATCTGTGTGGTGGGAAGAGGTGGGGCTGGGCGGAGGTGGCCCAGCCCTGTAATCACTGGCCACAGCTACTCTATAAATAGGACCTCACTCTGGTGCCTGCTCCCTGTGACCCTCCACCCACTGGCCCCTGAGGTCTGGTATAGGACACACTTTCCTGCAGGCTGTGGCCTGAGCAGGAAATGAGAGGCCCCATGCAAGGGTTGGTGTTTTTGAAGGCTGGGTGCCTCCAAGTTGTGGGGCCTTGGGGTAGAAATGGACCTAGGTTTGCTTCACAGTCCCTGGGGGCACCTCCTACCCCGCCGCCCCCCCCCCCCCCCCCCCGCCGTGGGTACCAGCCCTTCCTCAAACCCAGCTGTGGCCCTCAGAGGAGCTCATCACTGGGTGACCTCGGGCTACAGGTAACACATCTGCAGATTGGTGAGAAGGGTCCCCTGCCTCCCCGGGTTGTGAGTGGTGCTGTGCTAATGTGACATAGCATCTCCTGGTGGCTGCTGCTATACTTAGGCCAACCTGCCAGCCCCAAGCCTGGGGCCTCCCTGCGCAGCCAACATGGCTGCCCCCTGGTCAGCTCATTTTCTGATGACAGTGGTGTTCCTGGGACACGTCCAGCTGCTGGGAGACAGAAGTTCCAGTCCTAGGGCCATTGGTGAATCACAGGACACAGTTAGGCCCTCCCCTCACCTTGGCTACAGAAGAGCCCAGACCTTGTTCCAAGGACACTGGAGTGGGGAAGGAGCCTGAGGCTGCCAGAGGCCCTGGACAGTGGGCTTCTGGTGCACACAGAAGGTTCTGGAGGCCAAGGCAAGGTCAATCTGTCATTTATGCATTCATTCAGCCAGCCTCCACCAGGCTTTGCTGTAGTACAGGGGTTCTCCAGGTGTGCTCCTGGGCCAGCAGCATCAGCATGACCTGGGGGGCTGTTACACATGTGGATTCCTGGGTCCCCCTCCAGACCGCCCGGACTAGAACAAGTGTTTTCTGTGTTTTCGTTGGCCCCCACGCATGCTAGACAACCACTACTCATGGTCAGTTTGCCAACAGATAATCAAATTTTCAGTTAATCAAATTTTCCAAGTTTATTTGTTCATCAAAAACATGTCTTAAATCTTTTCAGTGAATGTGTTCTTCTTGGCAGCATTTTTTCGATTCTTCATTTTATTGAAAGCCAAGGGTCATGGAAACGTCCATTCTTCTTATGGATATATTCTTTTCTCTTATGACCCTGAATTCTTGAAGGTATTCTTGTTATGAACATGCAATGTTCTTGTGAGTTCAAGAATATCTTATGATAGCCATCCAATATATTTACATTTGTAAGCTAGATTTGCATAAAATGGTCTTGCATATATCCTTTTTGGTGATCAGTAATTTTATTTTCATTGAGCTTTAATTCTCACTCCATAAAATCACTTTTTCAAAGGACACAGTGGTTTCTTAGCGTATTTAACAGTTGTGCGGTATGTCCATTCTATAATTCCAGAATATTAGCAGTAGCAGTGACTCCCCTCTTTCCCAGTGATTTCCCCCACCACCCCCAACCCCTAGCACCCACTCATCTATGTGCCAAGTTGAAGCCAGCGTCAGTACTCTTTCCTTTGTATGGATGAATAATATTCTTTTGTATGGATGGACCGCAGTGTTCATCCATTCATCAATTAATGGAACCTGAGGTTTTGGTTATTAAAAATAATGCCATGGGAACATTTGTGTGTTAAGTTTTTGTGTGAACATTGTTTTCAGTTCTCCTGGGCATGTACCTAGGAGTGGAATTGCTAGGTCATAGGGTAATTCAATGCTTAACGCGTAACTTGCTTTCGCTCACCTTTTGTTATTGTGGTAAAATACACATGACATAAATTTTACTGTCTTAATAGTTTGTAGGTGTACCGTTCAGTGATATCAATGCATTCATAGTGTCGTGTGACCATCATTCCAGACCTCTTTTCATCTTGTAACACTGAAAGTCTGCACCTATTAAATACTCCACATTCTCCCCTCCGCCACCCCGGCAACCGTCATCTGCTTTTTGCTCGATGGTTTTTACTACTCTAGGTACTAAGTGGAATCCTTCATGATTTGTCCTTTTGTGGCTGGCTTCTTTCACTCAGCATAATCTCCCCAGGGCTCATCCAAGTTGTAGCCTGTGTCAGAGTTTCCTTTCTTTTCAAGGCTGAATAATATTCGTTGTGTGAATAGACCCCATTTTGATTATCCGTTCATCTCTTGATGGACACTTGGGTTGCTTCCATGTTTTAGCTTTTGTGAATAATGCTGCTAAAAACATGGGTGTGCAAATACCTCTTAGACACCCTGATTTTTCAACTCTTTTGAGTATGTACACAGAAGTGGAATTGCTGTGTTCTGTTAATTCCATTTTTTATTTTTTGTGGAGCCTCCATGCTGTTTTCATAGCAGCTGCCCCATGTTACATCCCCACCAACAGTGCACAGGGTTCTAATTTCTCCACATTGACAACACTTGTTTTTTTTTCCTCTCTCTCTCTCTCTTTTTGATAGTAGCCATAATAATGGGTGTGAGGTGGTATATCATTATTGTTTTGATTTGCATTTCCCTAATGATGAGTGATGTTGAGCATCTGTTCATATGCTCATTGGTCACTTGTACATCTTGCCCATTATTGAGTTGAATTTTTTGTTGTTCAATTTTAGGAGTACTCTATATATCCCCTATCAGATACATAATTTACAAAAGTTTTCTCCCATTCTGTGTTATCTCCCATAATGCACAGAATTTAAAATTTTTCAAGTCCAATTTATCTATTTTTTCTTTTGTTACCTGTGCCTTTGGTTATATCCAAGAAACCACTGCCGGGGTGCCTGGGTGGCTCAGTCGGTTGAGCGGCTGACTTCGGCTCGGGTCATGATCTTGCGGACCGTGAGTTCGAGCCCCGCATCGGGCCCTGTGCTGCCAGCTCGGAGCCTGGAGCCTGTTTCAGATTCTGTGTCTCCCTCTCTCTGACCCTCCCCCGTTCATGCTCTGTCTCTCTCTGTCTCAAAAATAAATAAAAACATTAAAAAAAATTAAAAAAAAAAAAAAAGAAACCACTGCCAAATCCAAGGTCATGAAGCTTTTGTCTTATGTTTTCTTCTAAGAGTATTATTGTTTAGGTCTTACATTTAGGCCTTTAATCTATTTTGAGTTAGATTTTCTATATGATGTGAGGTAAGGGTCCAGCTTCATTCTTTTTCATGTGAACATCCAGTTTTCCCAATGCCATTTGTTGAAAGGAGTATTCTTTCCCCCTTTGAATGGTCTTGGCACCCTTATCAAAAAGCATTTGACGATATATGTAAGAGTTTATTTCTGGACACATCTCTTCTCTTCTCTTCTCTTCTCTTCTCTTTTCTTCTCTTCTCTTCTCTTCTTTATATGTCTGTCCTTCCACCAGCACCCACTGTTTTGTTACTATAGCTTTGTAGTTAGTTTTGAAATGAGGAAGTGTGAATCTTCCAGTTTTGGTCTTTTTCAAGATATTTTTTTTGATATTTGGGGTCCTATTGAATTTTGGGATGGGTTTTTCTATTTGTGCAAAAAACGTCATTGGAATTTTTACAGGGACTGCATTGAATCTACAGATCATTTGGGGCAGTATTGACATTTTAACAATACTAAGTTTTCCAATCCATGAACATGGGATGTGTTTCCATTTCTTTGTGTCTTCTTTAATTTATTTCAGCAGTGTTATGTAATTTTCATTGTACAAGTCTTTTACCTCCTTGGCTAAGTTAATTCCTAAGTATTTTCTTCTTTTTTAGACTATTACAAATGGAATTTTTTTTGTACTTTTTCATATTTTTTATTGTTTATGGAAATGCAATGATTTTTGTGTGTTGACTTTGTATCCTGCTACTTTGGTGAACTCATTTATCAGTTCTAGCAGTTTTTGTGTGTGGAATCTTTAGGGTTTTCTGCATATAAGATCATATCATCTGCAAACAGAAACAATTTTATTACTTCCTTCCAGTTTGGATGTCTTCTATTTCTTTTTCTTGTCTAATTGCTCTGACTAGAACTTCCAATATTGTGTTGAATGTAAGTGGCCAAAATGGGCATCCTTGCTTTGTTCCTGATTAGAGGAAAAGCTTTTAGTTTTTCACTACTGAGTCTGATGTTTGCCATGGGTTTTTCATATATGGTTTATATTGTGCTGTGGTACTTTCCTTCTGTTCTTTGTTTGTTTGTTTGTTTGTTTTGAGTGTTTTCTTTTTTATCATGAAAGTATGCTGAATTGTGTCAAATGGTTTTTCTGCATCAATTGAGATGATTGTGTGGTTTTTTTTTTTCCCCTCCTTCATTCTCTTAATATGGTGTAGTACAGTGATTGATGTTTATATGTTGAACTATCCTTGCATTCTGGGACTAAAGCTCACCTGGTGATGATATATAACCTTTTAATTTGCTGTTTAACTTGTATTTCTAGTATTTTGTGGAGGGTTTTTGCATCAATGTTAATAAGAGCACAGCCAGTTTCTAATTTTCCCCATTTTTGCCATTGCTTTGAATGTTTTAGTGTTTAATACCTGGCTCCCCAAAAAGGGGAAAAGAGAAAAATGGAAGGTGGAGAAAAGGGAACCAGCCTTTTAAGTCCCTCGGAAGTCACTCTATGTGGAGGGAGAGGGTCTTGGAACAATGTGGGGAAGCACACCTGATCAAAGCATGGATCTCTGATATTTGGAGAATGGCATCCTTTTTGCCCACCCCGCTTCCTGCATGCTGTATGTAAGCTACTCCAGGAACACATGCACAGCTGTCTGCCGTGTGGCTGTCTGCCATGTGCTACGAGCTGTAATCGGGGAATACTGCCACCTTAATGACATTAAATCTCCCAGTCCACAAACATGGGATATTGTTCCATTCATTCAGGTCTTCAATTTCTTCCAGTGGTGTCTTAGTTTTCAGCGATGAGTTCTGCACTTATTTTGTTAAATTTAATCCTTAATATTTTTCTTTTTATGCTATTGTAAATGGAGATGTTTTTGTAATTTCAATTTTGGGTTATTCATTGCTAGTATTTAGAAATACAATTTACTATTGTATATTGGTCTTTTATTCTACAATCTTGCTGAACTAATTTATTAGCTCGAGTAGTTTGTGGATTACACAAATACACACACACACATTCTCTATATATTCGTGTTATCTATGAATACACATAATTTTACTTTTTCCTGTCCAATCTGGATGCCTTTTTTCTTTCTTTTTCTTGCCCAATACCCTGGCTAGAATTTCTAGTACATTGTTGAATAGAAATAGTGAAGGTGGGCATCCTTTGTTTTGTTCCTGATCTTAGAGGTAAAGCATCCAATTTTCGCTATTAAATATGTTAGCTATGGCTTCTAGATGGCTTTTATCCGCTTGAAGAGGTTCCCTTCAGTTTCTAGTTTATTTAGTGTTTTTATTGTGAAAGGGTATTGGATATTGTGCAACACTTTTTCTGCTTGTACTGATGATGATTGTGTGGGGTTTTTTTCTTTATTCTATTAATATGGTGTATTACCGTGATTGATTTTTTTTTTTTATGTTGTACCACCTTTGCACTCCTGAGATAAGCCTTACTTGGTCATATATAAACCTTTTTATATGTTGATGGATTCAGTTTGATGTGTTGTTTTGTTTGTGAGGATTCTGCATCTATGTTCATAAGAGATATTGCTCTGTAGCTTTCTTGTGATGTCTCTGTCTGGTTTTGGTATCGGGGTAATACTGGGCTCATATATGAGTTGGGAGGTATTTTCCCTCCCCCATTGTTTTGTTTTTTGGGAGTTTTTTTGAGGGGCATAAATAGTTTAGAAGATACTGGTGTTAATTCTTCTTTAAATATTTGATAAGATTCAGGAGTGAGTTATCTGATTCCGGGCTTCTCTTTGTGGGAATTTCTTTCCATTACTATTTCAATGTATTGTTATATGTCATTGAGATTTTCTGTTTCTTTTGAGTGAGGAATTCGCATCTTTTTAGGACTCTTTCCATTTCATGTAGGTTATCTAATTTGCTTTTGTATAATCGTTCATACCTTTCTCATTTCTGTAAGATTCAGTACTGATAGCTTTTCTCTCATTCCTGTTTTTACTAATTTGAGACTTCATTCTTTCCCCCACTCCCAGAGATGCCTTTATTTAAAAAAAAAAAAAAAAAAAAAACAGCATTTAACCATGTGCACATGTGCTAGGGTCACTGTGATGGTACCAGCCTTTCATTTTTATTTATTTTTATTTTTATTATATTTATTTACTTTTTAAATTTATTTTTAATTTTTTTAATGTTTATTTTATTTTTTTTTAATTTTTTTTTAACGTTTATTTATTTTTGAGACAGAGAGAGACAGAGCATGAACAGGGGAGGGTCAGAGACAGGGAGACACAGAATCCGAAACAGGCTCCAGGCTCCGAGCTGTCAGCACAGAGCCCGATGCGGGGCTTGAACTCTCGGACCGTGAGATCAGGACCTGAGCCGAAGTCGGCCGCTTAACCGACTGAGCCACCCAGGCGCCCCAAATGTTTATTTTACTTTTGAGAGAGAGAGAGAGAGAGAGAGAGAGAGGCAGAGAGCAAAGGAGATGTAGAATCGGAAGCAGGCTCCAGGCTCTGAGCTGTCAGCACAGAGCCCAACTTGAGGCTCGAATCCACAGACCGTGAGATCATGACCTGAGCCGAAATCAGACGCTTAACTGACTGACCCACCCAGTGCTCATTTTTTAATTTATATCGAAGTTAGCCTATAGTGCAACAATGATTTCAGGAGTAGATTCCACTGATTCATCCCCTATGTATAACACCCAGTGCCCATCTCAACAAGTGTCTTCCTTAATACCCCTTACCCATTTAGCCCATCCCCCCTCCCACCACCCCTCCAGCAACCCTCAGTTTGTTCTCTGTAATTAAGAGTCTCTTATGTTATGTCCCCCTCCCTGCTTTTATATCATTTTTGCTTCCCTTCCCTTATGTTCATCTGTTTTGTATCTTAAGGTCCTCGTATGAGTGAAGTCCTATGAAATTTGTCTTTCTCTGGCTAGTTTCACTTAGCATAATACCCTCTAGTTTCATCCACGTAGTTGCAAATGGCAAGATTTCACTCTTTTTGATTGCCGAGTAATACTCCATTGTGTGTGTGTGTGTGTGTGTGTGTGTATCTTCTTTATTCATTCATCTGTCGATGGACATACTTTGGCTATTGTCGATAGTGCTGCTATAGACATTGGGGTGCATGTGCCCCTTTGAAACAGCACACCTGTATCCCTTGGATAAATACCTAGTTGTGCAATTGCTGGGTTGTGGGGTAGTTTATTAATTTTTTGAGGAAACTCCATACTGTTTTCCAGAATGGCTGCCCCAGAGACGTCATTCTTTTCTTCTTGGTCAGTCTAGCTAAAGTTTTGCCGATTTTGGTGATCTTTTTTGAAGACTGCATGTACTTTATTCATTTATTAACAAGTATAATCATATTTAATCATATTTAAGAAAAATATGATCAAGAAGCATAAGATCATAAACCTATGCTTACCTATGTCAACTATATAGTAAGAATATGTTCATATTAATTGAATATGTAGGAAGATATTCCTTAAGACACATTTAAAGTAAAAGAATAAATTTAGTAAGCAGAGTTTGTGGTAGTTTTAAGATTGAAGAGTGCAGTACTGAGACAGATAGACAGTATCCCTGCCCACTGTCTTCCAGTCTGGGAGACCGTGAAACCTGCATTTACCAGGAAGTGGCATACACACTGGCCTGGGAAGTTCAGGCTCCTGTAGGAGCCCACGGCAGTCATGTGACCTGGCGGGCTGTCATTGGAGAAGCTGAGTTTGGCTGTGCCACCTCTCCTGCTACCCAGCCCTTTCTGGCTGCCTGGACAGCAGCTAGCTTGGTGATTCCCTTCGGGCTCCGTGGTCATGGGGCTGGCGGGGGTGGGGCATGAGATGAAGGCAGATGGAGACAGTGGGTGGTCAGGCCTTCACCAGAGGGCTGGATAACACCTTTCCTCTCATCCCTGCCTGCCTGGCATCCTCCAACTCTGAAGGGCAGGACATGGGGCAGGAGTGATACCAAGTACTCTGCCCTGGTGGGTCAGGAGACCTATCAGTGCCCCACACTCCACCAAGCCCCCTGGAGGCAGGTGAGACACAACAGGGAAACTGACTCCCAGAGGTAGATCAGATGTGTCCAAGCCCCCCGAGAGCCACAGCCAGTCCACTTGATGCCTCTTTCCTTGTGCCCCACAGCATTTGAAAACAGCCTGGGCTCTGGCTGGCTCAGTGGGAAGAGGAGGAGTCCCCTGCAGATGCTGTATGACATGGACCAGGTAGGTGGACAGACACCCACCCAGTGATGCCTCCCTCTACCTCCAGCCCCGGGAACCTGAAAGCCCACGTGTAGACCTGTCATGGGACTGGAGCCCGCAGGAGGGCATGATGAAGCTTCCTCAGTAGTCAAGGCTCTGTGCAGAGAGGAGAATGCCTGTGACAAGGGCAAATCTTGGGGCAAGCTGGGAGATCCGCCCGCCCACCCTCCACCATTGACCCAACAACAGACTGAGGCCACACTGTGCCAGACACTCTTTTCTGCATTGTGAGTATAAAAGACTGAAGCAGACCCTTAGGAGGTCTAGTGGGGAGACGGTAATTAAGTGAACCCCCAGATTTTAGTACCCGCTGTGGTAGGGAAACAGGCAGTAGCCCCTGCCCTCGCAGTGTTCTCAGGCACACAGACCGGGAGGCTTGCTGGCCCGTGCACTCCACTTCTGCTCTGGGCCTGCCGGGAGCCCCCACAAACCCCAGCCCCCCTCCCCGCCATGGTTATACCCCACTGAGAGCCACAGGCCCCTGGCTCACACACACCCCAGCACGTACAAGGAGAGGCACCCATTCAGACAGCATGTGTGGACCACCTACTGTGTGCAGTCTGTGCTCGGGATGCTGCTGATCCAGCGGCAAGCAGGTCAGCTGGGTCCCTGACTTGGTGCAGCTGACATTCCCATGGGGGGGAAGACATCATCCCATTGCCACCTGCATTAACCTGTGACTCGTTTGCATCAGGGCAGCCCTAGGTGCAATAAGAGATCGACCAGGAGGGTTCTCGTTTAGATTGGGGGCTGTGGGGGGGGGGGGGGGGGGAGCCTCTCTGAGAAAAGGACATCGGAGCTGAGAACTGCTGAAAAAATGTTGAGAAACAAACAGTAGGGGGCCGAGTGCCTAGAGGTGAGGGGGCAACGGAAGAGGGGGTGTGAGGTGAGCCAGGAGTAGGCAGCAGCGTGGTGGTGCCTGGCAGGTGGGGCAAGGGTAAGAGGGAGCCATAGAGGGTTTTAAGCTGGGGAGAATGATCAGACAGGTTGGGTAGGGAGCTGTTCACTGAATCCCTAAGTGCTGAGCCAAAGGGGCCTGTGGAGCTTATCTGACCTTGGGTTGCAGGTGTAGAGGCCTTGGTTCAGAGAGGGTGACTGGCTTGCTCTGGACCACACAGCAAGCTGAGGGCAGGCCAAGCTCTCTGTAGGATCCTGGGCCCCGCTAGTTCCACAGGCCCCTGAGGGTCAGATGGAGTTGGCTCAGCTCCCTAATGGCCTGAGGTCGCACTGACTGTTGGGTGTAAGGCCCTGGGAGCTTAGCACCTTGCAGCTGAGAAATAAAAGTAATAAAAATAATCCGGCCAGTGAGTGCTAACTGTGTACCAGACACTTCAGTTCTGTGAACATATTTAGTCCTCATGGCAACCCTACAAGGTAGGGCTGTAGGGCTGTTGTTTTCCCTGTTTAAAGATGAGGAGACTGAGGCAAAGGGAGGCCAAGGACACAGAGAAGGTGAAGAGCTCAAAAGGACTAGAGCCACGCTAAGGATCCAGCAGCTGAGTCCAATCAGGCCGGGAGAGATGAGAGTTGTAGCTGCAGGACTCGGTCCTGGACCAGCAGGCGTAGTGGCAGCTTCTGAGTCCTAAGTGGCCTGAGTTGAGAGTTCCAGCTTCTGTACTCGAGAGCTGTAGGCAACTCATTTCTTCTGAGCCTCAGTTTTCTCACTTGTATGGAGATAACATTGCCTGTCTTGGTATTTACGGAGCTCCAAGCGACAGAAAAGCGGACTTTAAGCCATTAGGACAGTCGGTGTTTACTTCCCAAGATGCTCAGAGACCAGCCAGCCCTCTGGAACAGCATCAACATGTTGCGCATCATCATCTGGATGTTGATTATCTGTTTCATGTCTTGTTGTCTCCTGACTGCAATCTGACTGCCAGGGCTCCGGACCTCTCCTCCTAGGACAGTAGCCCTGAGCAGAAAGAGAGGGGGGCAGGCAAAGGTTTTTTTCTTCAAGGGCCCTCTCTTTTTGTGCTGAAGTCTTTCCTGGGACTCAGCTAGCAGGCTTTCCTGTAATCTCCTTGGTCAAATCCAAGCTATGTGTGCACCGCTGGCCCCAGAGCTTTCGTGAAGTTGTGTGAGATTGCTGTGACTGGTTCTTCCCCAAGGCTAGGCACACGACCTACCACAATTGAGGTCTGCTGGCAGGGAAGGTGGCCCAACAGGTGGGGGGGGGGGTGGCCAGTATTCCGTGCCATAGGAAATATGGTGGGTTGTCTGGAAGCTAAAAAAGCAGACCTTGGCTGTGGGGCACCTGGATGCAGCCTCTCCTGGCACTCGTGTGCAGCCAGGCTTCTGAGGGCAACCCTGTGAGTCTGCCTTAGAGGGTAGGGGATACTCCCAGGCCCCCCAGAGCCGTGGCTGAACTTCGCAGCCACCCTTCAGTGCGATTTTGAAAAGGTGACATAAGCACATGATAGGGCATTCAACCTCCCAAAAAGGTACCTACAGTGAAGAGTACCTCTCCTTCCCACCCTGTTCCTGCTGACCCCTGGAGGTGACCAGTTAGTTTCCTGTGTGTCCCCAGGCACGTTCTGGGTATGTGTGTAGTGTCCAGTGCTCAGTCATGTGCTCAGGTCACTTTGCCAAAATCACACCTGCAGGGCATATATGTCCTTTCTCTCTGCTTTATGTTTGAATTGTGAAAAATTCAAACATATACAGAAGTACAAAGTACATTAAACCCCATGTTCCCATCACCCAGTTTGAACAGTCATCAACTCTTATCCAGTCCTATTTCATCCAGACCCTTCTCCCCTCCATTTCTACCTGGGATTATTTGGAAGCAAATCACAGCCTTGTTTGTTCTGGGACAATGTCAATATATATCTAAAAGAGAGGCTCCCCACAACCTATCCTTTTCTGAAACATTTATTTCCTTCCCCAACCCTTTTTATTTTTTTTTTATTTAAAAAAAATTTTTTTTAACGTTCATTTATTTTTGAGACAGAGAGAGACAGAGCATGAACGGGGGAGGGTCAGAGAGAGAGGGAGACACAGAATCTGAAACAGGCTCCAGGCTCTGAGCAGTCAGCACAGAGCCCGACGCGGGGCTCGAACTCACATACCGCGAGATCGTGACCTGAGCCGAAGTCGGACGCTTAACCGACTGAGCCACCCAGGCGCCCCCTCAACCCTTTTTAAACCCAAAGTGTGGGGTGTTGACTCTTGTTCTGTATTTCAGCTTTTTCACTTAAAGTATCGTGGATTTATTATTTTTTTTAATGTTCATTTTTGAGAGAGAGACAGAGACAAAGTGCAAGCGGGGGAGGTGCAGAGAGAGGGAGACACAGATACAGATACAGTGTAGAGTATCTGTAGGCTCCAGGCTCTGAGCTGTTGGCACAGAGCCCGATGTAGGGCTTGAACTCATGGACCATGAGATCATGACCTGAGCTGAAGTCGGACATTCAACCGACTGAGTCACCCAGGTGCCCCAGTATCTTGGATTTCTGCAGGATGCTTTTAAAGGCACCAGAAGCACAACTGAGCATACATGCACGCGTGCACGCGCGCGCGCGCGCGCACACACACACACACACACTTCCCTGCCCCCTCCCCCCAGCGTCAGATACTCTCATGAAGGCACGGGGTACAGTGTGCCCCCATTTCAGAGGCTGCTTTGTCCCCTTGCAATGGAAGCACTCAGAAGGCTCTTTTCTTAACTGAGATATAACTCAAATACCATAAAACTCACTTTTAAAGTGTACAATTCAATGGGTTTTAGTGTATTTACAAGGCTGCATAGCTGCTGCCACTCTAATTGCAGAACGCTTTTGTGACTCCAGAAAAGAAACCCAGCACCAGTGAGCAGTCACTCCCCCTTGTCCCCTCCCACCCGCCCCTGACAACTAGCAATATGCTTTCTGTCTCTGTGGATCTATTCTGGACATTTCTTATAAATGGAATCTATCCGACAACATATGGCCTTTTGTGCCTGGCTTCCTTCACTTAACATGGGCAATCTTTTCAAGTTTCATCCATGTTTTAGGGTGTATCAGAATTTCCTTTGGGGGCGCCTGGGTGGCTCAGTCTGTTGAGCACCCAACTCTTCATTTTGGCTCAGGTCGTGATCTCATGGTTTGTGAGTTTGAGCCCCATGTACTATCAGCATGGAGACTGCTTGGGATTCTCTCTCTCCCTTTCTACCTCTCCCCCATGCTCGCTCTCACTGTCTCTCTCTCTCAAAATAAACACTGAAAAAAAGAATTTCCTTTCTTTTATTGGCTGAATAATATTCTATTGTATGGATATGCTACATACTATTTATCCATTCTTTGCTGATGGACATTTGGGTTGTTTCTACCTTTTGGCTATTATGAATAACATTACTGTCAACATTATTTACAAGTTTTGGTGTGACATATGTTTCTAGTTATCTTGGTATATACCTAGATGTGGAGGGCTGGATCATACGTTTATTTATTATTTTTTGAGAAGCTGCCAAGCTTTCCACAACAGCTATATCATTTTACACCCTCAGCAGCAATGAATGAAGGTTCCATTTTCCCACATCATCAACAATGTTTGTTGTTGTCTTTTTTTTATTATGTCTTGAAGGTTTTTAAGACAATTCTGAGGAATTAAAAACACTCTCCTAGAAACTCCTGAACCAGGAAGAGGACGGGTGGGAGGGGGGTTGGAGGGTTAGTCTTGGAAGTAGAGAACCTGTTTAGTGCAGA
This sequence comes from Herpailurus yagouaroundi, assembly GCF_014898765.1. Classification (NCBI taxonomy): domain Eukaryota; kingdom Metazoa; phylum Chordata; class Mammalia; order Carnivora; family Felidae; genus Herpailurus; species Herpailurus yagouaroundi. Next base: position 547,948 of record NW_024412604.1, read on the forward strand.
AGGGACTTGAGGAAAGGAGGAGGGATGGGGGGGAGGGGGTGGCTTGGGTCTTAGCATGGCCGAGGCAGGCTAGGAGGGGCTGGCCTGGGTGTCCTAATACTACCTAATTAATAGAGTCGTAAAGTGCACAGAAGACTTTCTGGCACACAGTGGGTGCTAGATAAATGCTCGATGTTAATATCTCACAGAGGAGAGACAGGCAAGCTTCCTGCCCAGGCACTGAGATTAGAGATGGTTGGTGGTAATAAAAAGAAATCAAGACCCGCAGGAACATACTTCTGTATGAAGTAGCTAATTTTATCATTGAACAAAAAATATCTCGGTAGCCTGCAAGTGGCTGCATTTTTCAACTCTTTATATGGATTTAAAGTATACCGTTCGTATACACTATCCTTTCAGTAAAAAGGGAGCGGATATTCAATCCGCGCCCACCCTTACCACTCTGATGATATAACTTCTTTATCAGGCTTACTCTGATGTGGTCATATTCATTCTGAGGCCTTCCTCGGTCCTGAGCGCCCAACACTTGTTTGTCACATCCTTCCACGTGCCTCAGCGAGGTTAGAGCCATTTCCCCCCAAGTTCAGGTCCAGGACAGATCCCTGGGTCCCAAATCACAGAGCGATCAGTGGCAGTTGCTGGGGTTTCAGTCCCCCATTCCTTCGCCGCGGCTGGGTGGGCGCGGGGCCCGCAGCGCTGACCCGTCCGTCCCCCCACCTGTCGCCCGCAGGGCCCGCGCTCGGCCATGGCCGAGGTGCACCGGCAGCGGCGCGACCTGCTGCGGCGCGCCTGCAGCCGCCACACACGGCGGCAGCGCCTGCTGGGGCCCGAGGACCTGCGGCACGTGCTGGTGGACGACGCGCACGGCCTGCTCTACTGCTACGTGCCCAAGGTGGCCTGCACCAACTGGAAGCGCGTGCTGCTGGCGCTGAGCGGCCGCGCCCGCGGCGACCCGCGCGCCATCCCCGCGCACGAGGCGCACGCGCCGGGCCGCCTGCCCTCGCTGGCCGACTTCAGCCCGGCCGAGATCAACCGGCGCCTGCGCGCCTACTTGGCCTTCCTCTTCGTGCGCGAGCCCTTCGAGCGCCTGGCGTCGGCCTACCGCAACAAGCTGGCGCGGCCCTACAGCGCCGCCTTCCAGCGGCGCTACGGCACACGCATCGTGCGCCGCCTGCGGCCGCGCGCGCACCCGGACGCGCTGGCCCGCGGCCACGACGTGCGCTTCGCCGAGTTCCTGGCCTACCTGCTGGACCCGCGCACGCGCCGCGAGGAGCCCTTCAACGAGCACTGGGAGCGCGCGCACGCGCTCTGCCACCCGTGTCGCCTGCGCTACGACGTGGTGGGCAAGTTCGAGACGCTGGCCGAGGACGCGGCCTTCGTGCTCGACCTGGTGGGCGCGCCGGGCCTGCGCTTCCCCGCGCCGCCGCCCCGGGCCAAGGCGGCTGCCGCGCGCGACCTCGCCGAGCGCCTCTTCCGGGACATCAGCCCCTTCTACCAGCGGCGTCTCTACGACCTCTACAGGATGGATTTCCTGCTCTTCAACTACTCTGCTCCCTCCTACCTGCGGCTGCACTAGGCCGCGGAGTCCCGGCGGAGCCTGGCATGTGGATGCCCCGGGGTCTCGGTGGACCGGAGAGTGTGCATTTCTGGTGGTCCCCACCCCCACCGTCCCCTGCACCTCCATGCTGGTGCCACCCACCCGGGACTCCACTCTAAGCACCACTGCCCCCGCGATTCCCTGCTTGGCCAGCACGCCTGGCCAGGTTTAGGTGCAGTCCACCTTGTGTGACTGTCACTTGACGCTTGCTTCCTCTGACTGCTCCAGCTGGACGGCCTTTCTCCAGACCCCTGGATGGGAGAGCACTGAATAACTAGTCTGTTTTCGTTTGAGGCCATTTTGGGGGGTCGGCTCTGCCCCCAAACCTGTCTGTGGTGCAACAGAGCAGAAATGATGGTTCGGTGTGACCTCTTCACCTCACCTGCTTTGGTGGTCACATCCCTGTCCCTCGTTGGGCTCAGGCTAGAGCCATCTGTGCCAGTGGGCATGGCTCTGGAGCCCATCCTGAGTTGCCTTCCACTCTGCCTGTCACAGAGCAGCACTGTGTCTGGCCCCACCTTTGACCTCAGTCTGGCCAGATCCCAAGTCTTCCGTGTGTGCTCACAGAGCTCAGAATGGTGCCCGGTTTTATAGGACCTTGGTGAGCTGGGGAGCTCATGTTTTTGAAATAAACGTTTTGTTATTTTCTGACGTTTGGAGTTTCTCTGCTTCACTTTGCCATTTGCTCCGCTGCGTGGGGCTGTCCGATCTTGGGGATCTCAACAAACCTCTGAGCCTCAGTTTTCCTTTGCTGCTAAATGGCACAAAAATGCCAGGTGGTCAGGAAGATCAGGCGAGAGAGAGACGGAGAGCCTGGGTTACCTTCACAGCAGCGCACCGGTGTGAAGGGCTATATGGGCAGCGGGGTAAGGAGTCTGTGCACTGTGAATGGGGCATGCTAAATTCTGCCCGGAGGGGCAAGTGGGAGAACTTGGGGGGGGGGGGGGGGTCTAACCTTTCGATCTGCTTAGGCTGAAGATCAAAGCTGAAACCAGCTCAGTGTGTATGTGTGTGTGTGTGTGTGTGTGTGTGTGTGTGTATTTGCAGCGTGTGTCAGGCCACTTGGCAATGAGTATCCACCCTTCTGGCTTTGGGAAGACAGCCAGCTGTGGGAGTGCTCCCTTAGGAAGGACTGAAAGTCCCCTTAGTGACTGGTTGAATATATGGTGTCCTTTTTCAGTTTCCCTGGATGATAAAGTAAAATGCCAGTACTTTGGGAAGAACAGGGCAGGGTACGCTTGAGGTTTGAGAAACAGACAGCAGAACACAGCTGAGGTAGGACAGCTTGGCAGGGATGAGGCCAAACTTCTCTGGTGGTGCCCCCACACCCTGCAGTGAGGGCCTGTGAGCCTGGTCACAAGGCCAGGCTGGCCAGGACCGGCAACTCAGTCACATTCACGCCTCGGGCTTTGTTGATGTTGTTCCCTGTGTCTGCAGTGGATGCTCTTCCCTCCAGGCCTGTCCTAGGGTTCCCTCTTCTCAGGAGCCTGCTGAGGCCTTCACGGCCACTGTGTCCTGGGCCCTGCCAGTGGGCCTCAGTGGCAGCCAGCCCTGTGAACTTGGGGAGGGGCCGCCTCTGGGCTCCCTGTGAAGTCTCACCCCACTCACTGGAGGGCTGTGGAAGCCCAGGATCCTGAACCGTTACCAGGGGGAGGGGGGAGGGGCCGGGCCTGTGACATGCCCGGAGGCCCTGTGTCCTTGTTTCTGGCCCCCTGTTGCCCACGTGCTCCCCCGTACGCTATACCCACACCATGTCCCACACCACATCCTGGTCAGCTGTCCCACACCCACTTCGATGGCACACATCTTTGTTCCGAGCTTCCTCAGTGCCCACACAGCCTGTGATGTGACCTGTTTGCTGAAGTTATCACCCACTCAGGTGTCACCCAGAACCAGGTGGTCACCTTTAGAAGTCACCCTCCCGTTCGGTCATCACACGACCTGTTGCCATTCCTCGGTGCCTGCTGCATCCTGTAGCTCATCACATGCACGCACACTCCATCATGTGGGAGAGGCACTCCACTGCCTGCCCCCAGCTGATGGCACCTGATGTACTCTCTGCTGTGACCGCAAGGCCCACACCCCAGGCCTTCTAGGGTTAGAGGCACCCCTTCCTCCTGTCCTGCTGGCCCTGGGGGATTCATCATGCTCCTGTGTCCTCTGACCTGCTTCCTCTCTGGCTGGCGCCAGAACGTGTCTGTCCTCACTGATCACAGGCTGACTGCCCACCCCTCAATGGCAAGGTCCCAGCTGGGCCCTCCGATGGCCCGAGGAAGACGGGGTCTCACGTGAATAGCTGGACAAGAGGGCGCCCAGATTTTCTGTTAAAACGCTGCACCAGTTCCTAAAGGGATCCAAAGCACAAACTGGGCATTTTAATGTACTGGGAACTTATATTTCCTGGTTTTCCATCTCTCAGAACTTAGTGGTGCTGGTCACCGCCCTCCCCAGCGTGGAAGCGACACCAGTGGGTTGGGTTGCAAAGACTTGTTTAGAATGTTTTAGCGTTCTGCTGTTTCTGGCTTTGTCAGGAAAACGTTTCCCGGATTTTTTGTAGTTATGGTATTGGTTTGTTTTTGTTGTGTTGTGTTTTGTTTTTTCAGTTTTATTTTGTGGCTTTGTCATCCAGGCGGCTTCCTGGGAGGCGTATTTCCATCATTTAAAGTTGTGCTAAAATAAATCCCCAGTTCTTTTAACAACAGCACTTCATGCATTATTCAGTTTCGGAATCGCAGCCAGCGGCATCTGCTGGCCTTGGCGACTGGCTGGGTGGCCTCCGGGTGAAGGCAAGGCCCACAGCTGCTCAGGTTGCTGGGTCGTTACGGCACCCTGCCAGGTCGGTGGGCCACGCCTCGGGGTGCTGCCCTTCCCCACGGGCCTGCAGCCCTCTTCCTGGGGTGAAGGCGCGGCTGCCTGCGGCACAAGTTCAACCACGGTAACTCCTCTCGTTCAGCAGAAGGGAGTCAGAACAGCTGCTCCATGGAGCCACTGGGGACACAGACTCCTTCTCTCCGGCTGCTCCCCCGTCCCTAGGCTGTAGCCCTCCTCCACGTGGTCCGCAAGACCAGATCATCCTCTTCCCAAGCATCAGAATGTTGAAGACGAACACTGTGGATGGATTCCATGTTCTGCCTCCAGTCAGGTGCCATCGGCCAGAGCCTACCATAGCAGCCTACCTACCGCTATGCCCCTGCTTCAGGGGAGGCTGGGGACAGTACCCACCCCACCCCCGGCCCACATCCCGCTAACCACTTCCAGGTACTGTGCCCCGGTGGCTCCCAGCCACCGCACCCGCAGGCCTCCTGTGGGTTCCCTCTGACCTGCTTGGCCTGAACACAGGGATATTGGGTGTGCAGGGAGTCGGTGTCCCCGGGCAGCCCTCAACCCACGTCTGCTGGAAGTTGGGGGACAAATACTGCAGCCTTTGCCCCTCCGGTGGGATACCACTGAGGCATGACCTGCAGAGTTCTTCCCTGGGATTCAGTGGCGCCAGCTCAAGAGCACACCCCCTGCTTCCTTTCTCATCCCCATGTCTCTCTGGGGCTTCCTGGAATCTCTTCCCAATGACACTACTTGCATCCATATCCTTATCTCCAGATCTGCTCCAGGGGGAACCCAGCTTGGGACAGGGGACCAATCAGGACTCCATTGCAGACTTGCTTTTATTTCATTGGTCCCTAAATGATTGGTAATTGGGTTAATTTGTGTCTGTTAGCGTTACTGTGCCACGGTGAATGTCCCTGCATAGTTCTCGTCCTGCGTGTGTGGGTACGATCGCAGGATAAATTCTTAGAAGACAGATCCACACCCCTGGGCACGCTGTTGACTGTGCCTGTTCCTCGGGTGGCTTCAGCTCTCTGCCAATGTATGTTTTACTGTTGCTGTGCTCACGGCACCAGGACAATCCAGGATCTGGATGGTCACACTTAAATGCTGGTGGCATGCCCCGGGTTGCTCTATGGGCCGCCGTGATATGCTTACCTCATCCCTCTGCACTCAAACATTTAGGTGTTGTCCATTTCCCTGTGAGGACTTCTGCCGTGCATGCTTCCTGAAGGGTCTGTTTTCTTCTTTGAGGACATCATGGATGGAGAAACACTTGGCACACAGCAGGACCGACAGACAGCTCCTTTGTTTTTTTCTATTTTACTTATTTATTTTTAAGTTACATCCAAGTTAGCATAGAGTGCCATAATGATTTCAGGAGTAGAATCCAGTGATTCATCCCCTGTGTGTCCCCAACAAGTGTCTTCTTTGATGCCCCTTACCCATTTAGCCCATCCCCACCCACAAGACCTCCAGTAACCCTCAGTTTGTTCTCCGTATTTAAGAGTCTCTTAGGTTTTGTCCCCTTCCCTGTTTTTATATTATTTTTGCTTCCTTTCCCTTATGTTCATCTGTTTTGTCTCTCAAAGTCCTCATATGAGTGAAATCATATGATATTTGTCTTTCTCTGACTAATTTCGCTTAACATAATACCCTCCAGTTCCATCCACGTAGTTGCAGATGGCAAGATTTCATTCTTTTTGATTGCCGAGTAATACTCCATTGTATCTATATACCACATCTTCTTTATCCATTCATCCATTGATGGACACTTGGGCTCTTTCCATACTTTGACTATTGTTGATAGTGCTGCTATAAACATTGGGGTGCATGTGCTCCTTCAAAACAGCACATCTGTATCCCTTGGATAAATACCTAGTAGTGCCATTGCTGGGTCATAGGGTAGTTCTATTTTTAATTTTTTGAGAAACCTCTATGCTGTTTTCCAGAGTGGCTGCACTAGTTTACATCCAGATAGCTCCTTCTTCCCTAAATATTTTTTTTTCATGTTTATTTATTTTTAAGAGAGAGAGACAGAGTGTGAGTGGGGGGGAGAGGCAGAAAGAGAGGGAGACACAGAATCTGAAACAGGCTCCAGGCTCTGAGCTTTCAGCACAGAGCCCGACGTGGGACTCGGACCTATGAACCATGAGATCATGACCTGAGCCGAAGTCAGACGCCCAAACGACTTGAGCCACCCAGGCGCCCCTCGTTTTAAAAGGTTAGGAGGGAGATGTGGTTACCTTCGGCAGAGGGAGGCGGCAGGGGGCCGCTGGAGAAGAAGCTCCCAGGCAGGTATAAGGATCAGTCACATGTCACTTCATCCTTCTGCTGCATCACAGGTGTGCAGCACCATATTGTGTATATTTCAAGTAGGACACAGCTGTGCACGTTGCAGGAAAACTCCTGAGACACACACAGTCCAAGTGGAGGTCAGCCTGGCTCCAACCCCAACAGGAGGGGACCCTGGGGGGTCCCTGCTTCCTTCTACCACCAGATGCTGCATGGTACACCAGGCCTGCTTCCCACCTGGGCATGGAGGGAGGGAGGCCCAGAGAGAGTCCTTTGCTGGGGTGTCCACCCTGTGGCAGTCCTCTGCACCCCAGACACCCCAGGAGCATGCAGCAGAACTGACTTCTGCCTCCTGCAGGCTGAGAACCAGCACCCACCTGTCCCCAGGGCCTGGGGAGGGCCCCTTTGCAATTCTCACTCCACTGGAGACCTCATTCCCCCTTCTTTCTGGAATAGGGCCCTTGTCCACCTTACTCAGTGCAGCCCCCATAGCCATTTTCAGGGTCCCCACACCCTCTCTCCTAGGGAGAGGGCTATCGTTAGTGTCCCCAATTTTATTCACCCAAGGACTCCAAGGTGACATCCTAGTCCCTCTCTTTGTAGAACAGAGCAGAGGAAACCCTCACATTCTCAGCAGGCACCCTCCTACGTAGTGCCGCCATTACAAACTCCAAAGCAGTTGGTATTACGTATACTTCCTTCGAAGACTTTGTAATGCACCGACGGCGTGCTGTTAGGTTCATGTATGAAAATTGCAGAAATTATTAGCCCTGTCGCCAAGTTCCCCAGTTCTACCCAGAGATCCTGATTGTTACCTCTACACACACACACACACACACACACACACACACGCAGGAGCATATCAGCCACACTTCTGCTGTGCCTTTAAAAAATTCTTAATATGCTTTGTGGATTGCTCGAGAGCATTATATCAAGAGCTGTTTCTTCATTTCCGTGGCCGCCTACTGTTTCGGGGTACAGCCCTGATGTCACCGAACAGCCCCCTATTAGTGGATATTAGGTGGCCTCCGACGCTTCGCTGTTTCTTAGGGCGCTGTCATGAATGTTTTGTCCACATACGTTTCCTCACATGTGTGAGTACATCTTTGGAATCAGTTCTTGGAAATGACGTCCGTCCTCTCACTAACTCTCACGCCAACCCCTCGAGATTAAACATAGATGAGAACACGGAGGCTCAGGAAGCAAAGTGCTCCATGCAAGTGGACACAGGATGTGAACCTGCGATGTTTATTCACACGGTGTGGGTTCTGAGGAGATGAATAGCCCCTTCGAGGCGGTGCCCCCCACTCAAGTTCACCTCTGTCCGGAAGGGAGGGCTCTGGGGCCACTGCAAGGTGGCCGAGAGGGAGGCCGCACAGAGCTGGGCTCTAGGAGAGGCCTCTGGAGGGGTGGGCAGCATGGGCACCAGTGAGGGCAGCAGGGACTCTTGACCCAGGGAAACGGTGGCTCAGTAGCTTGAATTCCCAAAGGTAGCTCTGTGGAGGCGGCAGCGGCGGGGGGCTGAGGCTGGACGGTGATGTAAAATCTGGTGCCCCAAGCCTAGGGAAGCCACGCGGAACCCTGCTGGTCCAGAGACGTCGGCCAGGGCCACAGCCAAGTCTCTGCTCCCAGCCCAGACCTGCCCTGGGACCCCACACCAGCCTCTGCTGCCCTCCTAGCCAGCCCCCCACCCCAGATGTCCAAGTCAGAACTCCTACGTGGCCAGGACTTGGTCCCCCAGCCCTGCCCAGACACTGAGTGAGTGTCATCTTTGTGCCTGCCAGAAGGTGCACCAGCGTTGTGTGAGGCCACCGATCCTCCCCTAGGCAGCATTCTCTAACAGCTACATCAGGTCTGGACATGCTACCCTCCTGCTCCCCAGACTTCAGTGGCTCCCCACTCACCCTCAGACAAATGTTGGCATTTAACGTTCTCCCCTACCTGTCTCCTAACCATCCCGAAAAATGGCACTTCAAATTCCTTAAGTGGGACACTAATCTGCCCCACCTCAGGACGTTTGCACTTGACTTCTGCTGCCTGGAGCATCTCTTCGTATAAGGTTCCTGCTTCTCACCCAGGCCCCCATGCCCTCTCTTACCCTCTCCCCCCATCCACTCTCTGCCCTACTTTGGCACCTGCTGGCCATGGCCGTTTGGCCCCCAACAATCCCACTCTGGTCAATTCCCCAACAGAGGGCTGGCGGGGGTTCAGAGGGCGGAGGACGAGGTGGGGGATCTCTGCCGCCTGCTCCCCATTACTTCAAGCCTTTGGCAGAGGCCCCACAGCCACAGCCCCCTGCCTGCCCTGGAGCTCACGGCCCCTGCCCACCCCTCCACCCCAGGGGAGGGACTGGCTCCCCACTGGTGCTGGGCCCTGGTGGGTTGAGAAGCCCACGGCCTCCAGAGCTCCCTGACACATCCGCTGACCACTTCAGTTTGTCCTCCAGATCTCTGCTCTGTGTCATCCGCTGGGAGACCTCTTCTCATAGCAGACCCTTGGGGCAGGCCCCAGCACCAAGAGTCTGGACCCTTGTGCACAGCCTGACTGGTCCCCACAGGACGCCTGGCTGGAAGCTGATCCCATTCTGCAGCAGTAGAAGCTGAGACTCAGGACCCCCTGTGCTCTCAGACTCCAGCCTCTGCAGTTCAGCGCCCACTGGATCGGTCCAGACAGCTGGAGCAAGAGCCCACAGCCAGATGAGGGAGGGAACGTGACACCCAGGACAAAAGTCAGGGCCAGTAGGGGCAGGGAATAGGCACGTAACTGTGTGCATGTGTGTGTGTGCGCGCGTGCGCGCAAGCCTGAGTGTTTTAATTGCCTCTCCGGATATCTGGTTAGGGGACTGTGCAGGTGTCTCTGTGACCTGCCAGAGGTGATATACAGTGTATGGAGCCAGGGGCTTGGCCAGTCAGAACAGACACAGGGCTTGGAGTTGGAGGGAGGCGCAGAGGCAATCAGGGCGGAGCTAGGGTCTTTGGGAGGTGGGGTGATGCCCCCCACCAACTGGTCAGGGAAGCCCTTCATTGTGTAACAGCTGGTGGGTGCCAGCCAGCCCAGTGACAGGGCGAGTACGTGAAATGTTGTGTGGTGGGGTCTTCCCAAGGGTTTCCGGGTGCTTCACCGTGTGTGCCCGTGGGTGGGAGGCGCATTCACGTCTATGCGGTCAGTTTAGAGGTGGCCAGTCCAAGAGTCCCTTGCAAGTGCCTCCACCCTCAGAGCAGGCTGCACGGAGACCCGAAGCTTGCCGGCCCTTCCTCTGCTTTGCCTGTGCCGTGTGGAAGGATGGCGGCAAAGCCCCCACCCCCTCAGGCCTGCTTCACCACCTGCAGACGGGGCCCGCCCGCCCGAGGGTCCCCTGCAGCCTCTCCCACAAACTGCCTTGCTGTGGAAGGAACCACAGGACATTAGCGCCTCCTTTCTGGACCTCGGTTTCCTCAGGTTAGACGTGGAGCATGCTGGGTCATGAACGTCTGTGTACAGACCTGGGGTGGGAGGCTTGTGTGTGGTCAATGGGCAGCGGTGGCTGTCCACATCCTGGGCCTGACACTTACCCTCTGACTGGAATGGATCTTGTTGGCACCAGCATCTTCTGCAGGGGCAGCTGATCCCGCAGTGAGTCATTTCTCTTCGTGGCCTCCCAGGGCTTTGGGAACTCTGCGTTGGGGGCCGTCAGCCAAGAGAACCTGCAGTGGGGCACCTGGCATCTTTAGGTGACCGGCAGCCATCAGCCACATGAATAGCTCTTGGTCATCTGGACCTTTCTGCTTGCCAGGTGGCGTTCTAAGCGCTTTATCAACATTAACCCACATGTCAATTCACAACCGTGCTATGAGGTAAGTCTGGTTGCCAATATTTTGTAGATGAGGAAATGAGGCAGGGAGAGGTCAAGTGACTTGCCCAAGGTCACACAGCTAGGAAGCCCTCCAGAGTTGCTGCATTTTTTCCCCCAGGACCCTACACAAAACATTTAGTAACTGCTGCTGGCTGAGGCCCCAGAGCTGCCCAGTCTGGGGGTCTCTGCTGCTTTCTGAGTGCCCTGGGGGCTTTACAAACCAGTCCCCACCCCAATCTGATCCCATCACATGTTTGGTAGGGGGAGGTGTTCACGAACATGCTCCTCAGGTGGTTCCTGTGAGGCCACTGGCCCAGAGGCAAGCAGCTGGCTATGGCTCTGGGATGGCCCCGGGGGTCCTGGGCACCCACCTAGAGGCCGTCAGCTCAGATTGGGATGGGGGTGGAGAAGGTGAAACCCAGACTGTCACAGAGCTGCACAGGGAGCTCCCTGGGGATGAAAAACCCCACCCCAGGCCCAGGCCATGGAATGTGCTAGGGGGTGAACTGAGGGGAGGCGGGACTTTGCCCTAGTGGTGGGGAGGTCTTGTACCTGTACGGAAACTTTCTGGCAAAATTTTCCTGGATCTTGGTGCTCCTCTTCTTATGTTGGGGGTACTTCTTGGGGTCCTTCAACCTCATCATGGAAGGGGGTTAAACTCTGGCACACCCTTCAGCCATGGCTGGAAGGCAAGAGGAGGCATCTCAGAGCCAGAGAGGCGGTGGGAGGAGCTGTTCTGGACCCAGACCAGGCACACGGTATCCCCCGAGGACCGCAGAGGGGACAGAAGTTGGGGGCCCTGCCAGCCTCGTGGGGTTGAATGAAGGCCGGGTCTTGCCGGCCTGTCACTGATGCCTGGCCTCACCACACTGCACCTGGTATGAACACTCTCACGTGTGTGTGTGTGTGTGTGCACGCAGCTTTGTGTACCTGCACCTGGGATGGTTCTCAACCAAACAGCCCATCCCGAGCCCCAGCAACCACGAATCTGTTCTCATGTCTATACTGATGGGATTTCACAAGCGTTGTACCAATGGAATTACCCAGTAGGCATCTTTGGGAGCCTGGCTTCTTTCTCGCAGCGTCACCCACTTGGGAATTCTCCCAGTGGGTGGGAGAATCAGTGGGTGGTTCTTTTTTTCAGTGCTGAGCAGTGTTGGTTTTATTTATTTTATTCATTTATTTTTTAAAATTTGTTTCGGTTTATTTATTTTTTGTGGGAGGGAGAGATAGAGAGTGAACAGGGGACAGGCAGAGAGAGAGAAAGAGAGAGAATCCCAAGCAGGTTCCATGTTGTCAGCGCAGAGCCCAACACGGGCTGAAACGCACAAACCGTGAGATCATGACCTGAGCCGAAATCAAGAGTCAGATGCTCAACCGACTGAGCCGCCCAGGCGCCCCAGGGGTATCAGTTGTAACAGGAGCTTCCAAACAGCCTTCCAGAACGGCTGCACCGTTTCTGGTACTCACCAGCCGTGTACGAGGGACTGTCCTTTTAAGGCACCCGGTGCACATGCAGGTAGGTCAGGGCTGAGAACAGCAGGGGTTAAGGCCTGACCACTACTGTTTCCTTTGCCATTGAATCGCCTGACCCTTGCCCACCACTGTCTGTGCTAATGTATCTTCACCGTGGCCAGAACAGCCATCGGGTCGTGAACGTGAGCTTAGAGCTTGTGATAGAGCCAGCCCCCTGCCATCCTTGGCTCCAGATTTGGTCCCTCGAGCGGACGGGTGAAGCCGCGGTGGGGCACTGGCTCCTGGTGTGGAAAGACGCCCAGAAGCAGGGCTGGCTGACGAGCTAGTGTCAGGCCGGGACTTGGAGCAGGGCACCCTCAGCAGCCCCCCACACCCGCCCTGCTCCCACCTCTGCAGGGAGGTCGTGTCTGCCACTCTGTCTGAGAGCGGTTCTCTGGCTGCACACGCGTGCCAGGCGCACACACAAGTCACATGAGCCCCAGGAGGCTTCTGCCTTCAGAAGCAGCCTTGGTGGGGGGGGGGGGGCGGAGGGGGACAGCGACATAGGGGGAGTTGCAGATAAATGTCCCGGCTGCCTCGCTCCTCGGTGGGGACAGCTCCACCAAAGGACCCAGTGGGACTGGGCTGGGTTGCCCACCGTGGTGACCACACACTATGTCTCCTTCTGGCCCCTCCTCACTTCCGGGCCCCTGCTTGTGCCTCCTGTGAGCCGCTCCCAAAGTACCTGCACTCGCGGGCCTGTCCCAGAGTCTGCACTGGAGAACTCAAACCAACAGGCCTCTTCCCTGCAAACTCTGGAAATGTCTGCACTCACCAACCCATGTTGGGAAGGTGAAAAGTAACTAGCCATCCACCTAGCTTCGTGTCTCCATGCACACACATGCACAGGCACACACGCGTGAACGCAGGGCCGTGTGGCCGCCGTGTGGCTTCCCTCCCTCACGCCACTCTGCTCCCTCATCCTCCCCGTGCCCCAGGCTGACCTGTGGGCTCTCTTCCCTTTCTATTCACTGCAGCTACACCCCACCCGCGGTAAAAAAAAAAAAAAACAAACAACCTAGTGAAATCTGGAGGGATGCCAAGGGAGAACACGGTGCTTTTCCCAAGTCTGGGGTTCTGGGGTCCCCAGGAGGCCAGTGGACCTCGGGCAAGGCTGTTCCAGTGGGGACTCGGTGAAATGGGCCGTGCTGCCCATACTGCTCCCCTCGCCTCTGGGGCTATGAGGGCTTCTGGAAACCCTCACTGTGGGCAGAGGGTGTCCTTGCCTTGGGCAGGGGGTGGGAGTTGGCTGTGGTGCTGTCTGCTCGTGTTACGGCACACTGACCCTGGGGTCCTCGACAGGAGCTGAATGGCCTCACTGGACACGGACGCTCCTAGTCCAAGGCCAAGCCCACCTATCTGTGAGCCCAGCACACCCCACTCACCTCCCCGGCTGGCCTGGTCTCTGATTCTGGAAGATCAGCATTCCCAGAGGGCCTTTGCCTGGCCCAGAAATGTCAGCAGCAGCCCTGCTTGCGACCTGTCCCCTCAATCCTACCCAAAGGTCTTCCTGACCCTGAGCAGGGGGCCTTTTCCACTGACTTGCCCACCTGGCAAAGAGCTTTGCTTGAGGTGGGGTCCCTTTCATGGTCCTGGCCCTACAGCCCTTTACTGTCAGCCATACTTGGGCAGGTGGCTAACTCCTGGCTATGGCTTTTGGCCCTCCTCCTCCTGAGAAGCCAGATGAGGGACCCTGCCCAGGATGGTGCCTGTGTCATGGTGGGAAGCCCAGGCTCTGGGCTCAGCGAAGTGTCTGCTAAGCTCTATGCTTGACCTGATGGAGAACAGAATACGATCACCCCTGTTTTTCAGGTAAAGACACCAAAGCCCTGAAAGGTTAAGTGTTTGCCTATGTTGCCCCCCCACCGGGTGAGCAGGGGAAGAGGTGGGGTCCAGAAGCCCATCGGGACTTCACAGCCTCAGACAGTCCTGAATGGGGCTAGAAGAGGTGACCGCACCAACCACGGACCCGAGGAAGAAGCCCTACCACAGGAACCTAGGAGTCTGGAGGAGGCGGGGGAAGGGGCACCCCTCACATCCGCCCTGTACCTACCTGCAGACCCCCTAAGCCATGCGTGTGACCCTGCAAACTGACGGGGTTGAATCAACCTCCCTCGGGGGCAGCGTGGCCCCTGCAGAGCCCAGGGTGGGACTCTGACATCATGGCCTTCTGTCACAGGCACCGTCTCACTGCGGCTGCCCAAGCTGACCTGGAACTGCCCTTCCCAGCTGCCCAGACTGCCTCCCCAAGTCCTGGCAGTGATGATAATCGGGGCTTATATCAGGGCTCCCTGGCATTGCCCCTACCCAGGTGTGAGAGAGATGCTGTGCCCCTTCAACCCCCAAGACTGGTCCCAGAGCATGGAGGCAGGGCCCTGGCAACAGCACTCTCTTGGTTCAGCAATGTAAAGAAACACAGGCCTTGGTGCACGGAGCCTCCAGCTGGAAACGAGTGGGCGACTGAACTGTTCAAGCTACAGGCTACTCACGGGCTGGCTTACGTGATGCCAGAAGGGTGGAAGCTGGCCATGGTCCTGGCTTCCATGCTACCCCACGAACACTGGCCCTAGTGCCCCAGTAGGCCAGGCCCATAGGCTCATTGCGACATCAGAAGCCCTTGAAGTCACAATCAGTGACACCCCCAGCTGCTAAACTATGTGGTTCACAATCTGGCCTGAAGCCCCTCGGGCCCAGAGAATGGCTGTAGAGACAGCAGTGACGGCCTGCTGGCCTTCCTGCTCCCAGCACCCTGGGTGGGGCATGCATGTGAACATATCCTACAGTAGAGATCTCTTCCATGCAGGTTCTGGGAACAGAAGAGATACCCCAGAAATAGCTGAAACCTCACTTCCATTGCAAATCTCTTTCCTGGCCAACTCTGACCTGAGCTCTACCCACAGCCCAGGAATCACGGGATGAGGGTTTGAGCCCAGGGCAGTGTGAAGAGTTTAGGGCATGGGCCCTGAAGGTCAACTCTGTCTCCCAGTCTGGGCCACTGGCTTCTATGTGGCCTCAGGCAAGCATGTCAGTCTCTCTGTGCCTCAGTGTCCCAGACTACATCTGTGTTTGGAAAAAAATCTCTCTGGCAGAAGTGTGGAGAACAAAGTGAATGGGACCAGGAGTGAGTGTGGGTAGACCAGGTAACCAGCAAAGGCAGTAATGCAGATGAGAGGAGGCAGTGCCTTGGGATGAGGTGGTGATGGGGATGGAGGAAAGGGGGTGGGTTTGAGAGATGTCCAGGAGACAGAGTTAACACAGAGCGGTGGTAGAGCCTGTGGGAGGGTCAATGAGGATTCTGGGTTTCTTTTACTATCACTAGACGGGACTGGACTAAGCCTTGGAGGGAGACTGTGGGTTTGGCCTCGGTCTGGTTGAGTTTGAGATGCCTTTGAGGCATCCCTCCACTCAGGCACATCGTAGATCTGGGTCTGAGGTCCAGAGGGGTGAGGTCTGGACCTAAAGTGAGTTTGGGTGTTGTTGATGTATCAGTGCTAATTGAAGATCATCATCCAAATGGGAGACGGTGTGGAAGGAGAAGAGAGCAGTGAACTGAGTTAAGATACTCCAATATTTAACGATCAAGTGAATATTTAGTGCCTGCGACCCAGCCAGAGGCACAAAGAAGACAAAGTAAATAGTGTCATGGAAGCCGGGGGATGGTCACAGCTCAAGAGGCACAGACTGGTCAGCGGTGTCGGTGCTGCGGATGGACGCAACAAGGTGAGAAGGAACAAGTAACTGCGGGTTTTAGGGCTGTTTAGTTTTATGCAAAGCTGTTTTTGTGGAGGCACGGATGCCAGATTATGAGGAGTTGAAGAATGAGGTGAAGGAGTTGAACCGGGGTGGTATGGCCATTTGGCCTGTGCTACATGTGCCCCAGCCACTCTCCATTCTTTATTCTATTAATGTGATGTATTACATTGATTGAGTTTCTTATGAAGTACACTTGCATTCTGGGGATAAATCCCACTTGGTCATGATACATAATCCTTTTAATATGCTGCTGAATTTACTTTGACAGTATGTTGTTGAGGAGTTTTGAATCCGTATTCCTAAGGGGCATTGACCTGGACTTTTCTTTTCCTGTAGTGTCTTTTTCTGGCTTTGGTAGCAGTATAATCCTGATCTCATAAAATGAGCTTGGAAGCGTTCCCTCCTTTTCAGTTTTTGGGAAACTTTGATAAGGATTGGTGTTAATTCTTTGTAAATGTTTGGTAGAATTCACCAGGGAAGCCATCTGGTCCCAGCCTTTTCTGTGTGTGTGTGTGTGTGTGTGTGTGTGTGTGTGTAAGTATAATCCTTCGGGTTTTGTAATTGTTCTGGCTAGAACTTCCAGTACTATGTTGAATACAAGCGGCCAAACCAGGCATCCTGGCCTTCTTCCTGATCCTAGTGGGAAAGCTTTCAGTCTTTCTTTCTTTTTTTTTTTTTTTTTGAAGAAAGCACTCAAGTGAGTAAGGGGCAGAGAGGAAGAGAGAGAGAATCCCCTGAGGGGCAGAGAGAGAGAGATGAGGGAGAGAGGGAGAAAGAGATAAATGGGGCTTACCTGATACAGGGCTTATGCTCACCCCAAATGGGGCTCAACTCAAAAACTGTGAGATCATGACCTGAGCTGAAGTCAAGTGCTTAACGGCCTAAGCCACCCAGGCACCCCCAACTCTCAGTCTTTTTACCATTGAGTTGGACGTTAAGTGTAGGGTTTTCACATATGGTTTTTACTTTGTTAACAAAGTTTTTCTTCTATTACTAATTTGTTGAATTTTTTTTAATCAAGAAAGTGTGTTGAATTTTATCAAAAATTTTGACATCGATTGAGATAGTCATGTGGGTGTGGTTTTTTTTTCCATTTTTCTGTTAATGTGGTGTATTTGATTGCTTTTCATAAGTTGAACCATCCTTTCATTCCTGATGTAAATCTCACACGGTTATGGTGTATAATTATATGGTATATAATCCTCTTAATATTTCTAAACTGAATTCAGTTTGTTGGTATTTCGTTGAAGATTTTTGCATCAATATTCATAAAGCATATTGGTCTTAGTTTCTTTTCTTGAAGTGTCCTCTTCTGGCTTTGGTATCAGGGCAATGCTGGCCTCTTAGAGTAAGTTAGGAAGTGTTTCGCCCCTCTTCAGGTTTTTGGAAAAGTTCGGAGGGAATTAATATTAGTTCTTTAAATGTTTGATCGAATTCAGTAGCGAAACCATCTATCCCAGGGTTTTTATTTGTTGGGTGTTTTTTGATTACTGAATTAGTCTACATACTATTTATCAATCTATTCAGATTTTCTATTTATTCATGATTCAGTCTTGGTAGGTTGTGTGTTTCTGGGAATCTGCCCATCTCATCCGGGTTATCCAATTTGTTAGCATTCAACTGTTCATAGTACTCTCTTATAATCCTTTTAATTCTATACAATCGGTAGTAATGTTCCCATTTTCATTTAAGATTTTAGAAATTTGAATCTTCTTTTTTTTTTTTTCTTTTTTTGTCTTAGTCAATCTAACTAAAGGTTTGCTGATCTTGTTGATAATTTCAAAAATCAACTCTGGTTCTGTTGATTTTCTTTATTTTTTTTTTTTTTAATTTTTTTTCAACGTTTTTTATTTATTTTTTTTTTGGGGACAGAGAGAGACAGAGCATGAACGGGGGAGGGGCAGAGAGAGAGGGAAACACAGAATCGGAAACAGGCTCCAGGCTCCGAGCCATCAGCCCAGAGCCCGACGCGGGGCTCGAACTCACGGACCGCGAGATCGTGACCTGGCTGAAGTCAGATGCTTAACCGACTGCGCCACCCAGGCGCCCCAGGTTCTGTTGATTTTCTACATAACTTTCTATTCTGTGTTTTATTTTTATTGTAATCTTTACTATCAGCTTTCTTCTGCTAGCCTTGGATTTAGCTTGCTCTGCATCTTCTAGTTCCTTAAGTTATATAATTAGATGATCAATTTGGGATCTTTCCTCTTTTTGAAGAGAGCATTTACTGCTATAAATTTCCCTCTTCACACTGCTTTCACTGCAACCTGTAAGTTTGGTATGTTTTGGGGTTTTTTTGTTCTCATTCATCTGAAGGCATTTCCTAAATTCCCTTGTGATTTCTTCTTTAGTTGCATGATTATTTTTTTTTAATGCTTTTTATTTATTTTGAGACAGAGAGAGACAGAGCATGAGCAGGAGAGGGGCAGAGAGAGGGAGACACAGAATCCAAAGCAGGCTCCAGGCTCCAAGCTGTCAGAGCAAAGCCCGATGCGGGGCTCGAACCCACAGACTGTGAGATCATGACCTGACCTGAAGTCGGACACTTAACCAACTGAGCCACCCAGGCGCCCCTAGTTGCGTGATTGTTTAAGAAATGTTGTTTAGGGGCACCTGGTTGGCTCAGTCAGTTGGGGCTGAACCCTGCATTGGGCTCTGTGGTGACAGTTCAGAGCCTGGAGCCTGCTTCAGATTCCGTGTCCCACCCCCCCTTTCACTCCCCCACTCACGCTCTGTTTCTCTCACTCTCTCAAAAATAAATAAACGTTAAAAGAAATTATAAAAAAAAAGAAATGTTTACTCTCCACTTATTTGTGCTTTTTCCAGTTTTCTGTCATTGATTTCTAATGTTATTCCATTGTGATCAGAAAATACATGTGTATGACTTGAAACTTTTAAAACTTATTAAATTCAGTAAGACTTGTTCTATGGTCTAAAATATCTTGGAGAATATTCCAAGTACACTTGAGAAGAATGTATATTCTTTTGTTCAGTGGAGTTTCCCAAATGTCTATTAGGTCTAATTTTGGCTTATAATGTTGTTCAAGTGCTCCATATCTTTATTGATCTTCTGTCTGGTTCTATCTATTCTTAAAGGTAGGGTATTGAATTCTCTATTGTAGAACTATCTATTTCTTTTTCCATTTGCTAATTTTTAATATATTTTGGTGCTCTATTGTTAAGTGTATATATGCTATAATATTTATATCTTCTTAAAAAATTTTTTTAATGTTTATTTTTGACAGAGAGTCAGAGCATGAGCAGGGGAGGGACAGAGAAAGAGGGAGACATAGAATCCAAAGCAGACTCCAGGCTCTGAGCTGTCAGCACAGAGCCTAATGCAGGGCTTGAACCCATGAACCAGGAGATCATGACCTGCACTAAATTTGGACGCTAAACTGACTGAGCCACCCACGTGCGCCCTTTACCCTGATTCTAATGGTGGTTTTACAACTGTGTTTGAACCAAAGAAATTGTCATTTTTTTGTAAGTCAATTGTGTCTCCATTAAAAAATTATTTTTTCAAATTTGAAAGTTCTGAGCTTGTGTTTAGGGCTTACTGAATTTTGATTTCACTGTCCAATTATCTAACAAGGAAGTTTATTTGGAGACCCTCATTCAGTATCTTTAGGTCATTCTCAATGGGCTTGTCAGAGTCCCCCGAGAAATCAGACTCTACCAAGCTCTGGCCAGAGCAGGGTGACTGCTGGTTGCCAGGGTTCCAGGAGCTCAGTGGGAGGAACTGTCTTGGGATTCAGTATGTATTTGCTCACTTCAGGACTGTGCTGGGATAGCACCGATGCCTTCATTTGATCCCAGTGCCCCTAGTCAAGAGGATTTAGTTTTAACCATCTCCAGAAAATAACTTTCCAGGTTTTGCCAGTGCGTGGAAAATGCTCTGTAGAGTGTCCGGGAGGTGAGAGCCTCACTCTTTCTTAAATGGGCTTTCAGTTATCTTGATGTCAGCTGCCCCCCCCCCCCACCACCACATCCTCTCCAGAAGTACATGGCGTCCCTAATTTGTGAGCCTTTGATGACTGGATGTGAAACCAAGCTGGTTTCTTGACTTTCCCCACACCTGCTTATAAATTTTTAAAACCTATCTATCTTCTTTTCTAAAGAAGAATTCCACTGTTGTTTGCCTCTGTTGTGATTCTGAGGGAAATTAAATAATACCTAAGTAAATGAGGAGACAACCCTGTTTCTGGATTGGAAAATTCAATATTGCTAATATGGCAATGCTACCTAAAATGTTCTACAGGTTCAAGGTGGCCCCTGTCAAAACCGTATCAGATTTATGCAGAAATAAAAAATCTGAGTCTAAAATTCACATCGAATTTGAAGGGGCCCCAATTAGCCAAAATAATCTTGAAAAAGTAAAACCCATTTGAAAGACTCACACTTCTTGATTTTAAAATTGCTACAAAGCTACAGTAATCAACAGTGTGGTACCAGCACTGGGAGAGACACAGATCAAAGGAAGAGAAACAAAAGTTCAGAAATAAACCCACAATTACAGGTTAATTGATTTTGACAAGGATGCCAGAACCACTTGGAGACCACAGAATAGTCTCTTTAACAAATGGTGCTGAGACAGCTGGATAGTTCCATGTGCAAAGGAATGAAATTGGGCCCTTTTTTCATACGATATACAAAAATTAACTCAAAATACATCCAAAACCTAAATATATATAAAAGTCTTGCTAAAATTAACAACTCAGGCAACAACAGATGTTGGCGAGGATGTGGAGAGAGAGGATCTCTTTTGCATGGTTGGTGGGAATGCAAACTGGTGCAGCCGCTCTGGAAAACAATGTGGAGTTTCCTCAATAAATTAAAAATAGAACGACCCTATGACCCAGCAATTGCACTACTCGGAACTTATCCAAAGGATACAAAAATGCTGATTCAAAGGGGCACATGCACCCTAATATTTATAGCAGCGCTATCAACAATAGCCAAAGTATGGAAAAGGGCCCAAATGTCCATTGACTAATGAATGGATAAAGAAGATGTGGTATATAGATACAATGGAATACTGCTTGGTGATGAAAAAGAATGAAATCTTGCCATTTGCAACTATGTGGATGGAACCAGAGGGTATTATGCTAAGCGATATAAGTCACAGAAAGACAGATATCACATGACTTCACTCATGTGGAATCTGAGAAACTCAACAGATGAATAGAGGGGAAGGGAAGGAAAAATAAGATAAAAACAGAGAGGGAGGCAAATCATAAGAAACTCTTAAATACAGAGAACAGACTGAGGGTTACTGTGGGGGTATGTGGGGGATGGGTTAAATGGGTGATGGGCATTGAGGAGGGCACTTGTTGGGATGAGCACTGGTGTCATATGTTAGAGATGAATCACTGGGTTCTACTCCTGAAGCCAAGACTATACTGTATGTTATCTGACTTAAATTTAAATTTAAAATAAAATAAAAAATAAAAGATATTCTATCATATATGTATAAATATATATATTTGTTTATATATATTTATATATTTATTTATATATTTATATATTTATTTATATATTTATTTATATATATTTATATATACATATATATATTTATATATATATACATAACTCTCAGAAAGAATCTTCTAAATTCTAAAACTCCGAGAAAGAAACATAGGTGTAGATCTTTGCCACCATAGGTAAGGCAAGGGCTTCTTAAATATAACACCAACAGCATAAGCAACCAAAGAATAAGCAGATAAATTGGACCCCACCAAAATTAAAACCTTGTTTCTTCAAAGGACAAGAAAATTAAAAAATAACCCATGTGAGGGGAGAAAATAACCGGAAAACACATATCTGATGATGGCTCAACATCCAGACTCTGTGGCACTCTTACAACTCAACAACAAAAAGACAAAACATTACCTTAAAAATGGGCAAAGGACTTGAATAGGTGTTTCGCCAAAGCAGAAGGACAAGGAGGCAACTAGCCTATGAAGAGATGCTCAATATCATCAGACCCCAGGGAAATGCAAATCAAAACCACAGGAGACACCATTTCCTCCCCATCCGGAGAGTTATTTAGAAAGAAAGAAAGAAAGAAAGAAAGAAAGAAAGACAAGCGTTAGTGAGGAGGAGGAAAAATCAGAACCCTTATGCATTGCTAGTGGGAATGTAAAATAGTGCAGCCTCTGTGGAAAAACAGCCGGGCAGTTCTTCAAAAACTTAAATGTACAATTACCATATGATCCAGCAACTCCACTCTGAAGATACACCCCAGAGATTTGAAGACGAACTCGGAATGATACTTGCACAGGAAGGTTCACTGAAGCATCCGTTACTCATGACAGCCAAAAAATGGAAACAATCTGTGGCTGTCAAGGGACGAACGGATGAATAAAATGTGGCCTGTCCATACAGTGGAATCTGAGTCGGCCTTAAAAAGTTCTGATCCGTGCTACCACAAGAACTTTGAAAACACCAGGCTGAGTGGTATAAGCCAGATGCAAAAGGACAAATATTGTGATTCCACTTGTATGGAATATCTAGAATAGATAAATTCATAAAGGCAGAAGGTAGAATGGAGAGTGCCAGGCACTGGGGTGGAGTGGGGAATTGGGTGTTACTGTTTAATGGGCCAAGTGCCCCTGAACCATATCCTCTTTTTACGTTTATTTATTTTATTTAAATTTTTAGAAAACTTTTTAATGTTTATTTATTTTGAGAGAGAGAGACAGATAGCGAGCAGGGGAGGGGCAGAGAGAGAGGGAGACACAGAATCTGAAGCAGGCTCCAGGCTGTCAGCACAGAGCCCGATGTGGGGCTCGAACTCACGAACCGTGAGATCATGCCCTGAGCCGAAGGTGGATGCTCAACCGATGGAGCCACCCAGGCACCCCAATGTTTATTTATTTTTGAGAGAGAGAGCACTAGAAGGGGAGGAGCGGAGAGAGGGGGGGGACAGGGGATCTGAAGTGGGTTCCACGCTGGCAGCCATGAGCCTGATGTGGGGCTTGAATTTTCAAGCTGAGAGATCACGACCTGAGCTGAAGCCAGATGCTCAACTGACTGAGCCACCCAGGCACCCCTGAACTATAAGCTTTAAAATGGTTAATTCATGTTATGTGAATTTACCTTGTTATTAAAACACACACACACGTGTACACACACACAAACACACAGGGACGTCCGGGTGGCTCAGTCGGTTAAGCGTCTGACTTTTGATTTTGGCTCTGGTCATAATCTCATGGTTTGTGAGTTTGAACCCCGCATCGGGCTTTGCACTGACAGCTTGGAGCCTGCTTGGGATTCTCTCTCTCCCTCTCTCTCTCTCTGCCCCTCCCCTCCTTGTGCACACTCTCTCTCAAAAATAAATAACATTCAAAGGTTTTTAAAAAAATACACACACGAGTCTAGAACATCTTGTTCACCAGAAAGACAGGAAGTAATCAGAGAATGATGAGGACATAACAAAATGACAGAGAACTAGTCGAACTGGTCAAATTAAGACAAGTGGGTCTTATTGGTGCAATGGGATATTACTCAGCCACAGAAAAGGTTGAACAGCCGATAGCCACAATAGGAAGAGTAGCACATGCATCAAGCTGAATGATAAAACGGCCACTGAAGACTAGGTACCATCAGATTCCATTTGCAAAACTATCATGACAGAAACAGACCGGTTCCTGCCAGGGGTCAGCACTGGGAAGGAATGGATTGGCTTCAAATGGGCACAAGGGAACTTTTTTAGGACTGTGGAATTGTTCTGTATAATGATCACGGTGGTGGCTGCCTCAATTAACCTGATGGTAAAGGAGTCAGTTGCCTGTATTTGAGAGAGATTCGTAAAGAAACATGAATTTGTTTCTCTTAACTCTTTGGGAGGTCATTTCCCCACAGGTCCACATTACCAGGGGACACAGTGGGAAGGAGGGGACTGGAGCCTGCCCGCTGTGCCTTGGCACCCTCTGCACAGGTGTGTGCTTTCCTGGCTGTTAGTGCCTGGCCCTGAAGAAACTCAAGGCTCCTAAGTGGATTACAGGACAGAACAGGATGGAAGCGATGCTGGGACTGAAAGCTGTGTCCGGGGAGCCCAAGGCCCGTGCAGCTGGTGTGAGTCTGTGGGAAGAGCCCACTCCTGACCTAGAACCCCCACTCCCACCCCTACCCTTGCACAAGCCTTGCTCAACCCTCCCCTGGCAGCCAGGAAGTTGCCTCCCTGGTGCCATCGTGTGGACACAAGGGGGAAGAGCGCCAGTGTCTCCTTGGAGACTTTAAACATCTATCTCCCTTTGGGACTTTGCAGCCCCTAGAGATTTTGAGCATGGAGAGAGGGCGATAAACACAGGGGTGCACATATATCTTTCTGAATTAGTGTTTTCATTGTCTTTGGGTAAGGGCCCGGCAGTGCAATTACAGATGGTCACCACACTTCCCTGTGGTTAGCAGCAGGTAATTTACAGTTGACCCTTGGACAACACAGGTTTGAACTGCATGGGTCCATTTATATGTGGATTTTTTTTTTCCTGCACAGTACTATAACTGCATTTTCTCTTCCTTATGATTTTCTTTTTAAAAAAATATTCTTTTAAATCTATATTTTTGAGAGAGAGACAGAGTGTGAGCAGGGGAGGAGCAGAGAGAGAGGGAGACACAGAATCCGAAGCAGGCTCCAGGTTCCCAGCTGTCAGCATAGAGCCCGACGCAGGCCTCGAAACCATGAATCGTGAGATCGTGACCTGAGCCGAAGTGGGACGCTCAGCCGACTGAGCCACCCAGGTGCCCCTTTATGATTCTCTTAATAACATTTCCTTTCCTCTAGCCTAATTTACTGTAAGAATACAACATAGAATACATACAACACACAAAATACATGTTAGTCAACCGTTTATGTTATCAGTAAGACTTCCGGTCAACAGTAGGCTACCAGTTGTTAAGTGCTGGGAGAGTCAAAAGTGTGTGTCTGTGGCTTTTTAACTGTGCCCCCCCCCCCAAACCCCGTGTTGTTCAAGAGTCAATTGTATATAATTGTTAAATCACTATGGTGTGCACCTGAAACTCATACAATGTTATATGACATATGTCCACTATTCTCGGGTTACGGAGGAAAGGGATGAGGCAGCCCCAGCGGCCCAACAAGCCTGTGCCCCCTGACAAGGCGTGTCTGGGCTGGAGGGATGAGCTGCGTATGCAGGAGCAGAAGCCACATTTGCCCTCAGAGTTTCTGGAACATTCACACCCAGCAAAGAGGTCTGCATGTTTATACCCCCAGTATGGACAAAACCCTCTTTGTCCTGTTCAGCATCTTTTCCTTTCAATTATTTTTTTCTGACATTAGGATTGTGACCCAGGACTTTGCCTGGGCAGTGAGGTTTCTTATGGGATAATGCGACCATCCCCCCTACCCCTACCTCAGACACACCCAGAACTTGGGACCTTGAATCCTGCTGAAAATTGCAATCGAGGAGGCCTGAGAGTCCATTAAAGAGAAAACTCAAACCTTATATTGTTAAACACAGGGACCCAAATTCAACTTTGGGGGTAGAGTGCTGTGTTTGCAGGGGAGGGGGGGGCTGCAGGGGACCCCACGGGCAGCAGGCAGGGCCAGTGAGAGAACCCTTCCCAGACTGGGGTCTGGCTTATGACTGCAAGAGCAAGGCCATTTCACATTGTCGACATTTTATTTGTGTGAAACCCTCAAAACTGTGTGGCCTCAGAACGTGGGTCATTCTGG
Source organism: Herpailurus yagouaroundi (assembly GCF_014898765.1). Taxonomy (NCBI): domain Eukaryota; kingdom Metazoa; phylum Chordata; class Mammalia; order Carnivora; family Felidae; genus Herpailurus; species Herpailurus yagouaroundi. The sequence continues at coordinate 573,463 of NW_024412604.1, forward strand.
GTGCCCGGTGTGGCCTGGGCCTGTGTTGGGAGCTGCCCACGCACCCACCCCTCCCTGCACCCACCCTCTCCCTGCACCCACCCCCTCCCTGCACCCTCCACTGCCCACGCACCC
>NW_024412604.1:573586-618945 GCF_014898765.1 Herpailurus yagouaroundi
CCATGCACCCAACCCCTCCCTGCACCCACCCCCTCCCTGCACCCTCCGCTGCCCAGGGAGAAAGGTGGTCCAGAGACCCTGTCTCCTCAGGACAGCAGTGATGAGAGCTGGTGCCACCACCAGCTGTGTGAGAAGCCAGGAGTCCCACCTCTTGCCCCAAACACCACAGTCAGGTGGCCCTTGAACCGGGAGGAATATACCCCCACGCGTTTTCTGGGCTTGCGGGGACTGCTGGGTCCTCTGTGCGCGCTGCCCGGTGGTGTTCCAGAAAGCTCGGCCAGCAGGGGCGGGTGCGGAGAGGTGCTGGTGGCAGAGCGCACGAGCCTGAAGCCACGGTGACGAAAGCCGTCAGGATGAAGGAGGAAGCCCTCAGCGCCTTGCCCCAAACACGCTCCGGCCCCTTAAGCAGCTCCCGGGCCTCGCTGTGGTCCTGTCTTCAGCTGGGAAGCGGGGACCCCAGGGGACCCGCTTGCCAGGATGTCTGCGGGGAGGACGCGCGGTGTGCCGCTCTGATGGCGCACCCCATCCTTTCTTCCCTTCGGGGCTCACAGGTCTCCCCGACGCACTGCTCCAGTGTTGGCAGTGCAGGGTTTCCTCCAAGAACACACACACACACACAGGTAGTTTGTAGTCACGCAGTCCATCATCGAAGACCTCCCTCGACCTGCCGACAGCTCCAGGACTTAGCCAGCCTCCCCAGGCAAGGCCTGTACCATGTGGGGAGCCGGAAGGCTTGCCGGCGGGTCTTCCTCAGTCTCTTCCCGGACTGGACGTCAGTGGCAAGTGGACAAGGAGTCCCTCTCCCTCATTTTGCAAACAGCACAGAAGAGCCTGATGTGTGTGGAAGAGCAGATGCCAGAGCTGGCCCTAGAAGGCTCCTGGAGATAAACCGCCACGGCGCCAGGGCTCTCCACCCCCATCAGCCAGGTTCGGGCAGGAAACACTGGGTGGTCCGCTCCAAGGGGCTGGGAGAGTCCCGGAGGTAGGGGGGAGTATGCCAGAAGATGGGGCAGGGCGATGGGGACCGAGGGTCACAGTGGGGAGCTATTGGCACCCACGCTGGGAAGGGAGGGCTGGCAGAATCTGTGGAAGAGCCAACCTAGGGGGCCCCGGTCTCTGGTCTCCCATGCGGGCCTCCCACTGGCTGGACCCAGCTAGAAGCGAGGCTGGATGATGATGCCTCATCTCCTGGGGCCCAGGGCAGGTGGGGACGGGTCTGGAGGGGCCAGCGGAGCACACAGCACAATCACTTCGTTGCAGGACTTGCTCTGCTGGACGGGACCAGCAGCCAGAGCAGCAGAGAAACCGCTACATCCCACGCTTTGCTCCCCTACACAAGGGAGGCAGGGGTCTGCCCGCTGGCTGCCTTCACAGCTGAAATCCAGCCCTCTCTCAGCAGGTGTCATCATCCATCTTGTCTGGCAACCGCAGCCCCCTTCGCCGCGCCCCCCACCCCAGGCTGTGATTGCCCCCTGTAGTGGTTTCTTCCAGCATTTCTACCCCAGTGAGTCGTAACCCATCCAGAAGCAGTGCTGTCTCTGGATTCTTCCATTCCACTTCCCCTCGTGCCCCTCTCACCTCCCCAAAGTAGTTCCATGAGAACTTTTGGTTAAATCAATGTCCATTGCCTACATCTCCAAGCCCGAGCACGTGTTATCTTTTTTCTGATCCTTTCCTTTACCCCAGGGCCAGAATCACTTCTCCAGGCCTTCTGCCCAGCTGCTCAGACCCCCAGGAAAGCCTTTTCCAGTCTCTTGGCTGGAAGATAGAGGCTGGGAGCTGAGCAGCTCAAGAGGGCCTGACATCAGCCTCGGCCACTGACATCTGGATTAGTCTCTCAATCCCTCCCAGGTGCTGAGCCCCCAGTTGAACCCTTTTTTCCACATTCTCCAGAGAACACAACTCTGCACTGATGGGGACCGGTGCTTAACCTCCTGGTGATGGGGGGTGAGCAGGGCCAGCCCAGGGCGTGACTGCTTTTTTCTGTCCTCCCAAGCCCCCTCCTCACCCAGGCCCTGTCCCGGGATGGCAGGGTCCTGGCTTCTGCGGTGCCCACGGCTTCTGTCACTCAGCTCTCAGCCCTGGAGGCCTCTCTCCTCTAACTCACGTCCCTGAGTTAGTCACGCCTTGCCCTCTGCTGCGCCCCCCACACCCTGGTGAGTCTGTGCTTGAAAGAAACATCCCTTTACTGCAACTTGAGAGGGCTTTGAACAGGGAATGTTATTACATTTGCTTTCAACCCACCATCTTAACCCAGAGGCCATTTTATTTTTATTCTGTAATATTTTTTCTTTAGTGTTTTTACTATGATAATTACTCTCCGTGTAAGGCAAATAAGGCCGGTTTGCCTTTGTGGCAGTACTATGAAGTTTCTTTTTAAAAGACATATACTTAAGTACATATTTATAAAATGTGAGTTGATTTACAAAGATATTATCAGGTAAATAGTACAAGTGAAAAGAGACTGTGACAAATATCATGAGTGATAGAAGTTTGGGAAACAGAGCTCAATGGATTTCAAAGTTTCTCATATTCCTTTTTTTTTTTAATCCAATTTTTTTGAAGTTTATTTATTCATTTTGAGAGAGAGAGAGAGAGAGAGAGAGAGAGAGAGAGTGTGTGTGTGTGTGTGTGTGTGTGTGTGTGTGAGAATAGGGGAGGGGAAAGGGGCAAGGGAGACGGAGAGAATCCCAAGCAGGCTCTGTGCTCTCAGCACAGTGCCCGATTCAGGGCTCCATCCCACAAACCGTGATGTCATGACCTAAGCCAAAATCAAGAGTCAGACGCTCAACCAACTGAGCCACCCAGGCGCCCCTCTTACATTTCTGAAATTCAGTGATTTCTTTAATCATTAGGAGAGTAAAAAGCATACCTAACTGAATCTTCAAATTTGTTTCCTTTGAAAAAACCCACATGATCATTTTAATAGACAAAGAAAAGCATTTGACAAAATCTAACACACTTTAATGATAAAATCTTTCAGTCAACTAGGGATAGAAGGAAATTTCCTCAACCCAGTAAAGGGCATGTATGAGAAGTCTACAGGTGACATTAACACTTAATAGCGAGAGACTGCATGATCTCCCCCTAAGACCAGGAAGGATGTCTATTCTCACCACTCTTATTCATTCATCATTATACTAGAGGTTCTAGCCAGTGTGACGAGGAGGTAAAAAAATCCAGATTGGAAAAGAAGTAAAACCATATTTATCTGGAGACAACATGATCCTGTATGCAGAAAGTGCTAAAGAACCCATCAGAAAAACTTCTAGTGACTATAAACTAGTTCAGCAAGGTCTCAGAATACAAGATCAATACATTAAAAAAAATCAATTGTACTTCTATTTATTAGCAATGAACAATCCAGAAATGAAATTAAGAAAACAGTGCCATTCACAGTAACAGCAAGAAGAATAAAAATTTGGGACTAAACTTAACCCAAGAAGTACAAGTACCCTGAAAACTAGAAAACACTGCTGAGAGACATTAAACAAGATCTATATAAATCCCATGTTCATGGATACTAAGACTCTACTTTTAAGATGGAAATACTCTCCCACGTGATTCATATACTCAGTCCCATCCTTATCAAAATCCCACAACAGGCTTAAAAATGCTTTTTTCCAGAAACTGATAAGCTGATCCTAAAATTTATATAGAAATGCACAGGATACAAAATAGCCAAAAGATTCTTGAAAAAGAGGCACAAAGTTGTAGGAGTCACCCTTCCCACTTTCAAAGCCTCCTGTGCAGCTACAGACTAGTAATCCAGACTGTGTGGTATTGGCAGAAGGACAGACAGACAACAAGGAACAAGGAACAAGAAGGAGAGTCCTTCTGTCCTTACATTCATGACCAATTGATTCTTGACAAAGGTGCCATGTAATTCAGTGGGGAAAGGGTAGTCTTTTCAACACATAGTTCTAGGACAACTGGATACCCACAGGCCAAAAGGTGAATTGAGATGCATACTTCACATCATACACAAAAATTAAAAATGGATCATCCACTTAAGTATAAGAGCTAAAACTACAAAAATTCTATAAAAAATACCAGGAGGAAAATCTTCATTATTATGGGTTAGGCACAATTCTTAAATAAGACCCCACAATCCCAAGCCATAAGACCTTTGATTGATAGATTACAGATTTCATCAAAATCACACCTGTGTGCACTTGCAAAGACATCATCATGAAAAGGAAAAGACAAGCCACAAACTGGGAGGAAATATTTTCAACTCACATATATGCCAAAGGACTTGTCTCCAGAATAAAGACCTCTTACAACCCAATAATAGGACATCAACCCAGTTACAAAACGGACTAAAGATGTGAATAGAGGTTTCATCAGAGAAGGTTTTTGATTGGCTACCAAGCACATGAAAAGATTCTCAGTAGTGTTAGTCATTAGGAAACTATAAACTAAAAATTCAGTGAGATACCACTTTGCACCCACTAGAGGGCTATAATAATTATTGGCGAGGATGTGGACAAACCGGAAATGTCACACAATGTTAGTAGGAATGTAAATTGGTACAGCCGTGTTGGAAAACAGCCTGGCAGTTTCTTAAAAAGGTAAACATCGACTATCTGACCAGCAATTCCTTTTCTCATTTCTTGCAGGAGAAATGAAAACACACCCCATGAAGACTTGTACATGAATGTTCATTCATAGCAGCCTTATTGATAATCGCCAAAAAGTAGAAACAACCCAATGTCCACCCACTGGTGAATGTATAAATAAAATGTGCTATTAAACAGTCCAGGCAGTGGAATATTGCTCAGCTGTAAAAATGAATGGAGTTTTGACGCAGGCTACCACATGGATGAAACTTGAGGACATTATGCTCAGTAAAAGAAGCCAGGGGCGGCTGCGTGGCTCAGTCGGTTAAGCATCCGACTTCGGCTCAGGTCATGATCTCACACTCCATGAGTTTGAGCCCCGCGTCGGGCTCTGTGCTGACAGCTCAGAGCCTGGAGCCTGCTTCGGATTCTGTGCCTCCTCCTCTCTCTGCCCCTCCCCTGCTCATTCTCTGTCTCAAAAATAAATAAAAACATGAAAAAAAATTTTTAATAAAAAAATAAAGAAGCCAAATACATAAAAACTACATATTGTATGATTGCGTTTATACATGATGACCAGAGCAAGATAGTCTTTGTAGACAGGAAACAGATTAGTGGTTGCCCGGGCGGGGGTGGGAAAGGGATTGACTGCCAATGGGCACGAGGCATCTTTCTGGGATGACAGAGATGTTCTAACACTGGATTGTGGTGATGGTTGCACAGCTCTGTAAATTTATTTAAAACCATTGAGTTGTACCCTGAAAACAAGGTGAATGTTACAGCTTGTAAGTTATACCTCAATAAAGTTGCTAGGATGTTTGTTTGCTTCAAAAACATCAGCTTGGATATGAATTTGACCTTGCCTAAATTGAAAGGTTCCATTTGATGATAACAGAGCAGGGACGATTCCTGCGCAGGTGTCTCAGGGCTTGGGGGGGAGGCTGTGGGAGATTCAGGTGACGGCACATTGATACACCAGGTGGCAGCATGACTCAACTGGGTGAGCACAACACTTTAGGAAAGCGACCCTCAATGCAGAATTTTTGGACAATACAGAATATTAGAAATTAAAACATACTCTAGCTTACCAGCCGAAGAAAACCAGAAGCACATTAGAGACTTCGGCCAGTGGCCTCAGAGAATGCTAGACGTGCACAGACAGGCTCAGTCAAGACCCAGCATCCCAGAAGAGGCAGGTGTCTTTAACAGACTTTAAGCAGGAGGGTGCCACTGTCAGGTTTGAGGACATGGAGAGGACAGATGGGGAGCACAGGACACGCCAGGAGGGACTTAGGGACAGGAAGAGGGAGACATGTGGAGAGGGTGGCGAAGGAAATGTCAAGGATGATCCGAGTTTGGGGCCGGGTGGGGCACCATTTGCCAAGATGGGGGTCCTGAGAGAGAATCAGATGCGGGTAGGACAATGAGATGGGCTCGGGCCGCTGGGCCCGGGGGGATGACTGTCACGGGGAAGGCCAGAGCTCTTGGCTCAGCTCTGGAGACTGAAGCGGGTGAGCTCTGGGGGCTGTGGCATGGATGGGTGGTCCGGGAAAGGTGGTGCAGGGAGGGCTGAGGGAGGTCAGGAAGACCGGGGGTCTCCAGCCTCAGCACTGCTGTCATTTGGGCCATGATGCCTTGCTGTGGGGAACGCCCTGTGCTTATAAGATGTTTGCCGACATCACCCACCTCTAAGAACCAAAAGCCAGTAGCAGCTCCCCATTCACCAGTTGTGACAACCAAAATGTCTCCAGCCATTGCCAGATTGAAATCACCTCCCTCCCCGCAAGGCAAGAAGAACTGCTCTAGGCCTAGAGGCCAGCCTACTACCCACCGGCAATCCCAGACTCCCAGCCCACTCTCTTCCGGACACCATGGCTGAACCCACCAGACTCTCGGTGCAGAAGGGCCAGCCCATTAGCCCCTCCCATGTTATTGTGCTGGGATGTGGCCCTCCACTCCCTACTCCCTAATCCCTTAGCCATGAGCTAGCCATGAGCTTTATAAAGTGGTTAACTCTGGGGGTGCCTGGGTGGCTCAGTCGGTTGAGCGTCTGACTGCGGCTCAGGTCACGATCTCCCAGGTCGTGAGTTTGAGTCCTGCGTCGGGCTCTGTGCTGACAGCTCAGAGCCTGGAGCCTGCTTCAGATTCTGTGTCTCCCCCTCTCTCTGCTCCTTCCCTGCTCATACTCGGGCTCTCTCTGTCTCCCAATAATCAATAAACATTAAAAAATAAAATAAATAAATAAAGTGGTTAACTCTGTTAAGGGCAGCTCACACCAGCATCTTATACGGAGGTCGTTGGGAACAGGCCTTCCCCACCAGGAATGGTCAGAGGCGAAGGCTCTGCATAAAATAACACAGCATCCAGCTCCAGGGCCAGCCAGGCTTTCCCATGGGTGCGCCCCAACAGAGAGAGGGCATCTGGAGGGTGAGACTCGGCCTCGGCCTGCCCTGGGCCTGCCCTGCCCTGCCCTGCCACGTACAAGCTCTATGGCCCTGGGCAAGTCCTTCCTCTCCCAGAACCTGTTTCCCCAGATAGAGATGGGGAGTACATGATAACACCTTGCAGTCTTGTGGGCTTAAAGCAGCCAAGAGCGTTTCCCAGGCTTGCTGCCTGCTGGCTTGGCCACTCACAAGGCAGCGGTGGAGAAGGCTGCCCTCACTGGGGGGCCTCAGAGTGGGAGAGGTCAGCCCCCAGGGACTCCCATCACTGTGCTCAGGAAGGTCCTGGGGCACCTGTGCCCTCAGGAGGATCTGGCTTGGGGGCTGGTGGCAGGAAACAAACTGTAGAAAGGGCTCCCGCCCTGACTGTCCTCCCCTGGTGCTCACAGACCTGTTTCCAGATTGCTTTCTGTGAGCTCTTCTCCTTGTGGTCTTAGCAAGAGTCACACACACCGAGGGCTCTGTTTGCCCCTCCCCCTCCCATGTCCACCCGGCTCTGCTTCCATGGCGTCTCTGGCTCTGGGGCTCACCCAGAGCCCTCGTTGTCCTCACCTTCTCCCACTCCCTCAAATCAGAGGCCAGAGCTGAGAGCGGCAGAGGGGGAGGGATCCTTGATCAAAGGTCAGCAAAATGGGATCAGAAGACAGACGCCTGGGGTCCAATCCCAGCTCCCCCACCTGCTAACTCTGAGCTTTGAGCAAATTTTAAAAATCTGAGTCTGTTGGGGTGCCTGGGTGGCTCAGTCGGTTAAGCGTCCAACCTTGGCTCAGGTCACGATCTCACGGTTTGTGAGTTGGAGCCCCGCGTCGGGCTCTGTGCTGACAGCTCGGAGCCTGGAGCCTGCTTTGGATGTTGTGTCTCCCTCTCTCTGCCCCTCCCCCACTCATGCTCTCTGTCTCAAAAATAAACATTAAAAAACACTTTTAAAATAAATAAATAAAATAAAATCTGAGCCTGTTTCCTTGTGTGTCTCATGGGGATGGTAGACATAGTACCTACCTCACAGGTGTGGTGAAGTTAAAGAGAGAAGTGCCTGGCACTGAGCTCAATAAATATTGGCTATGTTGTTGGGGATTCGAGCAGGAATTTTTTTATTTTTTTTTATTTTTTTATTTTTTTTTTTCAACGTTTTTTATTTATTTTTGGGACAGAGAGAGACAGAGCATGAACGGGCGAGGGGCAGAGAGAGAGGGAGACACAGAATCGGAAACAGGCTCCAGGCTCTGAGCCATCAGCCCAGAGCCTGATGCGGGGCTCGAACTCACGGACCGCGAGATCGTGACCTGGCTGAAGTCGGACGCTTAACTGACTGCGCCACCCAGGCGCCCCAAGCAGGAATTTTTTTAGTGTTTCACCTTAAAATATTTCGACGAGCGTGATCATTCCTGTTTTACCATGATGAAGAAATCCAGGGGGTGTGCTAGCAGAGGGGCACTGCCCAGGTCACCTGGAGTGTGGTCAGGTGACCTCTGCCCACTGGCAGAGTGACGTCTGGGGATAGTCACTTGGGGACAGCTTGAAGCCCGGCACTCACGCATGTTGGGGATTCTCCCTGCCTGCCTTCTTCGGGAGGGGAGACCAGGACCGAGAGATGCCGGGTGAACTGCCCTGGACACAAGCAAGCAAATCAGAGGGCTAAGATTCTGCCCCACAGCCAGTGCTCTGAAAGGAGCAATTTACAAGAAACAGGACACCTTTGGCAAATAGCTATTTGTTGACCGGAGAAAGTAACAGATGCCACCACTCGTACCTTAACAAGGGGAATGATCTGCTTAAGTTACAAAAGGATTTTGTGTGTCGTTAACCCACCAGAGAGCTGAGAAGGCAAAAACAAACAAAACAAAACAAAAAAACCCCAAAACCAAAAACAGAAGCAAAAGACAACGAAGTAAAATAAATTCCCAAAAGCGGCAAGCTCTTGCTAGGAGAGAGACTCAAAGCTCTACTCCTCCAGGTGAAATGGTGGGGGGAATGGGGACCAGCCAAGCGCTCAATAGGCTTCTGAGCCACATTGGAGTCGTATCACGAATTCGAACCCCAAGGAGCCCAGGCCACAGGGCAAGTCCGCACCCACCCACCAGGAGCCCTCACAGAACCACATGCCAAAGGCTGAGAGGAACCCCTTGAAGGCACTCCAGGCCTCACCAAGCGCACGCTTCGGCCCACTGAAAGCGGGAGTCCACACGGCAGGGTGACACGGGTCATGAGAACATGAGAGCTGGGACAGGAGAGCCAGGAGGACGCCTCAGCGACCCGAGAAGCTGGAAGCCAGTCCGGAAGCCTGAGAGGTCTCCTGTGTTCAGAAATTGGGGGCAGGCTGCGAGGTATAAAGAGATGCCCGGCATCTCACCAGTGCTCAGACGCTAAGCCCTACTGTAGGGTAAGTCTTGATCACACCCTTGAAACCTGTGAGGCCAGTGGGAGATGAGTTTAACTACAGCCACAAGGAAGCCCAGCCCAGCTTGTCTACGTTAAGGTTGATGGTGCCACCCTCACTGATAGGCCAACAGAAACGGAGCCCTCTTCTCTGAGGGTATTACTTAGTTCAGCTGCTCCGTTCCTTCATACGTGATGCCCAGCCTACAACTCTAAAAGACATGCCAAGAAGAAACAAAATGTAATCCATCAACAAGAGATAAATTCAGTAAAAGCCGACACAGAGATGGCTCAGGTGTTGGAAAGAGGCAGGGGCCTTAAAACTATGGTAAATGTGTTAAATAGTTTAAAAGAAAAGGTCAATGTCATGTGTGAACAGATGGGGAGTTTGAGCAGAGAGATGCAAATATAAAAAACCTAAGAATGGGGCGCCTGGGTGGCTCAGTCGGTTAATTGTCTGACTTCAGCTCAGGTCATGATCTCATGGCTTGTGGGTTTGAGACCCGCGTCGGGCTCTGTGCTGATAGCTCGGAGCCTGGAGCCTGCTTCGGATTCTGTCTCTCCCTCTCTCTCTGCCCCTCCCCTGCTCATGCTGTCTCTCTCTGTCTCTCACGAATAAATGAAAAAAAAAATTTTTTTTAAATAAAAAACCTAAGAAAATGAAAAATACAGCATCAGAAACTAAGAAGCCATTCAATGGATTTAACCGTAGATTAGACATAGCGGAGGCAACAAAAACCAGTGAACGCAAAGACAAGGAGCCGCCAACCTGAATGATAATGATCCCAATTGAAACACAAAGGAGGAACAAAACTGGGAGTTTGAGATATTTAGGACCAGAGAAAGTCTGATGCACTTGTAACTGGAATTTTAGAAGCAGAGGAAAGAGAGAATACATAAAAGCTATGTTTGAAGAAGTAATGGCTGAGAACTTTCCAAAATTGGTGTAAGATATCAACCCACAGATCTGTTATTCAATAAAGCCCAAGCAAGAGAAGCACAGAGGAAAACACAGACAGGCACCTAAAAGCCAAACTGCTGAAAATTCGAGATAAAAAGTCTTGAGAGCAGTCAGGAGGGGGTGGGGTCACGGCACACTGTACACAAGGGCAAGCAGTAAGGGTGATGGTTGATGTCTCATCAGTACTAATGGAAACAAGAAGATGGTGGAAATTCCTTAAAGAGCTGGAAGGCGGGGCTTGGGAGGATGTCAAACTAGACTTCTCTCTACCCAGCAAAGTATCCCTCAAAAATGAAATAGAGGTAAAGACATTTTCAGGTAGATAAAAGCCGGGGAAATCTGGAAGATCTGTGAAAATTCAAAAATTTCTCCAGATAGATAAAACTCAGTTGGTTTTTTGCAGTACGAATGATAATGGGTTACATTCTTAGATGGGGCCCCTGGGTGGCTCAGTCGGTGAGGCATCCAGCTCTTGGTTTCAGCTCAGGTCATGATCTCACAGTTCGTGGGATTGAGCCCTGCGTCGGGCTCTGCAATGTCAGCCTGGAACCTGCTTGGGAGTCTCTTTCTCTCTCTCTCTCTCTTTCTGCCCCTTCCCTGCTCCTGCATGCTCTTTCTTTCTCTCAAGGCCTCATCTGGGAGGTGTGTGGCCTAGGAGGCGGTGGACAGGCGGTCCAGAGAGCTAGGCAGAGAGGAGCGGGGGAGTGATTTGAGGTCCAAGAGTTCCCTAGAGAGGCATATGGAGCCAAACAGCAGCCTGCAGCGTGAAATCGCTCAAGAGCAGATGAGGCAAACTTCTCTTGTCCCAAATAAGCCATATTTATTTTGGCTGGGGAACAGCCTGAGCCCCGGGGCTTTACGTTGATGGCTATAAGCAGCATTTATGGCTGAGGGCGTTGTCTGAACCGCTTGGACAACCACAGCATGGTCCCCGATCACCCAGAGATGCTAAAATTTCCATCAGTAGAAGAAATTCTATGTGAGGATGGCTCCCTGCTTTTAAATGCATATGCTATTTTTTTATGGCAGTTTTAATGAGTGGAAGATAGCAGACAAGTTATGCCCCTCCCCACCAAAGGTAAAACGTCCCAGTCACATTAAACATCAACAGAGCCCTGATCCATGAATTTATTAGCATTCTTCCCTGTGGCCTTGAGGCAGTGGAAAAACAATGTGTTTGGAGTCAGCAAGCTTACCTATGAAACCTGGTTCCACAGGTCACTATCCCCGTCAACACAGCTTCCTCGTCTATGCTTATAACTGAGATGATTAAGTTAATTAAATAAATGTATGACCCAAACATCAGTCTAGCTTACTGGAGAATTCAATAGTCATTCTCTTCCCTGTAGGTGACAAAAAAGATGTGTATACTTGACTAGTTCTCTGCGTGTGGTGTTCCCACTCAACTGTAAACTCTTTGAGGGAAGAGACCACATGACTCCCATGCAATGCTGGGTCTAACCCCAGCGTGTCCCACACAGGCTGAACAAGCAAGCATGATTTAATGGCACTGTAGGAGTTACCCAGCTCACTGAACCTGCCAAGTCCATGAGACAAGCTAATGGCTGTCAGTGGGAGTGAATGAGCTCATTGGCTTTAAGTTGAAGACGCCATATGCATGCCAAAGTCATCATAGCCTTCTATGATGGGGGCTTTTGCCTTAGAAGGGGAGGAAGGCAAGATAAACAGTGCAGAGAACATTCCCCACCTAGTATAATCAGCCAACCTCCAGGGAAGCGCTGATTCAATAGTCTACGGTCATTACTATCACACAGAGAAAACATACTGAGGGAACAGTTGTGTTTGAAGAAGGCAATTTGGGGCGATAGAGTCACAGCACGTTTGCCACGAGTGGGTGCACTGAGGGTGCTTACTTACACGGCCCACTCGATCTGCACAGCTTTGCTAACAACCAGCCGTGATTTCACCCGAAGATTTACATCACCGAGCCAACAAGTACAAAACTGCCATCCTGCATTCATCCCCGAGGTAGAAACGTCTTCCTGGGAAAGCCACAATAAATTTCAGTTTTTTTGTCCCCACTTATTTGGCAGGTGGTTTGGCAAAAGAGAACTGAAGCCAAGTTCATTGCTCCCCAAACTGTGACAGTCACGTATCATCTTTGAATTTGGGGGAAATGTGGAATGAGTAGAGAAATCTGGGTGACCTGGGGTAGGGGTAGCCTGGTTCAATCCATAGGAGCTCTAAGCTGGTAGTGTAAATAGCAGAAGTAACACAGCCACTAGATCGGGGCACTGATGATGGCACGTGGCCTTTCCCAGAAGCTGTTCACGTGGGGGAGCAAATAATCAAACACCAGGCAGTCTGTCAGTGCTAATAGCATACATTATTGAGCAGGAGAGTTCATAAAATTGCCAATCTTCTAAGGGGTAAATTCTGAGGCCAACAGATGCCAACTCAGGATCTCTCTCTCTCTCTCTCTCTCTCTCTCTCTCTGTCACACACACACACACACACACACACACACACACACACACACACACACTCATCAGACCTGCCCCTCTACCTGGATCCTTACCTCTCTTAATTCACCCTTTTCTCAACCACTTCAGCCAGAAACATTCGAGACACCCCCAATTCCTCTTGCTACAGTCATTCTTCTCAACCAACCAGTTCCTACCACTTAGGAAATGGTCAATAAACATTTGAGCATTGAAAAAAAACAATTTTGAAGTATAATTTACATGCAGCAAATGTGCACCCATTTAAGTATTCAGTTTGACTTGTGATTGATTGATGAGCTGATGACTTCATGCGATCCTGTAGCCACCACCACAATCAAGATCTCGAACTTAACCATTACTCCAAGAAGTCCCCTGTATCCCTTCCCAATATCTAACTCTCTCACCACCAGGCAGCCAAGGATCGCTGTTTACTACTGTAGAGTAGATTGGCCTTTTCTAGAATTTCATACACAAGTAGCACACACACAAGTAATGTGTATTTTTTTCATCCTGGCTTCTTTTGCTCAACATAATGATCTTGAGATTTATCTATGCTGTTGCATTTGTCAGCGGTTCATTCATTTTTTTGTTGTTGTCTGTGTATCCTACAATTTTTTTATCCATTCATCTTTTGATGGAGACATAGGTTTTTGACAATTTCATGCTATTACGAATAAAGCTGCTGTGAATTTCACACACGAGTTTTCGTGTGACACCCTGGAGATGAATTGCCGGGACATCACGGTGGGGATGTGACTTAGGAACCGCCAAACTGTCTTCCAAAGTAGTGCAACCATTCCACAGTCCCTACCAAAGATGCCTGAGAGTTCCTGTTGCTCCGCATCTGCACCAACATTTGGTTTTGTCAGTATCAACTATAGCCATCCTCGTGGGCATGCAGTGATTTTCACTTGCATTTCCCTATCACACTGACGCCGAGCAAGTTCTTAAGTTTTGTTTGTTTTTTTGTCAAGTGTTTTTGTTGGCCAGGTGTGAAGAATTTCTGCTCCAATCTTTTGCCCATTTTTTATCGGGTTGTTTTTCTTCTTATTAACCTGTAAGGAAACTTTCTATATTCTGAGTACAAGTCCTCGGTTGGATATGTGCATTTTTGTACTCACTAGGGGCTCTCATTTTACTTCTTCAACGATGGAGGTTTTAAATTTGGATCAAGGACAATTTATCCCTATTTTCTTTTATGGTTCATACTTTCTGAAAGCTAAGAAATCTTTGTCTGCCTCGAGATCATGAGGTTTTCACCCGATGATTCCTTCTAGAACTTTTACGGTTTTCACTTTTATTATGATCCATTTTAGTTGATTTTTGTTTGCGATTTGAGAAGGCCAAAGTTAATTACTTTCCACTTATGGACACTCGGTTGTTGCAGCAACACCTTTCATTTTGTTGAAATGATTATCATTTTGTCATAGATGTCAAAGGTGAACTGACCATTATATGTGGGTCTACTTCTGGACTGTGCTCTACTCCAATGACCTCTTTACCTATCCTTAGGACAATACCACACTGTCTTGGCTACTGCAGTGTTACAGTATGTAAAGAAATGAGGTAATGTAAGTCCGCCAACTCCTATTTTCGAAGGTAGTTTTAGCTATCTGGAGATTCACTGCATCTCCAAATAAATTTTAAATTCAGTTTTCACAGTTTATTTTTTTGTTTGTATTTATCTTTTCCAAATGATACATGAGTCTGTTTAATCTGTATGAACTTTATTTTTTTCTCTTTTGTCTTTCATTTTGCACTGAGGTGTAACACACAATGTGACATTAGTTTCAGGCAAACAACATGGTAATTTGACTGTGTGTTAGGCTCTGCTCAGCCACAAGGTAGCTACCATCTGTCATCATACAAGACTATTACAATAGCATTGACTCTATCCCCTTTGCTGTACCTTTCACCTATGTGATTTATTCACTCTGTTTAAAAAAATTTTTTAATGTTTATTTTTGAGAGAGAAAGAGAGACAGAGAGCAAGCAGGGGAGGGGCAGAGAGACAGGGAGACACAGAATCTGAAGCAGTATCCAGGCTCTGAGCTGTCAGCACAGAGCCCAACGCGGGGCTCAAACCCACAGACCCTGAGATCATGTCCTGAGCCCAAGTCGGAAGCCCAACCAAGCCCCTGATTTATTCATTCTATAACTGGAAGCCTGTACTTCCCACTCCTCTTCACCCATTTTGCCCATCCCCCCTTTGCCTTCCTCTCCTCTGGCGACCATCAGTTTGTCCTCTGTATTTATGGGTTTCTGTTTTTGTTTTTGTTTTTTATCGTTTGTTCATTTGTTTTGTTGTTTACATTCTACATATAAGTGAAATAACATGGCATTTGTCTTTCTGTGTCTGATTTACTTCACTTAGTATAATAGCCTCTAGGTCCGTATTGTTGCAAAGGGAAAAATCTGATTCTTTCTTATGGCTGAGTAATATTCCATAATGTGTGTGTGTGTATACACACACTATATCTTCATCCATTCTTCAATCCACGGACACTTGGGTTGTTTCCATATCTTGGCTACTATAAATAATACTGCTATAAACATCGTGGGTGCATGCATCTTTTCAAATTAGTGTTTTTGTTTTCTTTGGATGAATACCTAGTAGTGGGATTATTGGATCATGTAGTATTCTATTTTTAATTTTTTGAGGAATCTTCATTGAGTTTTCCACAGTGGTCATGTCAGTTTACATTCCCACCAATCGTGCATGAGATTTTCTCCACATCCTCGCCAGCACTTACTATGTCTTGTCTTTTTGACCCACCAGCCATTCCGACATATGTAAGGTGATATCTCATCATGGCCCTTATTTGCATTTCCCTGAAATAATACTGAATAATATCAAACATCTTCTCATGTGTCTGTTGGCCATCTGTATGTCTTCTTTGGAAACGTGTCTATTCAGGTCCTCTGCCCATTTTGTAATTGTATTATTTGTTTTTCACAATTTATTTAAAATAGAATAATAAAAAAAGGCTGGTGGGAAGTTCTAGTTTCAGGCAAGAAAAAAACTAGCATTCTCCATCCTGTCTCTCCCACTGAATGCAGGTATAACATCTGGACTGAATTCAGAATAGCAGTGAAGCCTCTGGAAAGTAACTAGTAGCAGGAGAATTGGGGAAGAAAATAAAAAAGAATTGGAACGCCAAACTGGCCATGAGTTTGCCATCTATTTTTCTATTTGGTAGCTTCCACTCTGGACTCAGTGCAGCCTGAAATGCTGAAGTGCGTATTGGTGAGGACAGAGAATGAGCTAGCTGAAGCCCTTCTACTTCTGGCTTGAGGAATGGGGATGGGGGTCTCCTAACGCTCTGAGAGGGTATGTTTTCTTCTCTGTTCTCTCTGCCCCATGGCAACAACAATGGTACAATAATAGCAGGGAAGGCAGGTGCCTAAAACTCTGAGGGAGAGTTTAGGCAGGTGCCTAAAACTCTGGGGGGCCCAGAGAACCAAAAAATACTGCCTAGATCATGGAGAGGGAGGAACACGGGAAAGTGACACCATAAAGTTGTTTGTAAACCACTGGGCTCAATCCCCATACTGTGTATTCATGGATACGACCCTATAGCACACTACTGATGTTGACGACTGAATTATGGGACAGCTCAGTCACACAGAGAAGACAGGGGCCACAGACACTGGGAAAAAGGAACTTGAAACCACAACTGCCTGATTTAAAAAAAAAAAAAAAGGCCAACTTTCTCTGTAAGACTTAAAGAAGATCAAGAGACTCATAACACCCAAAATGTCTGCGACACAATACAAAATAACTTGGTATACGAAAAACCAGTAAAATCTCTATTTGCATGAGGAAAGATGTTAAAACAGCTGTTATAAAAGTCTCCAACAAGTAAGAGAAAACGCTCTTCAAATGAATAAAAGGGCAGAAAGTCTAGGGCGCCTGGGTGGCTCGGTTATGCGTCTGGCTCGTGAACTCAGCTCAATCATGATCTCACAGTTCGTGAGTTCAAGCCCCGCATCGGGCTCTGTGTTGACCACATGGAGCCTGCTTGGGATTCCCCTCCCCTGCTTGTTGCACTCTCTCTCTCCCTCTCTCTCAAAATAAATAAACCTAAGAAAAGGTAGAAAGTCTCAGGAAAGAAACAAAAGACATAAAGAAGAAGAAATGGAAATTTTAGAAAAATTCAATAACCAATAAAAAATTTATTGGACTCAGCAAAATTGAGATTATGCAGAAGAGTCTGTAAACTTGACGAGAGATAAATAGAAATTATCCAACATAAAAACTGAGAGGAAAAAAGAGATTTTAAGAAATGAACAGAGCCCCATGGAACTGTGGGGGTAATGATAAGAGATCTAACATTTGTGTCATTAGAATCCCAGAGTAGAGGAGAATGAATGCAGAGGTAAAAATATATTTGAAGAAATAATGGCTGAAAACTTGCCAAATTTGATAAAAGACATAAACCTACAGAGTAAAGAAGTTTGGTGAACCCCAAACAGCTTAAACTACAGAAATCCACACCTAAATGCATCAGACTCACACTGTGAAAAACTAAAGACAAAGAAAGGCCTTAAAAGCAGCCACAGAAAATCAACACATTACCTATAGGGGAACAACAATTCAAATTATGGCAGATTTGTCATTAGAGCCAAAGAAGCCAAAGGAATTGGCACAGCATTTAAGAAACAGCTTTTTATAATGTTTATTTATTTTTGAGAGAGACAGAGAGAGTCGGAGCATGAGTGGGGGAGAGGCAGAGAGAGAGGGAGACACAGAATCCGAAGCAGGCTCCAGGCTCCGAGCTGTCAGTACAGAGCCCAACTTGGGGCTAGAACTCATGAACTGTGAGATAATGACCTGAGCCAAAATCAGATACTCAACTGACTGAGCCACCCAGGCACCCTGGCACAGCATTTTTTAAACGCTGACAGAAAAGAACTATTAATCCAGAATTCTATATACAGCAAAAATATCCATCAGGGATGGAGATAAAAACTTTCTCAGATGAATGAAAATTAAGATTTTTTTTTTTTTTTTTTTTTGTTAGCAGATCTGCTGGCATTTTTGACTGGGGTTGCATGGGATCTAAAAATCAGTTTAAGGAGAAAGGAATAACTTAATACTGACTCTTCTAGTTGTGAAAATGGCCTATTTTCTATTTATTTATCTTTTTAATTTCTCTTAGCAGTGTTTTATAGTTTCAGTCTACAGGTCTTACATGTATTTCATTGGATCTATTTTGCAGTATTTCAGATTTAATGCTCTTATTTTCAATCCACAGTGCTTCGTTGTTAGAAATGATTGATTTTGTATATTATCTTATTATATACCTTGTATATTCTCTGACTTCTAATTCAAGTTCTCGTAGTTTTTTTTTGTAAATTTTTTAAGATTTTCTCTATACACAATCATGCTACCACGCATAGTCTATGTCTCCCTTTCAAATTTGTGTGCTTTTTATTTATGTTTCTTGCATTATTGCACTGCCTAGGACCTCTACTACAAGGCTGAATGTAAGTGGTGAATGCTGACATTCCTGCCTTGTTCTCAATCATCGTACACCATTAAGTATGTTGTTAGCTACAGTTTCCTTTTGTAGAGGCTCTTTATTAGTTCGAGCATGTTTTCTTCTCATCCTTTTTGGTGAGAGTTAATATCACAATCAGGTATTAAAATCTGTCTTCTGTACCCACTGAGACAACTATATTGTCTTCTCCTTTCCACCCATAACTTAAACCAATCCTGAATTCCCAGAGTAAACTTGATTCTGATGTATCATCCGTTTTATATGTTGTTGGATTCAATTTGATAGTATCTTGTTAGGAAGGTTGCTTTCATGAGTAATACTGGCTTGTAGCTATCTTTTCTTCCAAAATATTTGTATTTGATAACAGGGTTACACTGGACTCCTAAAGTGAGTTGGGAAGTGTTCCCCTTCTTCTATTTATGAAACATTTGTAGAATTCGTTTTTTTCTTCCTTAATGTTTGAGAGTTTGACAGCAAACTTGATTTTTCTTGGTTTTTTACTGTAGGAAGTCTTTAAACTATAAATTCGATCTATTTAATGAATATGGTGACAGGTTTTCTATTTCTTCTGGAATCAGTTTTGGTAATGTGTCTTTTCAGGTACTTGTTCATTTTCTCTAATTTGCTGAAATTACTGGGATAACATTGTTCAAGGTATTTCTATTTTTTAATGTCTGTAGGATCTTTTTCACTGAGAAAAAGGTTTCTAAACAGTTTAGATTTGCAAAGAAGGAGGAGGAGGAGAAAGTAGAGTTTCCCTCCACGCCCTCACCCAGTTTCCTTATTAGTATGGCACACAGTACAGTCCAGGGACCAATACTGATACACTGTTATTAACTAAACTCCATACTTTATTTAGAGTTCTTTAGTTTTTACCTAACATCTTTTTCTATTTCCAGATCCCATCCAGGACACCACATTAAGTTTACTTAGGTGGCTCCTGTTGGCTGTGATAATTTCTCAGACTTTCCTTGTTTTCATGACCTTGACAGTTTGGGTCAAGGGTCTTGTAGAATTTACCTCAATTGTATCTGATGTTTTTCTTATTCAACTTTTTGATCATTAGAGTACTGCAAATAAAAGCCACAGTAAGATACCAATTCACGCCTATTTGGAAGGCTATTACAAGAAAAAAATAAAGGGAAAATAACACTTGTTGGTGAGGATATTGAGAAACTGGAGTCCTTGTGCATCGTTTGTAGGAATGTACAATAGTAGCCATCGTGGAAAACGGGCTGGCAGTCTCTCAAAGGTGAAACATAGATTGCCATATGATCCCCCAATTCCACTCCTAGGTATGCTGAACCAGAGACTCAAACAGATACTTGGATGCCCATGTTCATAGTAATATTCATCACAATATCCAAAAGGTGGAAACTCAAGGGTCAATCAAGAGAGGAACAGAGAAGCAACATATCTATACAATGAAGTATTATTTAGGCATATCTAAACAGGAATGAAGTTCTGACACGTTATGAACAGATGAGCCTTGAAAACATTACGCTGAGTGAAATAAACCAAAGCACAAAAGGACAAATATTATGCGATTCTGCTTATCTGAGGTACTAACATAGGCAGATTCATGAAGGCAGAAAAATAGAATAGACTTCACCGGGAGCTGCAGAGAAAAGCGACATGGAGAGTTACTATTTAATGGGGACAGAGTTTCAGTTTGGGAAGATCGAAAAAGTTCTGGAATGGATGGTGGTGATGGCTGCACAACCTTGTGAATGTACTTAATGCCATTGAATTGTAATGGTAAAGAAAGAGCAGTCGATCAGCGCCCTTTAATATTTTTGTTGCATGAATTATTTTAGTAAAGTTTAGATTTCCAATTGATTCAAATTTTGTGCCTCTGGTTGAGGTTTTGGGTTCTTCCCCTATATTCCCTTTCTTCCCTCCCTCCGTCCCTCCCTCTCTATTCCTTTTCTTGTTAATAGTGGTTGCTGGATATCCTTCCGTGATGGTGTCATCTTTATCCTCTAAAGAGTCTCAAATCAGTATCACTAGGGTTAGGGACCTCCTACAGGGCATGGTGGAATGAGCTGCTTGGCTGTGCCACAGGCCTGGCATGGGTGATTTTTTTCCCTATAAATTTGAAGATTAGGATCCTTTTTGGTGATGGAGGCATAGGAGCAGCACCAGCAACAAAGGCATTTGGGGGCGTGTGACCTCAACATGCCACACAGTAACTGCTCTTCCTTCACACAAGCAACAACTTGAGGGGCCAAGGATATCAGTCTTTCTGCCGAGCACCCTATGGATTGGGGCCGATGCCTGCTTGAGACACGCAACCAGTGGCCACAGGTTAAAAGTCACTCCCCTGACTCTAGACTCAGTTACGGCTTATGCTCAAGACATACGATTCAATCTGAGACACACAGATGCAGCTCATGACACATGACCCAGGGCCACTTAAAGGAGAGTCCCACTTCTATGCTCCTGTCCCTAAATACCAAAGATCAGAACTGAGTTAGGCCAGTTAAATCTTTCACAGAGGCTCGGCAGAACCATGCAAATGCAGCACGAAGCAGCACAGCTCAAAGTGCACGCTCACCAGCAGACAGCAAAGCCAGGACAGTGTATTCCTCACATAGTGAGGCTTTCTGGGAGAGCAGGGCAGACTTCTCTGGTCCAAAAATGGCTGGAGAAAGCAAGGTAAAGAGATTAGATTGGAATTTTTAGAGTGGCTAGGGCGTGGACTGGAGTGAGGATTTGCATGCACGGGCTGGGGCTTGCATGTTTTGAACTTCCCATTGGGAACCAAGAAAGAACATCTGGGTCTTCTTAACAGCTTGCCCAGATATGGGCATAAGGGAAAAACCAAGGGGTAGCACTTAGAAGCTGTCAGCCAACATCAAAAAGTGGAGTCAGACTCTGTTACAATTAGTGTGTTTGTACCATTCACATTTTTAGTGGTTACTGATATAATTGGATTCGTATCTACTGCGTCTGTAACTGTTTTTGTTGCATTCATGTTTTCTTTTTACCGTTTCCTCTAATTTTTAAAATTATTTATTTTTCAGAGAGAGAGAGAGCAAGCAGGGGAAGGGCAGAGAGGGAGGCAGAACCCCAAGCAGGCTCTGTCCCGTCAGCACAGAGCCTGATGCGGGGCTTGAACCCACGAACCGTGCGATCATGACCTGAGCCGAAAACAAGAGTTGGGATGCTTAACCGACTGAGCACCCAGGCGCCCCGGTTTCCTCTACTTTTAATTGAGCATTTTATGTGATTGCATTTAATTTTCTCTTCACATATTATGCACTTCTTTTTGAAATTTAGTGATTGTTCTGGAGTTTCCAATATAGATTTCTAGCTTTCAAATAACACTATGCCACTTCAGACATTGTCTGAGAAACTCTTTGTTTCTCCTTCATATTTGAAGAATAATTTCCATAACATGGAATTTTTAAGTTGATGGATTTTCCCTTCAATGTGTAAAATATTTCACTCCACTCTCTTCTTGCTTTTATGGTTTCTGACAAAAAGGCTGCTGTAATTCTTATCCTTGTTTCTCTATAGGTCAGGTCTCCCCAGCCCCAGCTTATTTCAAGATGTTCTCTGTCTTTGATTTCCTATAGTTTGAACATGATTTTCCTAGCTAGAGCTTTTGGGACGCTTATCTTTCTTGGTATTCTTTGAGCTTCCTAGATCTGTGGTCTGGTGTCTGTAACTGACTCTGGGAAGTTCTCAGCTATTACTACATCAAACATTTCTTCTGGTCCATTCTTTCTTTTCTTTCTGGTGTTTAAATTACATGTTACATCTTTAGAAACGGTCCCACCATTCTTGGATGGTGTGTGTGTGTGTGTGTGTGTGTGTGTGTGTGTGTGTTCTTATTCCTTTTTTTTCTGTGTTTCAGTTTGGGATGTTTCTATCAGCCTATCTTCAGGTTCACTGATTCCCCCTTTGGTCATGTCCGGTCTCCTGATGATCCCATCAAAGGCATTTCCTCATTTCAGTTAGTGCTTTTGATTTCTAGCATTTCTTTCTGATTCTTAGAGTTTCCATCTCTCTGCTTATATTATTCATCTGTTCTTGCATGTTGTCCACTTTTTCCATTACAGCCCCTAGGATATTCACCATAGTTGCCTTCAAGTCCTGGTGTAATAATTACAACATCTCTGCCATACGAAGCGGTCTCTTCAAGCTTTGTTGTCTTTTAGTATGCCTTGTAATTTTCTTGTTGTTCAAAGCGAGGAATGATGTACTAGGTAGAAAGGACTGAGGTAAAAAGGCCTTTAGTGTAAAGCTTTAGGTTTACAAGACTTGAATTTGTGAGTTTATAGTTTTCATCAAATTTATAAAGTTCCTCTCCAAGTATTGTTCTGCCTTTTGCTTCCTTTCCCTTTCCTGGACTCTAATTATATATGTTAAACCACTTGGTATTGTTCTAGAGTTCACGGAGTCGTCTTCTATTATTTTCCAGTCTTTTTTCTGTCCTTCAGTTTGGATAGTTTCTATCATTAGGTCTTTGAGTCGTTAATGTTTTTCTTCCATGGAATCTATCTGCTGTTGATCCTATCCAATGAAATATTCTGTTCTGGTGTTGTGAGGAAACAATGCAGAGGGTCTATTTTACTCACTTCTTACTTATCTCTGTAGCCAGGGCAGTGATCTCTGGCCAACCCCTGAAAACTAACTTCCTGGATATTTGCATAGTTACTAGTTAATGACGTTATGATATATGCCTGAAGCAGTGGCTCAAGATGAACCAGGCTACTTATAGCCTGACATGAAGATTTCCAATATGCACTTGACGCCTGACTTGGGGTCTGCACCATGACTGTGCTATGTGACTAGTCCACTTTAAGAACTCTAAATTCCAGGGGCGCCTGGGTGGCTCAGTTGGTTAAGCATTCGACTTTGGCTCAGGTCATGACCTTGCGGTTCAGGGGTTTGAGCCTCGCATCAGGTTCTGTGCTGACAGCTCGGAGCCTGGAGCGTGCTTGGGATTCTGTGGCTCCCTCTCTTTCTCTGTCCCTCCCCTGCTTTTCTTTCTAAGATAAATAAAACATTAAAAAAATTTTTTTAACCTAGTTCTTTCCAGCTTACTCTCCCGCTAACCCCTCTCTCAAGTCACAAAACCTCCATACTCCACTTACCATCATACTATATGGACTTTAAGGTCTCTAGGTTCATAGTGTTAGTTCCACAGCTGAAATCTTCTCACCCGGTACCGGTCTTCTGAAATTTGTTGAGGCTAGCACAGGAAAATTTCATAAATATTCAACGTGTGCTTGAAAGGAGTAAGTTTTTGTGTTGAATGTGATCTCCTTCCTAAATTCATTAAACCGAGCTTGTTAATTGTATTATTCGAATCTACATTTTTACGGACTTTCCTGGTGTTTGATCTAATTACTGAGGAATATTAAAATCTCCACTATGACAGAAGATGTCGATGTTTCCTTGCAAATCTGTATGCATGTGCATGTTACTAGGTGCATACAAGTTTTACCTTCCAGGTAAACCTGTCACCATTATCTATGACCCACCTTTCCCCCAGGAAAGGAGATTACAGGAAAGAGATGAAGGGGGGCCGGGGAGGATGGGGGGGGGGGCAATTACAGACAGGTTTACATCTAAGCCCAATCTTCTCCGTGCAAAGGAAAGAAAACTAGCCTTCCCAGTGGTCTGTTACTTGGACAGTGGTTAAAATTCTTTGGGTGAACTATTTACTTTTTCCTAAGAACACAGCCAAGCCCCCTTGCTGCTTCTGTGCGACACAGTATGTTTTTCGCTCACCCTCCCACTGTGGGCAAAAGCCCACCAGGGTCTCAGCTTTGCCCGAAGTTCCCTGTTCAAAACTTCACCTGGCCTTTGAGGGTTTTTGTACCACGTTCAGTGAAAAGCAGAACCCACTCCCACGCTTCCTGGTTTCACTTCACCTGGGGTCCTGCAAACCCTTAGCTGGTGCTCGGCAACACAGTAACGAAACACCTATCTAGAATTTCCATTGACCCCATCCAAAGCATCACCCAAAGCCACTCCGGATTGCTGCAAATCTCTGACATCCTATTTATCCCTCATGGCTCAGTTCAAATCCAGCTGCTTTCATTAAACTCTGATCAATCAACAACCCCCCCACCCGCACTTCCAATGGAAATTAATAGCATCTTCCCCCTTTTTACTGCTATTCCCACCTCAGTTACAGCAACGACGACGCCCTGCCTTACTTTACAGGCAGTTATATTTATATCTTTCTCTCCCTAATAAAAAAAAAAAAAGCAACTCACCGACCAGATCCTCTGTCAGGTCACTGGGTCCCTGTCCTCACTCCAGCCCTCTCTACTCCCTGCCTCCAGAGAGGCATCTACACATGGTGTTGCCCATCTTAAATTTTTTCTTTTAAATTTTTAACAAATGTTTATTTATTTTTGAGAGAGAGACAGACAGAGACAGAGCATGAGCGGGGGAGGGGCAGAGAGAGAGGGAGACACGGAATCTGAAGCAGGCTCCAGGCTCTGAGCTGTCAGCACAGAGTGCGACGCAGGGCTCGAATTCAAAAGCAACGAGATCATGACCTAGGCTGAAGTCGGATGCTTAACCGACTGAGCCACCCAGGCGCCCCTTAAAATTTTTATTTTAAAACATATGCACAACTGTCCAATCCTGTGACAGTGGGCTCATGGCGGACGTCCTGTTCAAGAGAGCACTGCCTGCATCCCCTGTGTTGGGCTACTCTGTGATGTGCTCCCCAAGAAAACAACAGATTTTCCACAAGGGCCTTGGATAGGCCCCCACTTCAAGGGCCTTTTAGACGCCACCAGGTGTGCAGATTCAAATGCAGTCTCCTACCACCAAACTCACTTACTGCATTTGATCATAATTAGACACGGACTGAATCCTTTTCAACAGTTTCAAATTAGCTATATTTCACATAATCCAGTATTGAAAACTTTTTAATATTACTCTTAAGATCAAGGTGGAGAAGAAATTAGAGCATGCCTCTGACAGGAGATGCTAATAAGTGAGGACTCCAAGGCTGTTGCCACCGAGAACCAGGACAGGGCGAAGCACAAGGCAGGGGTCTGACGGTGGGTAAAGTGTAGGTAAGACTGAAACCTACATAGCGGGCACGAGTTTCTACTAATGCACCCAGGCCCCGCAGCCAGCTCCTCGAAGGCATTTCCAGGACACCCCCCATCAGCCATCACGCGGAATCCCAGGCCCACGTACTGAAGGCTCGCTATGTTGTAGTCCATTTCGTAACTCAGAAGATACTTTCACGGGAACCACGAAGCCAGGGGATAAAACCGGCAGCCACCTGGAAAAGCTAACTTGGATCCGTTGTGCGCTTGCAAGGTCCCTCAGAGGGAAACTCGATTCTGATGTGGAAGACCATCGGCCTTAGCTCACCTCACATCGGGCTCCGAGCTAAGACGTCAAGGAGGCAGCCTACCTGCCTCTCCCAGCCAGCCGAGGCCGCGGAGCACACGCCCGCTGCTGTCTGGTCTCCTCATCTTTCCCATCTCTGTGCTGGTCCCACGCAAGAGAGCAGGTGCATCAGCACGGACTCACTGTACGGGAGGGCATTCTTATCTGTGACAGGAATGGGGATGGGACAAGGAAAACCGAACAGCAGCGGGGCTAGCCTCAGCAGCCTTTCTGAGTGATGTCCAGTCCCGACGACTTGGTGATTTCCAAAGTCGTAAACACCTGTTCGAAAGGAAGAATGCCAAACACATTTATATTTAGCCATCGATGTTTCAGTATTGCTTTTAAGAAAGCACATGTTGAATAGTACATCGACGTGAACCTTTAAAATATGCAAAGCAGTTACTAATACAAAATCTTTCTGACAATGTGCTTCATAGTAGTTTTTCAAATGACACCAGTTGAAATCAATAAACACACAAACCTATCTCCGTACCTCACCACATGTGGGATGAATTCCAATGGTGTCATCGAGTAGCTGTTTTGTGAGCCCACATTTCATTGCAGCCGCAAATCCTTGGGTGACCTCACCAGCATTTGGTCCAAGAACATGGAATCCTATCACCCGATACTTTAATATGCAAGCATAAGAAAGAGAAGCCCTGTAGGTTAATGGTCTGAACAGGAATCTATTTATTGCAAGTTCACAGTTAACATTTACAGCATCTACTACAGAAAAAGAACTCTAATGCTGAACTGAGCAGAGAACATTATCATGAAACTGAACCACTGTAAGAATCTGTTAAATGAGCCAGTAAATGCACATCCAGAGTTAATTTGCACTCAAATTTACTAGAACAAGCAATTTACCCACTGCATGAAGGAGTTCATTAGTATGATGTAAATTTCCAAATTATGCTGAGATAGTGCTAAACAGCAACATAACAAATCTGAATTAAAGTCCAATGCTAGAATAATTCTAAGACAGCAGGTTACCCCGCTCCTAACATAACTAAGCGGAGATCAAGGAGTGGCCAGCACAGGGCTTTGCCCAGTCCTGAGTGTAGGGAGGGGCATGAGCAGACCCACCAAGACAGGAAGCAAGATTCAAACTGTCCTTTGGCCGATGTTTTTTTCATCAGACTCTTCTCTTTGATAGTGACCGTGAACAACAGATAAGGAGAGAGAAGGCAGAAGGGTCTCTGCCCACCTACATCCGGAGAAAGTGCAAAGAGCATGCGATCTCCTGCACATCTACTGGTGGATGGTCACAGAAGGCGGCGTTTTTCAGGGGGCAGGCCGTCAGAGGCCACGGGAGTGGGGGTGAGGAGTGGACTTCCCAGGGCCCCACGGAACTGGGGATCTCTGAGATGGTGCATTGCACAGCAAAGTGGGGAAGGGGGAGCAGCCCAGAGTGACGAGAGACGTCTGACGGAAATCTCCACTTATAAATGAAACTGAAGACAGGTCTGTGAAAGGGAAAACCTTGTTTACAATTTTCACCATATAGCCACAGTAAGGGAGCAAGTACGAGGGCCATATTCTAGAAACAGCAATTTGGGAAGGAGTAAAAGGAGGGGCAGGGGACAGAGCAGAAGGCATCCAAAGAGGGGTCGACAGACCTTGAAATTCTGCCCCAGGTCCAGCAGTCAGAAACCACAGGTGGCTCCTGGCTTCAGCAGGGGCTCTACCAACGTGACCCCAATCCCACTCACGTAGGCAGCAGTGGCGCGTGCAGACCATCTCTGCCTGCTCCCTTGGGAAAGGCCACCCACCGCTGGCAGGACAGTAAGCTCCGTCACTCACGTCCAGAGTCACAACAAGCACCACACAACTACCACCGCCCCCGGGCGCACGGCAGTGAATGTGCCACAGCCCTGGGGCGTTTCTGGAGAGTTCTGACCAGCATCCCCCTCACCGCCCTGCACGCCTCTGCAAGGACCAAGGGACTCAGTTCTGGAGCTCTGGCTGACTTCACCTCAGGCACTGGGGCACATGCGAACTGGCCACGAGCCTGTGACACCTGTTTTCTGTTATGCTGAGAACCAGATGGATCCAGACACATGGACTTAAACAAGAAGATGATGGTTACTTTGTAAACTTCGTACAAACATCGCTTGTTGCTGTTCCTATTTATCTAATTTTGTTTTCTCTCCAAGATTATAAATTCTTTTTTTTTTTTCAACGTTTATTTATTTTTGGGACAGAGAGAGACAGAGCATGAACGGGGGAGGGGCAGAGAGAGAGGGAGATACAGAATCGGAAACAGGCTCCAGGCTCTGAGCCATCAGCCCAGGGCCTGACGCGGGGCTCGAACTCAGGGACCGCGAGATCGTGAACTGGCTGAAGTCGGACGCTTAACTGACTGCGTCACCCAGGCGCCCCTCCAAGATTATAAATTCTTAAAAAGGGAGAGACCAAGTCCTACTGCCTTCTGCACTCAGCCTTCTTTATTTACAAGTCATAAATAAACTGCTTTCAGTTATCAATTCTAACTCATCTGTGTTAACAGGGAAGAAACTCCAACGGCCGGCTCTCCACCTGACAGATTCTTCTTTAATGAAAGCCTTCATTAGGAATCAGTTAATTGACTAGTTTTCAGGGGCGCCTGGGTGGCTCAGTCAGTTAAGTGTCTGACTTTGGCTCAGGTCATGATCTCGGTCACGGTTCATGAGTTCGAGCCCCGCGTCGGACTCTGTGCTGACGGCTCAGAGCCTGGAGCCTGCTTCGGATTCTGTGTCTCCCTCTCTCTCTGCTCCACCCCCTCTCAAGCTCTGTCTCTCAAAAATAAATACACATTAAAAAAAATTTTTTTTTTAATTACCTAGTTTTCACTTCATGCAAGCATTGCTTTCTAAATGCTTCTGATACACATCCAGCTTATAAACTGCACATAAACACACACATCCTACATTTTATTCGTTGATGACCAAAACTTTCATAGATCCTCTGGTTCTACACTGCCAAATTAGACAGCGCTGGAAAGAGACAACTTTCAGTGATTTTGTTTTTCTGAAGGTATTAGTGAGCCACTTGTTCAGCCTCTACAAATACATCAACGGGGTAACCGTTTGAAGGATTTCTGCCTTGCCCTGAGAGCCATCTTTAAAGACGATTCAAACCCAATCCTAGACTAAAAGCTACAGTTTAAAATGACGGCTTTTTAGCCTCCAAGCGTATTACGTACATTGTCGAATTTATTGCAAATTATCTTTGCGTAGCAAGTGTTGTTGTCCCTGCCAGCCACTGTCCACTCGAGAGGCCAGAAGAAGGTATGATACACCTGCAAGACATGGGAGACAGAGGCCAAGGTTAGTGTCTGTGAAAGCCACTCCCTGATACGTTCTTCAATGACATAAAGACGGTAACGTCTGTAGCAGCTTTCAGAAAGTTCAAGGTTCACTTTGCAACAACGCGGATGGAACTAGATGGTATTATGCTAAACGAAATTAGTCGGAGAAAG
The DNA here is from genome assembly GCF_014898765.1 of Herpailurus yagouaroundi. Classification (NCBI taxonomy): domain Eukaryota; kingdom Metazoa; phylum Chordata; class Mammalia; order Carnivora; family Felidae; genus Herpailurus; species Herpailurus yagouaroundi. Next base: position 602,736 of record NW_024412604.1, read on the forward strand.
ACAAGTCTCATATGACTTCACTCATATGAGGACTTTAAGATAAAAAAACAGATGAACATAAGGGAAGGGAAGCAAAAATAATATAAGAACAGAGAGGGAGACAAAACACAAGAGACTCTTAAATATAGAGAACAAACTGAGGGTTGCTGGAGGGGTGGTGGGAGGGGGGATGGGCTAAATGGGTAAGGGGCATTAAGGAGGACACTTGTTGGGATGGGCACTGGGTGTTATACATAGGGGATGAATCACTGGACTCTACTCCCGAAATCATTATTGCTCTATATGCTAACTTGGATATAAATTAAAAATAAATAAATAATAATTAAAAAAAAAAGTAATTGCAAGTTTGATGATCTCAACTTTGTGTCTGATGGGAGCACCTGGGCCACAGCTCCTAAAATACCAACTACACAAGTGTGTGGCCTCTTCTCCCCCCCCCCCCCTCACCCCCACCTTGGCTCAGCTGTTAGTCCAGAAAAATCTCCTAATTAACTAAACTGAATTTTCAAACATTGATAGCATGCTACTCTCCAGGGCAATGCAGCAGGCCCTGGTCACCTGAGAAGGTAAATAAAGACTTCGATTCTGCTTCAGTGAATTTACAGCCTGCCTACAAGGTTCACAGTGACCCCAAGTGTAGGAAAAACAGAAGAAATGAAATCGTCCCAGCCGCTCAAGGATATTCAGAACACAACCTCTGCTCCTTGAGAGCCATCACTCCAAGCACTCTGCGTGCACCTCTAAGGTTCCCCCATCTGGCTCGGTCAGCGAGGAACCAGGACGAGGACCACATGCCCTGCTCTCACGGGGGCTACGTCTCCCCAGCCTGCTCCTTCTAATCGCTCCATACAGAAGGCGATGGATTATCATCAGCTGTCAGGATAAGAAATGTATTCCCAAGTAAAATCCACAATGGAAGGATTTAAGTACGGATTCTTTGTCCTTTAATAGGATGACGTATTTTATATTTTGAATAAAGTCTTTAGTGTTTTTATAAAAATGATATAAGGTTATCATAATAATGCAGTGCAGAAAGTCACTAAGTGAGAAAAAACAAAACAAAACAAATCCATCTCCCAGAAATAACTATTTTAAATGCTAGGGAAGTATCAACTGTTGGTGCACAGGTAATAATGATGAAATTTTTATTTGAAAGATACAGAACATAGTTACTTGTAATAAAAAACGTTAAAAAAAAAAGGGGGGGGCGCCTGGGTGGCACAGTCGGTTAAGCATCCGACTTCAGCCAGGTCAGGATCTCGCGGTCTGTGAGTTCGAGCCCCGCGTCAGGCTCTGGGCTGATGGCTCAGAGCCTGGAGCCTGTTTCCGATTCTGTGTCTCCCTCTCTCTCTGCCCCTCCCCCGTTCATGCTCTGTCTCTCTCTGTCCCAAAAATAAATAAACGTTGAAAAAAAAAAAAAACAAAAAACGTTAGATTTGGGGGGCCTGGGTGGCTCAGTCGGTTAAGCATCCGACTTCGGCTCAGGTCATGATCTCACGGTTTGTGTATTCGAGCCCCGTGTCAGGCTCTGTGTCTGAGAGCTCGGAGCCTGGAGCCTGCTTCGGATTCTGTGTCTCCCCCTCTCTCTGCCCCTCCCCTGCTCATGCTCTGTGTCTCTCTGTCTCTCTGTAATAAATAAACGTTAAAAATAAGATAAATAAAAAACGTTAGATTTAACTTGTATCTAACAGAAGAAAAAAACCTCTCCTACACATTTTATGTATTTATTTAAAATTTTTTTTAACGTTTATTTTATTTTTGAGAGAGAGACAGATAGAACACGAGCAGGGGAGGGGCACAGAGAGAGGGAGACACAGAATCCCAAGCAGACTCCAGGCTCCGAGCTGTCAGACACAGAGCCCGACGTGGGGCTCGAACTCACAAACCGTGAGATCGTGACCTGAGCCGAAGTCAGACGTCCGACCGACTGAGCCACCCAGGCGCCCCATTTTATTATTTTTTTAATGTTTATTTATTTTGAGAGAGAGCATGTGTGCATGCAAGAATGTGAGGGGGAGGGGCAGAGAGAGTGAGAGATTAAGAGCGAGAGAGAGAGAGAGAGAGAGAAGGGAGAGAATCCCAAGCAGGCTCTGCGCCATCAGCACAGAGCCTGACGCTGGGCTTGATCTCATGAACTGTGAGAGCATGGCCTGAGCCAAAATCAAGAGGAAATCAAGTGTCTGATGCTCAACCGAGCCACCTAGGCACCCCTCCCGCGTATTCTATCACAAACTTTTCAATCTCTGTGGCTATCTGGAAGAGAAGATAAATGTTTCATAACCTCAAGATAGTAGTTCCTAAAATACAGGCTGAGAAGAGAGACGATGAAAACTCTGGGGTTTTAAACAAGATTTGCCCAACTGCACGCTTGTTTCTGATTCGTCCTATGCCGCCCGCTGTAGGGATTACGGGGGTGTGCACTGACACGTCCCACTGCCCTCTCGTTCTTTCTCGGGTCTTTGCTCCGTTTTTTTCCTTTTGGTACTTGGAAGGTTTTTATTTTATTTAAGTCTTTGGTCCTCCTGGTTCAAAGCGGGTGTGAAGTATGGATCTAACTTTACTTTTCTCCTGAATGGCCATCCACTTATTCCAACACCCTTAAATAATTTAAGATAAAACACCACCTTTACCATGCATGAATTCTTCTAAGCATCCAAATCAATTTCTGGGTTTCATATTCTGTTCCGCTCATCTTTCCGTCCATCTGTATGTCACTATGGCATGATTTTAATTACTGTGCTGTATGATCAAGTTTAATATCCAGTAGGCTCATCTCCCTGCTCCTCTCCTTATTCAGAATCTGTTACTGCTTTTCCCTTTTAAGTTTTACTTTTTTATCAAATTATGCACAGTTATTAGGCATGATTAAAAAAATTTTTTTTAATGTTTATTTATTTTTGAAGGGGAGAGAGACAGAGCATGAGCAGGGGAGGGGCAGAGAGCAAGGGAGACACAGAATCTGAAGCTGCCTCCAGGCTCTGAACTGTCAGCATAGAGCCCGATTCGGGGCTCGAACTCATTAGCTGTGAGATCATGACCTGAGCTGAAACCAAGAGTCGGACGCATAACCAACTGAGCCGCCCAGGCGCCCCGGGCATGATTTCTGACACACTCTCTCTGCCCCCATGCCCAAATCGATCGATCAGAGGCAACCACTCCCACTTCTTTTACTTCTTTTATTTTCCTCCTTGTTTCCAAATAAAACGCTTCTGTTGCTATCCCTCGAGTTTTCTATTTTAGGCTTTATTTACTGACTTGCCTCTACTGAAGAGGAGGACTTCACTCCCTTTCTTCCCCAGCCCCTACCACTCACTGGACATCCTTCCTGTCCCACCCTCCACCCTCCCTCCTCCCAATTACAGTTATATTCGCAGCTAGATCAGTATCGTACTTCCTTTACTAGGTAAAGCTGTTCACGGACAACTGGATATTCACATGCAGAAGAATGAAGTTGGATCCCTACTGTGCATCATACGCAAAAATTAACTCAAAACGGATCAAAGATCTAGGTGTAAAAGCTAAAAGTTTTTATAAAACTCTTAGAAGAAAACAAAAGTATAAATCTTCATGACTTTGGATTGGGCAATAGTTTATTCAATGTGGTATCAAAGACAAACAAAACGAGATGAACTGGATTTCATCAAAATGAAAGACTTTTGAGCTTTAAATAATTTTTTTAATGTTTATTTATTTTTGAGAGAGAGAGAGAGAGAGAGAGAGAGAGAGAGAGACAGAGCATGAGTGGGGATAGGGCTGAGACAGAGGGAGGGGCAGAGAGAGAGGCAGACACAGAATCCAAAGCAGGCTCCAGACTCAGTTGTCAGCACAGAGCCCGACACGGCGCTCGAACCCATGAACCATGAGACCATGACCTGAACTGAAGATGGACACTTAACCAACTGACCACCTAGGTGCCCCAAAGACTTTTGAGCTTTAAAGGAAACTATCAAGAGAGTCAAAAGATAACGCTTAGAATGGGTGAGAGTTTTTATAAATCATCTCTCTGGAACGAGACCTGTATGTAGAACATACAAACAACTCTTAGAACTCAACAATAAAAAGACAACCCAATTTTTAAAAGGGCAAAGGATCTGGGCACGTAGGTGGCTCAGTCGGTTAAGCGTCCAACTGCAGCTCAGGTCATGATCTCTTGGTTCATGGATTTGAGCCCCACATTGGGCTCTGTGCTGACAGCTCGGAGCCTGGAGCCTGCTTCACATTTTCTATCTCCTTCTCTCTCTGCCCCTGCCCCACTTGTGCTCTGTCTCTATCAAAAATAAATGTAAATAAATAAGATAGATGATAGATAGATAGATAGATAGATAGATAAAAGGGCAAAGGATCTAAATAGACATTTGTCCAAAAAAAAAGATACACAAATAGCCATTAAGGCCATAACATGATTCCCAATATCAACAGTCTCAGGGAAATGCAAATGGAAACCAAAAAGAGACACCACTAGATTGATGTATTAGTTTCCCAGTGCTGCTCTCACCAATTACCACACACTTGGTGGCTTAAAACAAAAGGTGTTTATATTCTTACAGTTCTGAAGGCCAGAAATCTGAAATCAAGGTATCAGTGGGGCCAGGCTCCTTGCAAAGGTTCCAAAAGGAGAATTCCTTGACTCTTTCAGCTTCTGACGTCTCCAGGTGTTTCTTGGCTTCGGCTGCTTAATTCCAACCTCTGCTTCTGTTTTCACTTGGCCTTCTCTTCTGTCTTATAGGGACACTTGTCCTTGGGTATGGGGCCCACCCGGAAAATCCAGGATGATCTCACCTCAGGATTCTTCACTTAATTCCACCTGCAAAGACCCTTTTTCCAAATAAGGTCACCTGCACAGCTTCCAGGGGAATGGGCTGTAGACATATCTTTTTGGGAGTCACCATTCAACCCACTGCAGAGAGCTATCATCAAAAAAGACAGACCATAACAAACGTTGGTGAACCTGTGGAGAAACTGGAACCCTCACACGTGGGTGCTGAGAATGTAAAATTGTGCAGCCACCTTGGAAAACAGTCTGCCAGTTCCTCAAAACATACGGTTAACCTGTGACTCAGTAATTCTACTCTTAGGTATATACTCAGGAGAACGGGCAACATTATGTCCACACAAGAACGTGTGCAGGAATGCTCATGGCGGCTCTCTCAGCCAAAGGGGGTAACATCCACATGCCTGTCGACTGGTGAATGGATAAATAAAATGTGGTATTATCCGTATATAATGGATTGTTGTTCAGCCAGGACAAGAGATGAAGCACGGATACATGACACAGCAAGGATGAACTTTGGAAACTAGCGGGTGCTAAGAAAAAGAAGCCAGCCACAGAAAACCACATACTGAATGATTTCACTTCCAGGAAATGCCCACAAGAAGCAAATCTAGAGACTGAAAGGAGATTAATGGTTGCCTCAAGCCACTGGTAAGGGGACGGAGGAAAACAGGGAGCAATTGCCAATGGGTACAGGACTTCTCTTCGGGATGATAAAAATGTTCTAAAATTGACTGTGGTAATGGTGACCCAACTCTGAAGTCTAAAATCCATTAAACTGCACACTTTAAGTGGTTGATTATATGGTACAGGACTTACATCTCAGTAAAGGTATTTAAAAAAATTAAGTATTCACATCTGAGTCACATGGTAAACCTATGGTTATTTTACTCTCATGAACTTTTAATTGTCCATGGAATTAAAGAGTATCTTGTTTTGCCATAGACTTGATATTCCTTGGACCAACCCTATTTTATCCCAAATCTTTTTTTTTAATTTTTTAAGCTTTATTTATTTTTGAGAGAGTGTGTGTGTGAGTGTGGGAGGAACAGAGAGAGGAGGGAGGAACACAGAGAGGGAGTCATAGAATCCAAAGCGGGCTCCAGGCTCTGAGCTGTCAGCCCAGAGCCCTACGCAGGGCTCGAACCCATGAACCGCGAGATCATGACCTGAGCCGAATTTGGACGCTTAACCGACTGAGCCACCCAGGCGCCCCTACTGCAATGGTTTTTAAACTTCCCTTTTGGATAGCTCATCGCAGGTACACAGCAATACAATCGATTTTTCTGTGTTTTCATGCCCTGCAACTTTGCTAAATTAAATTCATTTAGTTCTGTTATGGGCGGAAATTAAGTCACACCCTCAAAACAAAGCTGTACTTTGAAATCCTAACTCCTAATGCTCCAGAATGTAACCACATTTGGATAGGGTCTTTAAAGAGGTAAAGTGAGGTCATTAGGGTGGCCCTAATCCAGTATAACTATGTCCTTACAAGAACAGGAAATTAGGACACAGACACTCAGAGGGAAGATGATGTGAACACACCGGGAAAAGACAGCCATGTACAAACCAAGGAGGGGGGCCTGGAATATTCTTCCCTCATGGCTCACAGAGAAAACCAACTCTGTGGACACCTCGGTGTCAGATTTCTAGCCTCCAGAACCAAGAAAATAAAAATTGGTCTTTCACATATAGCCTTTATCATGTTAATGAAACTCCTAATTCCTACTTTGTTGTTTTTTTTATCATGAGTGTTAAATTTTGTCAAGTGCTTTTTTTTTCATCAAGATGATCGTGTTTTCTCTTCTTTCTATTAGTAGGGTACTGACTGACTTTCCACATGTTAAACCATTCTTGCATTCTTTTTTAAAAATTTTAAAAAGTGTTTATTCACTTTGAGAGAGAGAGAGAGAGAGAGCGCGCGCACAGGCATGAGCAGGAGAGGGGCAGAGCAAGAGGGAGACAGAGAATCCCAAGCAGGCTCCGCACTGTCAGCGCAGAATCCAATGCAGGGCTCAAACCCATGAACCACCAGATCACAACCTGAGCCAAAACCAAGAATCAGGCACTTAACCAACTGAGCCACCCAGGGACCCCAAACCATCCTTGCCTTCTGGGAATAAATACTACCTAGTTTTGACACAGTCCTTTTAATATGCTGTTTAATTTGATTTGCTAGAATTTTGAGGATTTTTGCATTAATATTCATAAAGAATTTATCTGTACTTAAAAATTTTTTTAACATTTATTTATTTTGAGAGAGAAAAAGAGAGAGAGAGAGAGACAGCATGAATGAGGGAAGGGGCAGACAGAGAGAGGAGATAGAGAATCCCAAGCAGACTCCAGGCTGCCACATAGAACCTGATGAGGGGCTCAAACTCATGAACTGTGTGATCACGACCTGAGCTAAAATCAAGAGATGGACATTTAACTGACTGAGCCACCCAGGCATCCCTTATCTATGCTTTTTTGTAGTGGAAATGCCCATGGTGGAAGGGTAGTGCTGGCCTCATGTAAAGTTAGAAAATTATTCTTCTTTAAATGTTTGGTAGAATTCACCAGCAAAGCAATCTGGTTCTGGGATTTTGTTTGTTGAGAGGTTTTTTGATTCGCCATTGATCCGTCACCTTCCTAGTTGCTTTCTTTTTCCTCATGACTTAGCTTTTCCTGTTTATACAGTGTGTCTAGTAAATGGAACAGTTTCTCTAGGTATCCAATTTGCTGGTATAAAATTGTTCACAGTATTCTTCTATAATTAAAAAGGATAATTTCTGTAAAGTAAGAATATTCTCACTTTCATTTATGATTTCAGATATTCAAGTCTTCTTTTTTCCTAGCCAATCTACTAAGTTTGTCATTTCTGTTGACCTTTTTTCATAGTTTTCCTTCTGTTACTGACTTTTAGTTTCATTACTGCGATGAGAAGAGACACTTCGTACGACTCTAATCTTACAATTTATTAAGACTTGTCTTCTGCTCTAACATCTGCTTTATCCTGGAGAAGTTTCATTTGCACTTGAGAAGAATGTGTATTCTGCTGTTGTTGGATGGGGTGTCCTAACGTATGTTAGGTCTCATTGGTTTATAGGTGTTCAAGTACCCACTTCCTTCCCCTGTCTGGTTGTCTGGTCCATTATTGAAGAAAGGGTATTTTAAAGTCTCCAGCTATTACTGTAGAAATATCTATTTATCTTTCTGACAATTTGTCTTCATATATTTTTGGGCTGTATGTGTTTATACCTGTTACATATTTTAGCTGTATTAAATTTTTAAAAATGTTTTAATGTTTATTTCTGAGAGAGAGAATGAAAGAGAGTGTGAGTGCAGGAGGGTCAGAAGAGAGAGGGAGACACATTATACCACAGGCTCCAGGCTCTGAGCTGTCAGCACAGAGCCTGATGTGGGGCTCAAACTCACAAACCCTGAGATCATGACCTGAGCCAAAGTCGGGACGCTTAACTGACTGAGCTACCCAGGAGCCCCACTGTATTGAATTTAAAAAGTTTTCTTTTAATATTTATTTATTTTTGAGAGAGAGAGCATGAGTGGGGGAGGGACAGAAAGAGGGAGGGACAGAAAGAGGGAGACACAGAATCTGAAACAGGCTCCCGGCTCTGAGCTGTCAGCACAGAGCCTGATGCAGGGCTCGAACTCAGGAACAGTGAAATCATGACCTAGGCTGAAGTCAGATGCTTAACCAACTGAGCCACCCAAGCGCCCCTACTGTATTGAGTTTTTAAATCAATATATAAATCCTTTCTCTACTGTAAACTTTTTCTTTTTTCTAATGTTTTATTTTAGTTTTGAGGGAGAGAGACAGAGTGTGAATGGGGGAGGGACAGAGAGCGAGGGAGACACAGAATGTGAAGCAGGCTCCAGGCTCTGAGCTGTTAGCACAGAGCCCCACACAGGGCTCGAACCCACGAACTCTGAGATCATGACCTGAGTCGAAGTCTGATGCTTAACTGACTGAGCTACCCACTGCCCCTCAATTGTAACCTTTTTAATTTAAATTATATTTTGTCTGATAATAATAATAAAGCTCACTTTTTGTTATTATTTGCATAGAATATCTTTTTCTATCCTTAACTTTCAATCTATATCTTTATATCTACAGAAAGTCTCTTTAAACAACATATAGAGATCCTATTTTTTTAATGTTTCATTTTTTTTTGAGAGAGAGAGAGAGAGAGAGAGAGAGAGAAAGTGGGGGAGGGGCAGAGAGAGGGGGGGATAGAGGACCCAAAGCTAGCTCTGAGCTTTCAGCCATGAAACTGATGTGGGGCTCAAACTCCAGAACTGTGAGATCATGACTTGAGCTGATGTCAGACGCTCAACCCACTGAGCCGATGTCAGACGCTCAACCCACTGAGCCACCCAGACACCCCTAGATCCTATTTTTTAAGGCAAATCTGACAAACTGTCTTTTTTTTTTTTTAATTTTTTTATTCAACGTTTATTTATTTTTGGGACAGAGAGAGACAGAGCATGAACGGGGGAGGGGCAGAGAGAGAGGGAGACACAGAATCGGAAACAGGCTCCAGGCTCTGAGCCATCAGGCCAGAGCCTGACGCGGGGCTCGAACTCACGGACCGCGAGATCGTGACCTGGCTGAAGTCGGACGCTTAACCGACTGCACCACCCAGGCGCCCCGACAAACTGTCTTTTAATAGCACACCTTCATCCATTTAATTTTAACATGATTACTGATAAAGGGGAATTTATTTTTGTGTATATCTGCTGTAGGTCTTATATGGTTTTCACTCCTTTCACTCCTTAATTCCTCTACTCCTGCCTTTTTTGTACTTAGTTTATTTTTTGTAGTGCACCATTTTGACTGCCTTATTCTTTCCTTTTTGGTATATTTAAAGTTATTATCATAGTAGTTACCTTGGGAATTACAATTAACACCTGAAATTTATAATAATCTTGTTGGAATAATACCTACTTAGTTGCAATAGTATGCAAACATTCTGCTTCTATATACCTCCATCCCCCCCGCCTTTTATATTCTTACTGTCACAGGACACATTTTATACAATGCATGCTCATTAACTTGGATTTATAATTATGTTTGCTACATTTTCCTTTTAAATCACACAGCCAAAAGAGAGAAGTTACAAACCAAACCAAAAGTGCAGTAACACAGCTTATGCACCTAAGAAGTTATCTTCGCTAGTGTTCTTTGACTTTTCCGATAGCTTCTAGTGTCCTTTCATTTCTGTCTGAAGGAGTCTTTATAGCATTTCTTTAGGGCAGGTCTCCTAATAAATTTACTCAGTTTTTATTTTTCTCGAAATATCCTAATATCCTTCATTTCTGGGGGCACCTGGGTGGCTCAGTCAGTGAAGCGCCTGACTCTTGATTTCAGCTCAGGTCATGATCTCATGGTTTGGGAGTTCAAGCCCTGCATCGTGCTCTGCTCTGATGTTGCAGAGCCTGCTGTGGATCCTGTCTCCCTCTCTCTCTCTGCCCTTCCCCTGCTTGCACTATCTCTCTCTCTCTCTCAAAATAAATAACTTAATTAAAAATATATATATATCCTGGGGCGCCCGGGTGGCTCAGTCGGCTAAGCGTCCGACTTCGGCTCAGGTCATGATCTCGCGGTTTGTGAGTTCGAGCCCCACGTCAGGCTCTGGGCTGACAGCTCAGAGCCTGGAGTCTGCTTCGGATTCTGTGTCTCCCTCTCTCTCTGCCCCTCCCCTGCTCAGGCTCTCTCTCAAAAATAAATAAACGTAAGAAAAAAAAAATTATAAAAAAATATATATCCTTCATTTCTGAAGGACAGATTTGCCAGATACAGAAGTCTTGGATGATAGTTTTCTTTCTGGACTTTAACTATTTCGCCCCAGTGTCTTCCAGCCTCTGTTGTTATGAAAAATCAGCCGTTTACCCTGTGAAAGACCTTTTCATATGATGAGTTGCTTCCCTCTGGCTGCTTTTAAAACTCGCTCTTTTTCTTAGGGTTTGAACAATTTGATTGTAGCTGTCAGCATGGATCTCTGAGATTACCCTGCTTGGTTGTGTAGGTTGACTATTTCATCAAATCTGGGAAGTTTTGCCCATTACTTCCTCAAATATTTCTTCTGCCTCTTATTCTCTCCTGTCTCCTACTGGGACTCTTTTAAGGCATAGGCTAGCATGCTTCAAGCCGTCCCACTCGTCTCTTGGGATTTCTTCATTTTTCTCCATTCCTTTTTCTTTCTGCTGTGCAGACTGTAATTTCAATGGTCTTATTTTCAAGTTCATTGATGCTTTCTTCTGCATACTTACATATATGCTGCTGAACCCTTCGAGCGAGTATTTCAATTCAGTTATTGTACTTTTCAGCCCCAGGATTTCTTCTTGGTTCTTTTTCATAATTTCTATCTCTGGAATGATATTTTGTTCAGACACTGTTCTCCTGATTTCCTTTAGTTATTTGTCCACAGTTTCCTTTAGCTCACTGAATATATTTAATATTGATTTAATAGTCAATTTAATGTCTTTGACTAATAATTTGAAAGTCTGGGCTTCTTCTGGAACAGTTTCTGTCAAACTCTTTTTTCCTTTTCTGGTTTTTTTTTTTTTTTTTTTTTTTTTTGGTAGGTTGTTACTAGTTAAACTGTGTCCTCCCAAAATTCGTAAGTTGAAGTCCTAGCCCAGGGTATCTTAGAATGTGATCAAATAGGGTCAATGTATGTGTAATTAGTTAAGATGATGTCATTCTAGAGTAGGGTGGTTCCCATAATCCACTGTGACTGGTGTCCTTGTAAAAAAGGAAAGTTTTAGATAATCTCACACACAAATGGGAATCCCAAGGAAAGGTAAGATCTACAAGCCAAGGAATGACGAAGACTGCCAGCAAAACACCAAAACTAGGAAAGAGGGATGGAACGGATTCTCCCTCACAGAAATCAAACGGAAACAACCCTGTCAACACCTTGATGGTGGACTTCTAACCTCTAGAACTGTGAGTCAATAGAATTTTGTGGTTTAAACCCCAATTTGTGGTACTTTGTTATGGTAGTCCTGGCAAACGAATATATGCTGTGTTTTTTCCCTTAAGCCTGGACATTCTGAGTATTAGAATATGGCACCTGGAAATTATATATTTCCACACCTCAGAGATGGCTAGGGTTTCTTGCTTGTTGAGGGCTAGAGTTATCCACATATGACTTTTCCAAACTGTTTTTGCATACTATATGTTCATTGTTGTGGTTTCCGTTCCATTGTCTCGGAGGTCAGCCAGGGACCTGATAAAGATGTCCTTAAATGTCTGACTCCCAAAAGAGGGGGGGAGGGGAGAAGGGAGTATTCTCTCTTGAAGTCCCACTACAGCAGGGAAGCCACTTCAGCTTGTGGAGGTTGGTGCCGAACCCTCAGCCATCAGAAGCAAGGATCAGCAGTCAAAACACCGCCCCAATTTCTGGAGGACAAGGTCCTTACTGCCCACTCCGGCACCAGCCAGCTGCACCAGGCACAGAGGCCACCAACCCAGCAGCTACCCACCATGGTGCTGGCTCTGTGGGATGTCAGCCATTAGGAAAACACAGAAACCCACCACAGATCCCTAGCCTCGTCCTCAAGTTCTCCTCTGGGCACTGAAAGTACACAACTAGGCTCGAGGGTTCCAAAAGAATTGCTTCAACCATTTCCCACCAGTTCAGATGTTGTCTCAGTGAAGGGATGGATTCCCAGAGCTTCCCTGCTTCGCCATTTTCCATAACATCACTGCTGTCCATCCATCTTTATCGTTGGGTAGTAGTCCCTGGTATGGATGTACCGCCTTTTGTCTAACCATTCATCTGCTGAAGAATATTTGTTTTTTTCCCAAATTGGAGCTATTATGAATAAAGCTGCTACAAAATTCACGTATACATGTTAAGACTGCATTCCTTTGGGATAAATGCCCATCCAATTGGGTTTTTTAAATTTCTGCTATCATCCCTTGCATTTACAACAGGTGTCTGTTGGTTCTCTTAATGTTACTTCTGAAAGATGTCCTAGTCTCTGTTCATGAGTGTAATACATCATTCCTGTGCATAGGTATAGTCTGTTTCTTGTAAGTTTGATAACCTTTGATTGCTCATATTAAATGCTGGGAATTAAAAAGATGTTTGACTTTGGGGGTGATAGAACTGTGTTTTATCTTGATTCTAATGACGGTTTCAACTGTTTGAACTCATAGAACTGTACACACACACAATAAATCTTCATTTTTCTTTAAGTAAATTATGCCTCAATTAAAGATATTTTTCAAAGTTTGAAAGCTTTGAGCTCATGTTTACAGCAAACTGAATCTGAACTTTACTGTCCAATTATCTAACAGGTAAGTTTATTTGGGGACCTTTATTCAGTATCTTCAGGTCATTCTCAATGGGCTTGTCAGAGTCCCCCGAGAAATCAGACTCTACCAAGCTCTGGCCAGAGCAGGGTGACTGCTGGTTGCCAGGGTTCCGGGAGCTCAGTGGGAGGAACTGTCTTGGGATTCAGTATGTATTTGCTCACTTCAGGACTGTGCTGGGATAACGCCCACATCTTCATTCGATCCCAGTGCCCCCAGTCAAGAGGATTGGGTTTTATCTATCTCCAGAAAATAACCATCCAGGTATTTACCAGTGTGTGGAAAGTGCTCTGTAGAGTGTCAGGGAGGTGAGAGCCTCACTCTTTCTTAAATGGGCTTTCTGATGATGTCAGTTGGCCCCTCCAAGTCCCTCCCAGAAGTACATGGCATTCCTAATTTTCGAGGCTTGATGACTCTGATGAGAAGTGAAGTTGTTTCTTGACTTTCCCAATACCTGTTTATAACCTTTTTTTTTTTTTTTACCACTCATCTATCTCCTTTTCCCCCCAAAATCTCATTGCTGTTTTTCTCCTTTACTACCCCCCTATCCTTGAGAGATTATTTTTAAAGGCAGACCCCTTTCCCTCCACATCACTCTATTGTCTTTGGCACTGAATGTCCTTATAAAAAAGCCTGGGGCCAGGTTGGTTCATTGGCCTTGTGAAGGACTAGCTTACCTAGAACATGTTTGTGTCAATCGTGCTACATCAGTTTCTCCTAGAAAATGGTATGTCATTTCAATCTTCAAATTCAGTCATTCTTTAATATTAGGATGCTTTCTTCTGTCACATTTCCGAATACCACTTCTGGACCACTTGTCGGATTTGCCACTGCAAGGTGTGAATTATATTTATGTTGGCTCATCCTTGTTTATGCATATCTATCATCTGTATCTCAACCCTTCCTATGTGATGAACTTTATTCTCAGTCATCTGCTTCTTTTGGTTCCAAGGTATTTGGTAGCTCAGCGATAGAGTGGCTTTGATGGTCAACATGACCTTAACAGTCAGTACAGATCTTACTCCCCTGCTCCCTCGTTCCACATAACACGTATTCAGTAGGAAGAGAGTGGGCTGTTTCACCCAGGAGAAACCCCGATATCTCTTTCTTTCTCATTTCTATCTCTTCTCCTAAGTGACAGTATCAGGAATGGAATCACTGCACTGGGGGAAAAACATAGTTTCTTTTTATCTGTCTTCTTTAGGTAATAATTTCCCTAGTGTTGGCAGGGGTGCTTAGCCTCACCTTTTCCATATCATGGTAATAAGCAAGGGGAACTAGAAGCCTACAGATTGTGCCATAAATATGGTGAGTTTTTAGAACAAACCGTAGACCAGTGTGACCGGACCATTATAAGCAGGACAGACAGCAACGTGAATGGCCTGATTACATGATGCCTCTTCTTACAAACAGTGAGGAGTTCAGATAGTATTTTCTGAACACCGGGAAATCATCAAAAAGCCTTACGCTGGGAAAGGGCATAACTGATTTATATATATATATTTTTTTAAATATTTATTTATTTTTGAGATAGAGACAGATGATGAACAGGGGAGGGTCAGAGAGAAAGGGAGACACAGAATCTGAAACAGACTCCAGGCTCTGAGCTGTCAGCACAGAGCCCGACGAGGGGCTCGAACTCACGGACCGCGAGATCATGACCCGAGCCGAAGTCGGATGCTTAACCGACTGAGCCACCCAGGTGCCCCTGATCTATATATTTTTTTTAAATTTTTTTTAACGTCTATTTATTTCTGAGACAGAGAGAGACAGAGCATGAATGGGGGAGGGTCAGAGAGAGGGAGACACAGAATCTGAAACAGGCTCCAGGCTCTGAGCCGTCAGCACAGAGCCTGACGCGGGGCTTGAACTCACGGACCGCGAGATCATGACCCGAGCCAAAGTCAGCCGCTTAACCGACTGAGCCACCCAGGCGCCCCTTTGATCTATATTTTTAAAAGCTCTTCTGGTTGATGTGTGATGACCAGGTTGGTGTGGACTAAGAGTGAGCTGAACACAGGGAGAACAGGAGATGATGGTGGACTGACATAGGCTGGGGAGGGCACGGATGAAAAGAAGCAGGAACACACAACACATACTCTAGGAGCAAAACTGACAGCACTTCCTGGTGAACTATTGATGGTGACCAACAAGGAAGCCTTAAGGATGGCTCTCAGGTACATCAGCATGTAGAGGGAGTCTTCCCTGGGAACCAAGGATTTTAATAGACTCCCAAAGGAATTCATATTGAAACAGGTTAAAACCTTGGTTCTAGACACTTGAAAATTTTGTATTTTACCAGAGAGCAGCACATCAACACAGCCATATTTTGGCCTCTTCAGGAATTACTTTTTTAATATACTGTGCTGTGGCATTATGCCATGGTATTGCGTTTCTGGCTCTAATAAGAAACAGCTCTATAAAACCCATAATTATATTTATGAAGGGGATACTTTCAGGTGATTGTTCACCGTATCTCAAAGCCCGTTTTGTGAAAACTTGAGAAATCTCCCTCAATTCTCCCTCCCCCAGTCAGGTGGCAGGAAACGCAGAGGTAGATTTTTAGGTTAATTCTAAAGCAAGTCTATGGGACTTCATGGCATGAATTCTGCAAACTAACAAATTCGAGGGTTCTTTTTTATATTAAATATAATTTCTAACATTCCTTTTTCTTCTAACACCATCCTATTCTTTTTTCTTCCCACCTCGATATCCTCACTTTGAAAAAAATATTATCTATGTGTTTTTGAGAGGCTTCCCCAAGTCTCTTCACACAGGAATTTAAAAAAAATAATAGACCAAATTTCTGATTAGTGAATTTAAAAAATAATAAATAAATAAATAAATAAATAAATAAATAAGAAAGAAAGAAAGAAAAGAAAAGAAAAGGTTAGTTGATCTGCAGTGACCTTAGGAAAAAGGTCCTGACATAATCCCAGAAACCCAGGGAACTCTTTTCCTATAAAGACATTCCTCTGTCTGGCATATAGCCTTCTATGTTCTTCCTCTCATGTGCCTGTCTTTCTATCTTAATTTCTCATTAACTTCAAATGTTTTTTTTTTTAATTTTGTTTTTTCAACGTTTATTTTATTTTTGGGACAGAGAGAGACAG
>NW_024412604.1:619045-665425 GCF_014898765.1 Herpailurus yagouaroundi
TAAATTAAAAAAAATTTTTTTTTTCAACGTTTATTTTATTTTTGGGACAGAGAGAGACAGAGCATGAACGGGGGAGGGGCAGAGAGAGAGGGAGACACAGAATCGGAAACAGGCTCCAGGCTCCGAGCCATCAGCCCAGAGCCTGACGCGGGGCTCGAACTCACGGACCGCGAGATCGTGACCTGGCTGAAGTCGGACGCTTAACCGACTGCGCCACCCAGGCGCCCCGACTTCAAATGTTTTGAACTAAGTGTTAAACCCGTAACTGTTCACACGGTTCCAAAACTCAAGTCAAAGTTCACCACTGCAGAAAATAAATGACCCGTTCCTACAAGGAATTACAAACTCTGATCAAATACTATCCTCTAAAACGTCTGCTTCTCATTGAAAACAACCATCTAAAAAAACATTATAAAGTACATATGTAGTTTTAAGTACTCTTCAATCCCAGTGCGGGGCCCAACGTGGGGCCTGAACTCACGACCCTGAGATCAAGACTTGAGCTGAGTCAGACGCTTAACTGACTGAGCCACCCAGGGGCCCCAACATTATAAAGTTTTAATCATGTATACGAGAAATGTATATAAGGCCACTTAACTAGTGCTGTCACTTAAAGGAATTCCCAGTAACTGAGGTGCCTTCAAGGAAGAAGAACGATATTTCAATTCTCTTTTGCTGAAAACATCAAGTACTAATCATCTTCCTGCTCTTTTTACTCCTCCCTATCCCCCCTATGTTGGAAGGGTGTGCCGAAGAAAACCCATTCAACCTGTTCATCAAAATACAACGTAAGAAAATATTTACTTAGAAGCTTGTTATGATTGGATGGGGCAGGGGCGACAGGGAGGTGGAAATAAACGTGTATGGAGGACATCTTTTTGGGAATCTGACAGCCCACAGCCCACAATAGGCTGACAACCCTGGGAACTGTGCCCCCCCCCCCCCCCCCTACTCCCCCCCCCCCCCCCGCCCACTGGAGGCCATAAACAATGCAGGCTCCCAGAGCCGTGTGGATGTGACATGAGCCTGGCTACCGCCATGTGGAATGGAAGTGGGTGCACGGTTGACCCAATTCGGACCCATCAGATGTCATCTCCCATAATTTGGAATTGAGACTGAGAAACAGTGAGTCAGTTGATTCCTCCTAAGACCAGCACTATGGGATAAACTCGTCTGTCGAAGAAAGGCCATATTTTGGCTGCTATGTGCATACCAGGGGCAAATACAGTCCGTGCTCAAAAAGCAGAAGAATGAACCGCATGCACGCGAGTTGCAGTTCCTGGTTCTTAGCTCTTCCTGAGGCCTTGATCCCCTCCCGCATTCCTAAAAGTTTTATAGTAACTTGTGCTTCCTCGTATAAGCTTACTCCAATAGACGTTTGTCACTTGTGACCCTAAGTCCTAATGCATATGTTGTATGTCTCCCTTTCCCCAGCTGTATTATTATTAGCTAGACAAGGAGAGTTAAATTACTGAATTCCTAATTTTCCTAAAACAGGAATATGATTTCCTACAACACAACCGTTACGGTCATGTGCAAAACAAAAAGCGACAGCAAAGTCAGTTGACAGAAAGAGAACTTCTAAAAAAGTAAGCAGTAAATTAAAACACAATCTTACCTCGAGATTCTCTTTTTTATACACTTCAATAGCTTTCTCTTCAGATAATCCACAGCAGCCGTATTCCAAAGGAGTAAACACTGTAGTCGGAACATTAACGTAATCACACTGAAAGATAAACAAATTACATCTGCTTATTTTGGGACACTTTTCACAGCAAACATCTACATTGCATACATCTACAGAAGGAGAACAAGGAAGTCCGGTTCAATGTGACTCATTTTACCCTATCACTGCGTCGGCGCATTCGAAGTTACCCAAAAGGATGGGGCGAGCCCAACTCCAGGGCAGAGACCAGCTCTCCCAGAGCCCACACCCGACTTCCGTTTCTGAAACAGAGCAGTAGGGGCGGAGTGCCTCCAGAGACTCTCTAAAATGTCTTCTTTCCATCCCCAGGATTCCAGACCCCGCTCCCCCGGAACACCTTTACCAGGCAACCGAGAATCACACTATCTCGGTGGGAGCTGAGACCACCCTTGGCGGTTCACGTAACTACAAAGAAGCAGTTCGACAGTGTTGGAGGGGGTGACTGCCCTGGACCCATCAAGGGGAGATGGTGTATGTACGGTGGGGGGATAACGTGGGGACCGGGATCTCATAGGTCCTGTGTTTCTGGCACAGCCCCCAGAGAGCCCTTATGAGACTAAGGCAGGGTGTGAGTGGACATCACAGGGAGACTGCAGACCCTGAGCCCTACACGCATCTCCCAGCAGCTCTGTGCACCTGCCTGTGGGAAAGTGAGTGTGAGTGCAGGTGGCATCTCTGCCTGGAAGAGGGTGTCTTTGTGACAGCTGGAGGAGAACGGGAACACACTGGCGGAAGTGTCATAAAAACCTTGCGTGGAGAGAAAGGGTGCAGCAGCACAGAAACGATAGAGGGTTCAACCAGAGATAGAGGTCTCTAGGCCTGTCCATCCATAGCCCCTCAAGGGGCGACACTGCCCATAGCACCGCGTGGCCCCCCAACCTTGCCAACAGGTTGCTGGTGATTAGGTCAAGGGTGACAAAGAAAGCCAAGGCATGAGCTGGCCAGAAACCTACGTAGAAAAAGATAAGTTACGTTAATGAAATTCTTTCTTTTGCAGGAAGATGAGCTCGAAGCAAAGAAAGAATCCCCTGGTGGCCGTGGAGCCGTAGCCAAGTTAGGCTAATGGAAGAGCACCCTGTGAAGCAGAGCACCCCCAGGGCAGCCGTGACCCCAGACCCAGTTCTAGCTCCAAACGCAGTGCGGCCCGGTCCCGGGATGCCGCTTATTCAGAGTCACTGTGCATTGCAACTTACTAATTTACAGGATCCTTGTAAGAAACCCCCTCAGTATGCGTCACGTGAGTGAGTCTCTATTTCTCATTACCCAAGACAAAAACCGATCAACACGCCACCAGGTATCCCTCTATCGGTGAGGTGGACGGTATACGTGGGCCTAGAATCTTTGAGTTACGTGCTCTAATACCACTTCAGTTTTGCTAACCTACAAATCATGGGTAAGCCAAGGATTTTTCTTTTCTTCCACGCGGCTAGAGAAAAATCACATAACCACAGGGACTGCCTTCGTCTTTCCAGACTTCTCTCAGGCCCTCAGATATTCATTGATTCATTTGCAGTTGCACCGTGAATAATGTGGGGGTTGGGGTGCTGAACAGTCAAAAACCCATCTATGGCTTTTGATCCCACCCCACCCCGAAAAAGTTAGCTACGAAAAGCCTACTGTTGACTCGGAAGCCTTACCAATAACACAGTTGACTAATACATGTTATTATGTTACACGTATCGGATATTGCATTCTCACAATATGGTAAGCTAGAGAAAAGAAAATGTTATTGAGAAAATCATAAGGAAAAGAAAATACATCTATAGATAGCACTGTCCTGTGTTTACTGAAAAGAATCCACTGTAAGTGGACCCACACAGTGCAAACCCTTGATGTTCAAGGGTCGGCTGTATTGACCAGCAACTGACCCCGTGCCGTGTCCCACGGCTTACGGGGGAGGCTTATTCTCAATGGATGCTTTTTGTCTCTGGTGTCCTAACAATTAAGGATAATGAAGAAGAAATGCCTCAGTGTTCCTTCCTTTCATCTGAAACACTTTTTCCACAACTTAGACCATCTCCTCCAACTGAATTGGACTTCGTCTTGCCTTGCCTGTAGCCTTCCTTTTGGTCCTGTACCTTAATGCTCACTTTTTCTTCATACCCTAACCACACTGCTCCTCAAAGCCACCTGGATTGACTTCTTGGAGCATTAGGCATTACTCTGCCTCCATACACCCCGAAATGCTAACTGCATTGTGACAATGTATGTTCAGCATCCCAGGCCCCACCCATTGACACCTGCAGACCCACATCCTAGCAAGGCCTCCATGTATACATTCGAGGTCTTCATTCATGACCTCACAAGGCATCTGGCGCGATAAAAAAGCAGAACACAGCATCCTTTACGAAGCATGTATGCTCAGAACGCTTCACCTGAACTGAATCATGCAAAACCATCAGAGAAATTCAGAATAGAGACACTACAGGGAAAGCAGTCTGAATTCATCAAGAATCAAAGTCATGAAAAACAAAACAAGCAGACAATTAAAGGCAGGGGGACGACG
Source organism: Herpailurus yagouaroundi (assembly GCF_014898765.1). Classification (NCBI taxonomy): domain Eukaryota; kingdom Metazoa; phylum Chordata; class Mammalia; order Carnivora; family Felidae; genus Herpailurus; species Herpailurus yagouaroundi. The sequence goes on from NW_024412604.1 coordinate 623,257, forward strand.
CCAATCTAAAAGAGCTTTAAGGGTCAGAAGAGTTGAGTGTGCCACGGTAAGCAAACACGTGCACATGCGCACATGTGATGGACATCTGAGGAAATCTGAACAGTGTTTCATTTTTGTTGAATTTCTCAGATAGAATAAGAGAACTGTGGTTATGGAAGTAAATATCCTTGTTCTCAGAAGATGTGTGTTGAAGTATACAGGTGCCAAAGGTCACTGATGCCTGCCACTTACCTCAAAAAGCTCTGGAAAAACAAAGTACACGCGTGTACACATGCATATTCAGAAAAGGAGAGAGAGCCAAGATGTCAAAATATTAATAATGGGGGGATCTGGAAGAAAGGGTAATATGGGTGATTGTTACTATTCTTCCTGTGGTTTAACATCTTTCTAAACAAAAAGATAGAGGGAATAAAGGTCTCAACAGTCCCCACCGCGTAGAGAAGGCCTTTCCAATTCGTTACTGTGGCATGAGAGGATTTTTTTTTTATAAATTTTTTTTAATGTTTATTTTTGAGAGAGAGCTAGAGGGTGAGCGGGGGAGGGGCAGAGAGAGACAAAGAATCTGAAGCAGCCTCCAGGCTCCAAGCTGTCAGCACAGAGCCCGATGCGGGGCTCAAACTCACAGACCTCGAGATCATGACCTGAGCCGAAGTCAGATGCTTAACCGAGCCACCTAGGCACTCCTGGAATGCTGTAGGTATGGTGGAAGGGACAGTTCCTCGTGTGGAACAGAACATTTAGCATTCCTCACCCCCACCCACGCCCTTCCTCCGCCAACACTTGCAGATGTCCAGAGTGCTCTCATGGAGTGGGGCATGACGTCTCCAGTTGGGAACTCTAACAGACTGCTCACAGTCCTGGAGCAAACCAAGCCCTGCTGAGCTCTGTGCTTGCCTCTGCATTATCTACTTACCAGAACAGTCCTGTGCTTCCTCAGTTTTTAATTATTCATCCTGCAAAGCCAGTACCACATCTCTGATCGAACGCAACGAAAGGTGCAGGACATGGTAGGAATCATCTCCGTCACACTTGGCAGAGGCGAAACTGAGGCACAGAGACTTGAAACAACCTGACCAGGTTCACACACACACCAGCAGGCACTGAAGTCAGGGCCAGCAGCCATCCACCTGGGACACCTTTATCAGTCCAATCAGTCACAACTAATTGCCCCTTGTCTTACCTTACTCACAATCCCCCACCCGCCTGGGAAGCCCTTTGGCACTGGATCCATGCCAATCCTTCGTATATCACCCAGCATCTTGTACATCTTGCCATCTTGCACATGGCAGGCACTCAAACAGTATTTGTTGAAAATCATTAGTAAATACTAATTTCTCTGTGAGGAACCCTTTACTTGCAAAACAAGCACACAAGTGTTGATTCTTTTAATCGCAATTTTGATTTAGATATCATCTCAAAAACGACAGCAGGAAACTCACCTTTTCCAAACAGCCCCCAAAAAGTCTTCGAGCCAGCAGCTTGCCTGCCTGTATGGCAACGGGCGTGAGCTCAAGTTTACCCTCCAGAATATCCCCAACAGCGTACACGTAGGGCACATTGGTCTGTTCCACATCGTTTACTGGAATTTTGCCAGTCCTTGCAGATTTGGGGAAGGAAACAAAATACATTATGGCTCACTCCGTACTGCTGCATGACTACCACTAACTCTTCCAAGAGAAAATGACTAAACACGTAAAGACCTGCCTCCAAGAAGTGATGCACCTCAGGCATCAACGTCTATAACACCAATGGCTAAAATCATAAGGGTTTCTGCAGCTCCAAAAAAGCCACCTTTTGGGTTGGTGAAACCACGCTCATTTTCTAGATGCCAAGGATATCTCCAGATTTCCCCCAAGTCCCACTTAGAGCTTTGAAGTTTTTCTCCTTGCTTGACCAACGACATAAAAATTCACTCTAAATCAAACAGTGGATGAATACATTTCCACAATTTATTTTTTAAGATCACTGTTTAATGTATCAGCTCTTTAAGACACACAATAAAGAATTACTGATTAATGAAAAAAACTGATACTAATAAAGAGCTGGACACTATCAACAATAGCCAAAATATGGAAAGAGCCCAAATGTCCATCGATGGATGAATGGATAAAGAAAATGTGGTGTATATATATTCAATGGAGTATTACCCGGCAAACAAAAAGAATTAAATCTTGCCATTTGTAACTACATGGATGGAACTAGAAGGTATTATGCTAAGTGAAATTAGTCAGAGAAAGACAAATATCATATTACTTCACTCAGATGAGGACTTTAAGATGAACATAAGGGAAGGGGAGCAAAAGTAATATAAAAACGGGGAGCGGGACAAAACATCAGAGACTCAAATATGGAGAACAAACAGGGTTACCAGAGGGGTTGTGGGAGGAGGGATGGGCTAAATGGATAAGGGGCATTAAGGAATCTATTCCTGAAATCATTGTGGCACTAAATGCTAACTAACTTGGATGTAAATTAAAAAAATAAATAAAATGGTAAACAAACAAATACTTGCACAATACTTACTGTGAAATAAACTTAAAGCATTAACACTTTGCATCTTAATAACTAAATGGGAATTTCCAAGAGGTGGTCTGTAGAAACATTTTGCTTTGTGCAGCCACAGTGCAATGATCCCATGTGTACTCACTTCTTGTTGATTTTGACACCAATCTTATCCAAGCCCATTTTCCTTGTACAAGAGTCACGACCAATTGCTAACAAAACCTATATTTAGAGCCAGATCAAAACCACAAATTGTCAATATCAGGAATGAGAGAGGTTTGGAACACCACTAGAGATCTATCAGACATTAAAAGGATAGTAGAATGTTATGAACACACTGTGCCAAAATCATTTCCTCAGTTTAGATGAAATAGATTCCTTGAAATACTGTTCAACCAACTCACACACATGCAAATCTAAGTAACTCTACGTTATGTGCTAACTTATGTCCCTGCCCCCGCCCCCCAAAAATTCACGTGTTTTGTCTTAACCTCCAGTGCCTCAGAATGTAATGTGTTTGAAGACAGGGTGATTAAAGAATTAAGGCAAAATGAGGCCGTTGGGCGGGGGGGCCCTAATCCAATATGACTGGTGTCCTTATAAAAACACGGGATTGGGAGACAGAAGACACAGACTACAGGGCAACCACCTGAGGATGCAGGGAAAAGGTGCCATCTGCAGGCCACGGAGAGAGGCCTCAGAAGAAACCAAACCTGCTGACCCCTTGATCTGACTCACAGCCACCAGAGATGTTAAGAAACTCAATTCCCCTTGCCACGTTATCTTATGGCAACCCCAGCAGACAAACACATCCTATACTCTTTAGAGAAACTGGATCCACCATTTGTAAACTTCCCATAAATTAACTCAAGACCCAAATGACTTCACTGGTAAGGTCTCTCAAAACTTCAGTAAAAAATAATACTAATATACAAACTTTTCCAAAAAAAAAAAGAAGAGGGAATACTTCCTAACTCCTTTTTATGAGACCAGCATAAACGACTGATACAGAAATCAAACAAGGATATTAAAATAAAATTATAAGCTGATACTCACGAACATAGACGCAGAATCCTAAAAAAAAAATGTCAGCAAATAAAATACAGTGATATAGAAAAAGGATAATTGATCATGACCAAGTGGAGCTTGTCCCCCAAAAGAAAATTTGGTTCAACATGCAAAAATCAATGTTATTAATCATATTAGCCAATTAATGGAGAAAATAATGTAATCATTAACCAATACATATGGGAAAGAAATTTGACAAAATTTAACACCCTTTGAGGATTTTAATTTAATTCTCAGAAGATTAAAAATAAAAGAAAACTTCCCCGACCTGAAAGAAGGCATTGGTAAAAAAATAAAATAAAATCTACAGCTTACATCCTAGCAATGATGAAAGACTGAATGCTTCACTTGTAGCAAGGTGAAGATGTTTACCCTCAGTTTCTATTCAGCGTTGTCCTGCAGGACTTAGCAAGTGCAACAAGGCAAGAAAAAGAAAAAGCAAGTAGATTGAAAAGAAGAACAAAACTGGTTTTATATGTGGACATTAAGCCCAAGAATCTATAATAAGGCCAACGTGCAAAAATCACTCGCATTTGTATATGCTACCAACTAAATGCTATGAATTTAAAAATTTTAAATACCATTTTATAAAAGTTTAAAAACGTGAAATCTTTAGGGATAAATTTAGCAAACTACATAAAAGACCTCTAGAGCAAAATAATAAAATATTGCCAAGAGAAACTACAGAGTACATAAATAAATGGAAAGACCTATGAAGTTCACGCACTGGAAAACTCAATACTGTTAAGATGGTCAGTTATTCCAAACTGATCTATATAATCAATATAATCCCAATCAAAGTCCCAGCAGGATTTTTTTCTGGTAGAAATTGACAAGCTGTTTTTAAAAGTGATACAGAACTGTAAAGGACCTAAACAAAGATGGAGGACTTACTCTACCTGTTCTAAAATTTGTTATAAAGCTTCAATACTCAAAGCAATGTGGTGAAAGCAGACAAATGATCAATGGGATGAAGGGTGCAGAAACAGATCCACAGTTAAACGGTCAGATGATTTCAATAAAGGCACCAGAGCATGCAGGGGAAAAAGGGAAGTCTTCTCAACCAATGATACTGGAAACCCATATGGAAGAAAAAGAACCCATATTCCCACTTCATACTATAAACAAAAATTCAAGGTGTATTACAGACTTGAACATAAAAGAAAAAACTACAAAGCTGCAAGAAGAAAATGTAGAGAATCGTTTCATGACCTTTAGGGATTTCCGAGAGCACACAGAAGGCATTAACCATAAAGCATAACTGATGAACTGGACTCCATAAAAATTTTAAAACTACTGCTCATCAAAAGATACTGTAAAAAAAATAAATAGGAAAGTCACAGACGGGAAGAAAATATTCATAATACGTCTACCTGAAAACTGAGTGTATCCAAGATACACACAAAACTCCTTCAATTCAAGAATAAAAATTCAAGTAACAACAACAACAACAAAATGGACCAAAGACTTGGGGTGCCTGGGTGGTTCAGTCAGTTAGGCATCGACTTCAGCTCAGGTCATGATCTCACAGTTTGTGGGTTTGAGCCCCACGTCGGGCTCTGTGCCGACAGCTCAGAGCCTGGAGCCTGCTTCGGATTCTGTGTCTCCCTCTCTCTCAAACATAAACATTAAAATTTTTTTTTTAAAAAATTGACCAAAGACTTGAGCAGATACTTCATAACGGAAAAAATATAAATGGCCCATGGGCATATGAAAAGTTGCTCAACATCATTAGTCACCAGGAAGACGCAAATTAGAACCATGAGAAGACACTACCACACACGCACCAGAATGGCTAAAACGAAAAAGCCGGAAAGCCCAAACGTTGAGGACATGAGACAACCAAGACTCACACACATAGCTGGTGGAGATATAAAGTGATTCATTCATTTAGAAGCTGTTTGGCAGTTTCTCAAAAAGTTAAACATAGAAACTATCCCGTGGCCGATTAATTACACTCGTAGGTATTTACCCGTGAGATATGACGATATATGTCCACAAGAGCTTACACAAGAAATCTTCGCAGCAGTTTTACCCCAATACCCCAAACTGCAAGCAGCCTAGGTGTCCATCCACAGGAAAATGAACAAACTGGCACACCCGTAATTTTACATTCACATAATCATACAATGAGAAGAAACAACAACATGGATGAATACGAGGAGTACATACCGTATAGTCCCATTTCTGTGACATCTAGGCTAGGCAAAACTAGTCTACGGTGACAGAATCAGAACAGGGTTGTTTGGGTCAGGGAGTGGGAAGGGACACTGGAGAGCTCTCTAAACTCACACAAATAGTTTGTGACCTTCAAATGAGTATGGATTAGACAAACATGTGCATTTGTCAAAATTGACTGAACTGTACATCTAAGATATGGGCACTTCACCACATGTAAATTACACCTTATTACAAAGTAAACAATTTACAAATTTAGATATTGTGATTAACTTTATACCAATATATTCGATAACTCAGAGAAAATGAACTAATTCCTAGAAAAACAGAACTAATCTAAAGTAACTCAAGAAAAAAATATGGCACAAGAACAGATGCTCAGATCAATGGAACAGAATAGAGAACCCAGAAATGGACCCACAAACGTATGGCCAACTAATCTTTGACAAAGCAGGACGGAATATCCAATGGAATAAAGACAGTCTCTTTAACAAGCAGTGCTGGGAAAACTGGACAGCAACATGCAGAAAAATGAACCTGGACCACTTTCTTACACCAGACACAAAACTAAACTCAAAATGGATGAAAGACCTACACATAAGATAGGAAGCCATCAAAATCCTAGAGAAACAAGCAGGCAAAAATCTCTTCAATCTTGGCCACAGTAACTTCTTACTCAACATGTGTCAGAAGGCAAGGGAAACAAAAGCAAAAAGGAACCACTGGGACCTCATCAAAATCAAAAGCTTCTGCACAGCGAAGGAAACAATCAGCAAAACGAGATGGCCACCGACAGAATGGGAGAACATATTTGCAAATGGCATATCAGATAAAGGGTCAGTATCCAAAATCTATAAAGAACTTATCCAACTCAACACCCAAAAAACAAGTAGTCCAGTAAGAAATGAGCAAAAGACATGAATAGACACTTCTCCAAAGACATCCAGATGGCCAACACATGAAAAAATGCTCAATTTCACTCATCATCAGGGAAATACAAATCAAAACCACAATGAGATACCACCTCACACCTGTCAGAATAGCTAACATTAACAACTCAGGCAACAACAGATATTGGCGAGATGTGGAGAAAGAGAATCTCTTTTGCATTGTTGGCGGGAATGCAAGCTGGTGCAGCCCCTCTGGAAAACAGTATGGAGGTTCCTCAAAAAACTAAAAATAGAACTACTCTACGACCCAGCAATGGCACTACTAGGTATTTATCCAAGGGATACAGGTGTGCTGTTTCGAAGGGACACATGCACCCCCATGTTTAGAGCAGCACTATCAACAACAGCCAAAGTATGGAAAGAGCCCAAATGTCCATCGATGGATGAATGGATAAAGAAGATGTGGTATATATATACAATGAAGTATTACTCAGCAATCAAAAAGAATGAAATTTTGCCACTTGCAACTACATGGATGCAACTGGAGGGTATTATGCTAAGTGAAATTAGTCAGAGAAAGACAAATATCATATGACTTCACTCAGATGAGGACTTTAAGAGACAAAACAGGTGAACATAAGGGAAAGGAAACAAAAATAATATAAAAACAGGGAGGAGTACAAAACATAAGAGACTCATAAATATGGAGAACAAACAGAGGGTTACAGGAGGGGGTGTCAGAGGGCGGATGGGCTAAATGGGTAAGGAGCACAAAGGAATCTACTCCTGAAATCATTGGTGCACTATATGCTAACTAATTTGGATGTCAATTTTAAAAATAAATAAATAAATAAAATTTGAAAATTTTTTTAAAAATAGAAGGCCGTAAAAGCTGTCTGACTGTTAAAGAAATGGAATCACTGGTCAAATACATATATGTATAGAAAATTCTAGGCCTTGGGGTGCCTAGGTGGCTCAGTTAGTTGGTTAAGCGCCCAACTTCGGCTCAGGTCACGATCTCACAGTTCATGAGTTCGCGCACCATATCAGGCTCTGTGCCGACGGCTCAGAGCCTGGAGCCTGCTTCGGATTCTGGGTCTCCCTCTCTCTGCCCTTCCCCAATTCACGCTCTGTCTCTTTCTCAAAAATAAATAAACATTAAAAAAAATTTTTTTACAGAAAATTCTAGGCCCAGATGGTTACATCAGTGAATTCTATCAGACGAAGAACCAATTCTAATATTATAAAAATGCTTCCAGAGAATAGAGAAAGAGGTAATATACTCCAAACTGTTTTCATGAGCCAGAACAACCTTGCTACCCAAATCTGGAAAGCTCAATATGTGAAAGGAAAAGTATAAGCCACTATGATTCATGAATATAAATGTAAAAATTCTAAATAACCAAATCTAACAATATACAAAAAGAACCATTACCAAGCTGGGTTTATACCAGGAATACAGAGTTGACTGAATGTTAGAAGACTGATGTAATTCAACACATAAACAGATTAAAGAAAAAAAGTTTTGATCCACCGCAACAAAAGAAAGTGTTACAACCAAACATCCACTCATGATTTTTAAAAAACAAAAAAGAAATAACCAAACAATCCTTGGCAAACAAGAAAAAGAAGTTCTTTCACTTAATTAATAATATCTAACAAAATCCTGCAGAAAACATTAGTCTTTAATGATGAAACACTGAAAACTTTCAATACTGAGAACAAGACAAGAATGCCGCTTGTCATTTCTTGGAGGTCCTTGCTAGGGCACTTATGCAAAAAAAGAAATAAAAAGGAAAAGAGCAGATATAGGGGCGTTTAGGTGGCTCAGTCGGTTAAACGTCCGACTTTGGCTCAGGTCATGATTTCACAGTTCCTGAGTTCGAGCCTCGTGTCGGGCTCTGTGCTGACAGCTAGGAGTCTGGAGCCCGCTTCAGATTCTGTGTCTCCCTCTATCTCGGCCCCTCCCCTGCTTTTGCTCGCTTTCTCTCTCTCTCTCTCTCTCAAAAATAAACATTAAAAGTGTTTTTTAATTTAAAAAAAAGCAGATATATTCATGGATCAGAGGACTGAATATTGCAAAAAAATTACTGATTGATTTATATGTCTAATGCAATTCTAAGAGAAATCTTAACTGAAGTTGATGGTTTATTTTCTTACTTATTTTTTGACTTTGTTGATTCTCCCCATATTGTTTACATTTTTAGCTCAAAATAATCATGACTATATCAGTATATAAAACATAAACGTATCATTTAGGTTAAAACTCTAAACTATAGTATGTAAAAGAAATGTTGACATCCAAATATCATCAGTTTAAATTAGAACTGTTGCCACCCAGTATAGTCCATGGACTATTCACACTGTTTGCAGATTTTATATTGTTTGTTTTCAAAACAACAAGATCTTTATTGCTGTTTCTGATTGTAAGATATATTCAATTTTTACACTTGACCTTAGCCAAAAGGCCGAGAAGTGATGAGATATATATTGAATTTTTATTGAAACTATTCAAATGCCCAAATGTAGAAGATATCTAATGCCCCAGAAGTAAGTCAGGTATACCTGCTTCCAGATTTTGTTCTATGCATAATTACACCTACTTATATGTTTTCTTAGGGTATTTTTCATGCACAGTGAAAACTACCAAACGTCAACAGCTCAACTACCTGCTGTACTTATTATAGTCTGAGAGAGAACCAAAAGAAAAAAAAGTTAAACTGGTAGAATTTTCCCATACACTTCACCTGTGCTAATTTATGAGCGTGTTCACCCACTTAATGCTTATAAAATAAAAACTTACTGTATTATATACTCCTTCAATAGTTTCTGGCCCTTCAGTGGATTTAGCCACTACTTTCAGCTTTCCAGGTGACCCTTTCTCCAACTGTTGAACCTGGTAAGGATAAAACACGTAATGATTCTGTGTAAACGTGACAGAAAATAAATGGGTCATAGGGTGCACACACGTGTGTGTATGTGTGTGTGCGTTTAGGTTTTTGGACCAGGTAAAGACAGAGAAAGAAAGGACTGTCACAAAATACAGTTTGGAGGTAAGACTACATTAATGGACTAGTTGGTGGTAACATAAAAGGAGTGAGGGATGCTTTGTAGGTGTTGGCTTAATAAATCGCATAGACTATAGCGCCACTTACTGACTACTGAGATAGGCCCGAAAGATGAGCTGGGGAATACATTTAGGAAGAAAATCAAGAATTTCATTTTTGTCTTAATAAATTTGAAACGCTTATGAGGAATTCAAGCGGAGATATCCCACAGCCAAATGGATAAATGGGTGTGGAGTTCAGGAGAGAGGCCTGAGCAGGATATATAAATCTGAGAGCCATTATACCATCGAGACAATAAAGTACGGACCTAACGAGGACCGCCCAGGTAAAATGAACAGAGAAGAGAAGAGGGAGCAGGTGCTCTGACATTTACAGGTCAAGGAGATGCGGAACCCCAGGTTGTGGGACCAGAAAGGTCAAGAAAGGAGAATGTTTTGGGGGCCTGGGTGGCCCAGTCGGTTAAGCATCTGACTTTGGCTCAGGTCATGATCTCGCGGTTCGTGGGTTCGAGCCCCGTGTCAGGCTCTGTGCTGACAGCTCAGAGCCTGGAGCCTGCTTCAGATGCTGTATCTCCCCTTCTCTCTGCTCCTCCCCAACTCATGCTTTCTCTGTCTCTCAAAAATGAATAAACGTTAAAAAAAATTTAAAAAGAAGAAGGAGAATATTTCAAACAGAACGCATGTCAATTTCACAAATGCTACCCAGAAGCCTATCACATAAGGACAGAGATGTGACCATTGGCTTTGACGGCATGGAGTGTGCCACAGACCCCAACACGCAATTTCAAAGCAGTTAGTAAGGATAGAAGCAGCTGAGAGTTGGCTGAACTGGAAAATGGAGGCAAGAAACCAGAAGTCTCCTTATAAACAGGAAAAGAAACATGGGGACCCAGCCAGAAGAGCAGAGAGGAGCAGGGAAAGCTCATTTGTTTAAAGAGCAGAGACATTGGTGGGAAACGCAGGGGGTGGGGGTGGGGGGACAGCTAACTGAAGATGGGGCATCCCTGGGAAAGTGAGAGAAGGTGAGAAAATAGGCAAGGGCCTGAGAGGAACAAGGACACCTTCCTGTATGGGGGCAAGGATGGGGGGGGGACGGTGGGACATGTGGAGGTCAGTTCTGTAGACCAGGAGGTGGGAACACTAACTTTAAGGTGTCTTACTGAGTTCAGACTAATTTATTTCATGAAATGAATTAAGGACCGGTAGAATAAAATAACTAAAGAGAGAGTAAAAAACTAAAAATAAAAGGAATTTCCGAATGCCTTTCAGACTTACCATCACAGGTATGAATTTTCTTAAGAACTTAACACCATGTTGTTCCATGTAGGAGCCCACTCTCTCTGCCATTTCTTGATCAAAGCCCCGAAGAAGGACTGAGCGCACCATAACCGTGACATCTAAGCCAAGGCCAGTAAGAACTCCTGCACATTCCAGAGCAACATAAGACGCGCCCACTACTAATGTTTTGCCAGGGCAATAAGGTAGAGAAAAAAGGTCGTCACTGAAAAATAAAAACAAGAGGAACGCCCAGGCAATAAAAATGAAACGAATTATAGGGGCACCTGGGTGGCTCAGTCGGTTGGGCGTCCGACTACAGCTCAGGTCGTGATCTCATGGTTCGTGGGTTCGAGCTTTGCGTCAGGCTCTGTGCTGACAGCTCGGAGCCCGGAACCTGCTTCGGATTCTGTGTCTCCGTCTCTCTCTGCCCCTCCCCGACTTGCGCTCTGTCTCTCAAAAATAAATAAATCTGAAAAAAGCATTTTTTTAAATGAAACGAATTATTTAGGTTTCGATGTGTAGAGGTCTGGCTGCATTGCAGCGTGGTGTTTGAAGGAAGAAACATGAACAGAATCAGCCTTTTGGAGTTTATAATAGTGTCCACAGTAGTTCTTTCAAAATCAAATTAGTGGATCACAAGTGAAGGTATTTTAAAAATGAAACAGAATAGAAAACATTAGACAACATTATACGTGATAAGAAACATGGTTTGTGTGTGTGTGTGTGTGTGTGTGTGTGCGCGCGTGTGTGTAAATCTGAACAGTACAACGAAAAATGCATTTCTTAATGTACATCTGCTCAAAAAAGTTTGAAAGTCGTTGTACCATAATGTGTTATGCAATGTCCTCTTTATGACCATCCAGGGATAGTTACTGTGAAATCTCAGTATTAAGAACAGCCACACTTCTCCTGATCCACTGGTTCATTATCATATAGACACTAAACCCTAAAGCTATTTGCATTCCCTTCCTTGCTTCGGCCTCCATGAAATTCCCAGACCTCGATGAGCAATCACCTAGAATCATACAGCCTGTATTTGTCCCACAGTTTGGACTTATTATTCACCAACATTATTTTCTCTTGGCTTCGTGATGTTAACCACTTAGCTTCTTGTGTTATACTTTTTATGTGTCATCAATTCAAATCTTCTGTGAAACGGTATCAGAGACTAAACAAATTGGAAACATAAACGTAACGCAACTTCCAGTTACAACTGCCTATTTAATCTTACCTAGTAATGCAGTACTCTTTATCTCCTTGGATTCCTAAATACCGTGGCCTTTCGCCTGTTGCTATGACAAATTTTGCAGCCGTGTAGGAAGTTTCCTGTCCTTTTCTATTGGTTGCCTGGAAGAGAGGAAAGTAAATTTCACCTTTTTCCACACACACTGTAGAGTATGAGACACTCTGGACAACCAGTTACGACCCTTACAGACCTTCCAACAGGAGCGGACGTGTAAAACTAATAATGCAGGGCGATGAACACCAATATAGAAAAGAGAAGTCTTTACAAAACATCAACCAGAAGAGCCCAGTGGAAGTGGGCTGCAAAGCCAGCCAAGGACGCTTCAAAGGTGGTGATATTTCAAGTGGAGACAAGAAAGTGAAATGATCTGGGAAGAATGGAAATCCACAGAGAGAACAGGGCATCTAAAAAGCCCACAGGCCTGAAAGCAGCTGGTGTCTGGGAAACAGCAAGTGGCCAGAAAGTGGCAGGAAAGGCGGGTTTGTGTCACGGCGAAAGGAAATAGATTGGTGCCAAATGTGAACACATTTATATGCCATTCTAAAGATTTTGGCTATGGGGGTGCCTGGGTGGCTCACTTGGTTGAGTGTCAGACTTCATCTCAGGTCATGATCTCACGGTTCGTGGGTCCCAGCCCTGCATCGGGCTCTGTGCTAACAACTCAAAGCCTGGAGCCTGCTTCGGATTCCGTGTCTCCCCCTCTCTCCGCCCCTCCCCTGTTCGTGCCCTATCTCTCAAAAATGAATAGACATTAAATATATATATATTTAAAGATTTCGGCTTTGGGGAACCAGCAAAGGTTATTCATTGTGGGCATATTTTCAATTACATAATTCATAAATACATTTTCATCAAAAAAATTCAAAAACCAATGAAGGTGTTTAAACAAGAAGGTGGCTTAAATAGTGGGACGGAGGCCGGGCCTCGTGGAGACAGCCACCTGCTCAGGTGGGTCCGGAAAGAGACAGACAAGCGCAGGCTGTGGGGGTGGAGGGACAGAAACCTGAAATTAACTGAGCAGACACCGATTATCAGTAAATGAGGAAGCATGCAAGAGGCAGCTACGGTTGTGAACGACAGGCTTCTATTCAACCAAATGTGCTGGGCATGTCACAATCTGAGAAATGAAACTACCTGACCCATATTTCTGTTATGTCTCATGTGACTGACGGAATTCAAATTGGACAGCGTGTGGGTTCAAAAGGGGCGGCTTTGAGTGGACTGCCTCATACCTTTCCAGAGATAACAAAGGACTACAAAATAACCTCAGATCCCACCAAGAACACTGCACACTGGGCTATGAAAGCAGAGTTCAAAAGAACACTAGGTGTTGAGGGTTATATGGTCTTTTATAACTCCAATTTAAAATTTTTGTGTTCATCAAAATGATCTCATTTTCCTTATGTGCCGATCTTACGATACGTAAACATTACAAAATTATAAAATATGCTCATTTTCGTGCTACTTTTATTAATGCTTTTATGAATAATATATTGGAGTCCTGGTTAAGGTTTCATTTTATTCTTACTTTTTTAATCATTATATTTTTACTGAAGTACCATTGACACACAATGTCACATTAGTTTCAGGTGTACAACACAGCAATTCCACAAGTCCATGGGTTACACTGTGCTCACCACCAGTGTCGCTGCCATCGGTCCCCATACAACACCACGCTATTCTATTCTATTCTCCAGGCTGTATCTTTTATCCCTGTGACTTACTTATTCCATTTTTCCCATCCCCCCCACCCAAGGTTTCATTGTAAAAAAGAATTACGTTGCTAAAATTTTTAGTTTTAGTCTTTTAAACTTTGAACTACCTAGTCTAAACGTTTTCTTTTAAGATAGTAATAAAATCAAAAGGCAAATAATAACCTCAAATTAAGGGCTCTCTCGAAAGGCAATTCCTTCAATTCGGCAGGGCGTGTGGAATCAACGACACTGGGGAAGAAGCGAGTGCACTCAAGGCCGTGTGTGTGCATACATCAACGACAGCCCTTAACATGCAACGTGGAGTTTTTAGATCAAGGCAAGTTCCAGCAACAGTAAAGAAAAGCAATGGACAAACAGTACCTTTATTCTATGATGTTCAACAAATTCTCCATAGGAATTGACATAGTCCACAGACTTTTCCCTCAAGGACAACCTGTGGCCCCAGTTTAGAGAGCTGATGTGGTTCTGAATTGCTTCTGTCATGGTCTCCCAGTTGTGTTTCACTGAAAATAAATAATCAGAGTGAAGGCATAAAATGGATTCTATTTTTATTTTTATTTATTTTTTCAATTTACATTCAAGTTAGTTAGCATATAGTGCACCAATGATTTCAGGAGTAGATTCCTTAATGCCCCTTCCCCATTTAGCCCATCGCCCCCCCCACAACCCCTCCAGCAACCCTCTGTCTGTTCTCCAGATTTAAGAATCTCTTATGTTTTGTCCCCCTTCCTCCTGTTTTTATATTATTTTTGCTTCCCATCCCTTGTGCTCATCTGTTCTGTGTCTTAAAGTCCTCCTATGAGTGAAGTCATATGATATTTGTCTTTCTCTGACTAATTTCACTTAGCATAATACCCTCCAGTTCCATCCACGTATTCGCAAATGGCAAGATTTCATTCTTTTTGATTGCCGAGTAATACTCCATTGTATATATATATAAAGTGGATTTTATTTTATTTTATTTTTACTTATTTATTTGTTTTGGATTTTATTTTTAATGCTCAATCATATACAACCACATGGAAGCCATACTGTGTACTGCTTTAAGAATCAAGAAGTATGAGAATACAAACTGGTGGGGTCACTCTGGAAAACAGTATGGAGGTTCCTCAAAAAACGAAAAATAGAACTACCCTACGACCCAGCAATTGCACTACTAGGAATTTATCCACGGGATACAGGTGTGCTCTTTCGAAGGGACACATGCAGCCCAGTGTTTATAGAAGCACTATCAACAATGGCCAGAGCATGGAAAGAGCCCAAGTGTCCATCAACGGATGAATGGATAAAGAAGACGTGGTGTATATATATACAAAACAGATGAACATAAGGGAGGGAAGCAAAAATAATATAAAAACAGGGAGGGGGACAAAACATAAGAGACTCTTAAATATGGAGAACAAACAGGGTTACTGGAGGGGGGATGGGCTAAATGGGTCAGGGGCATTAAGGAATCTACTCCTGACATCATTGTTGCACTAGATGCTAACTTGGATGTAAATTAAAAACTAAATAAATTATTTAAAAAAAAACAATCAAGAAGTAAACGCAAGAGATGCCTAGGTGGCTCAGTTGGTTAAGTGTCCGACTTCGGCTCAGGTCATGATCTCGCGGTTCCTGAGTTCGAGCCCCGCATCGGGCTCTGTGCTGACAGCTCAGAGCCTGGAGCCTGTTTCGAATTCTGTGTCTCCCCCTCTCTCTGCCCCCTCCCCTGCTCACACTCTCTCTGTCTGTCTCTCAATAATAAATAAACATTAAAAAAAATTTATAAAAAAAAGAAAAGAAGGGAACACAAGACTTCAATCTTTTTCAGGCCACAGTTTATACTTCTTTCTCTTCAATATTACAAAACATAAGCAAAACGTCTGAAAAGAAGAAAAACATCCATGGAGAGGAGAATGGGGAAACCAGTCCAAAACATCACAAGGCAGGAAGATTATCATTCAGGAGCACCCCACGGCCACTCTTGCACTCCAGGAGGCCTGGCGCACATGGCACCCCGGATGTGAAGAGAAGCGGGTCTCAGGTCAGCGAGCACCACACATCCTCCTGACCAGCCCAGCCTGGGCCCCTTCCTTTCAGTTCACCTGGAGGTGGTTTTATGAGAGCCAAGACCCTATGCTGCTTTATAATCGGTGTGGTTAGTGCTCACCGCTGCCCACCATGTGTATCACAACGTTTGCTCATTTCCTATTGGACGTGGAGCAGGAGCTGTTGGAATCAGAATTTCTCGTCATCCTGGATCTTCTAGACGGGATTTATTTCCTGGTGTTCATCCACCTCGTCTGCTGATGCTAGTTCCCAAAGGAGAAACCAGTCTCTGTGCAGCACCATGCTTATAATACACAGAGGCCAGCCCGGGGCTCCCATCAAACTGGAAGAGATTCCCAAAGGCAAACCCAGTCCGCTGGGTTCATCCTCAGGTCCCGTCTCGTGACTCACCCTAGCCAACACTCTCAAGAAAGGCCTCAGTACTCATCAGGAATGTACCCAGCGAGTTCATGGCCTGGATATCATATCTTTCCCTCTAGGATGTCAATATGCAGCAAAGTCTCCTAAGATCTTGCAATCCAGAGGGTCACTGTGGTCGCTAAGTTACCCGACCCCCACACCCTGAGCCCAGAAGGTAATGACCCAGCAGTGATGAGCCTCTCCACAGCGGCACATGTCCTCATATCCTAAGATCCCTCCTCCCCTATAAGCTGGAAAAGTTATGCTTGTAACCCTTCAAGAACGCCTTATCCCAAGGACCTTCTCAGTCCAGGATCCCCTGGGAAATCAGGCTGAAACATAAAAATTCTTGGACCTGCCACAAACCTATGGAGCCAAGACAAGATCCCCCAGGAGATTCTAATGTGGCAAATCCAGGGACTGGCACTTTGGAACCACCTGCTCTACTGTTTTATCCACCTGTTTAGCTTTGTAATAGTATCACCATTTTAACTATTGATGGGAAAAATTACTCTCCACACTTTTCAAAGGCTGCGCAGCTATCCTCACACATTCACTTTCAATACAAACTTTAGAATAATCTGTCAAGTTCCAAAAAAAAAAAAAAAAATTTGTTGAGACATTTATAATTTTGAGATAACGGCTTTATAATATTGAGACATCCCATCTAAAATTCTCAGTATATTTTTTGTTATGCTTTTATACTTTCCTTATCTATTTTGTCCATTCCTAGTAAATTTATCCCAACTTATTCTATCATTTTGTTGCGATTTTCATTAAATATTTAATTTCGTATTGTTGATGTGATGAATCTACTGATTTTCGCACATATACCTTATAAGCCACTGAGTGAACTCTTTTTTTTTCACATGTGGTAGATTTTTGTTTAAAAGGAAATACGATTACAAAATATTATGAACTCAAAGTCCTCTAAGATTACACTTGTAGCTCCTACTAGTCCCATGTTTCAAGTCTGAGAAATTCTGATATGGTATTCCGTTTTTTTTAAGTTTAATTTAAATTCTAGTTAGTTAACCTACAGTGTAATATTAGTTTCATGTGTACAATTTAGTGATTCAACAGTTCCATACAACTCTTATTAGTTCTAACATTTTTTAGTTCGATCTCTCACATATTCTAGGTATCTCGTATACGATCGTGTATGTAACTGCGGATATACATACATGACAGGTTTACACTCTCTTTTTCTTCCTCTTTCTCAAGTATGTACTTTTTCTTTCCTGTTCTTCCTTTTTGTGCACTGGCCAGAAGCCCCAGAACAATGCAGATATTAGTAGTGGAAGTGGGCGCCCTAATTATTGACTTTAATGTAAATGCCTTAAGCTCTTCTCCACCAAATATTTATTTTCATTTTTTAATTTATTTATTTTGAGACAGAGAGAGAGAAACCCAAGCAGGCTCCGTGCTGCACTGTCAGTGCAGAGACTGAAGTGAGGCTCGATCCCATGAACTTTGAGATCATGACCTGAGCCAAAATCAAGAGTCAGATGCTTAACCAACTTAGCCACCCAGGTGCCCCTCCATCAAATATTTACATCTGACTTTTCTTCATCATGTAAAGGAAGTGTCCGTTTCTTTGCTCAGTTTAATGACAGGCATTTATTTATTTATTTATTTATTTATTTATTTATTTATTTATTTTAGGCCATAACAGAGCTGGAATCCAGGTCATCATGTGGGTTTTAGCATCCCTACTATGGTTTCCTAATGACTCACTCTTGTGTCTCCAGAACGAACCCTCAGAAGTCACAGTGTATCCCTTTAGTCACTGCTGGAGAGGATTTGCTAATGTTTTTTCTAGAAATTTGGTACCTCTGTGGCCTATAGCTTTCTATTTTTACACTATCTTTTTGTATCACTGTTATGTCAGTTTCAAAAAAAAAAAGTGAACCCTTCTATTTTTTCCTAAGCTCAAGAATAGTTTAAATACAGAAAAAATGTTCCTTGAAGAGTTGAGGAAATTTACATGTGAATCTGTGGTCTCTTGGAGAATGAATTGTCCTCAGGCAATGTTTTCTCTGATAATTCAAGTCAATTCTGGTCATCTATATTTTCTTAGAATATACTCCCTTTCATCGAGATATTTAATATGCTTAACACTAATTTGTATATTGAATTTGTTTTCTCTCTTCTCTTCCTGTAGTTGTATTTCTTTTCTCACACCTAATGTTACATAGTTGTATGAATTCTCTCTCCTATTCCCCTGATTGGATTTGCCAAAGGTCTACCTACTCATTTGCATTTTCAAATATATTCTTGGTGTTTTTCATTGATTCTATTTTGGGGAGGGTGTTAACTCATTAACTCCTCAGTTTGTGTGTGTGTGTGTGTGTGTGTGTGTGTGTGTGTGTGTGTGTTGCCTTGTACAGTCTCCCTATCTGGTATTGCTTTGGTTTTCACTTCCCTGATATATCTTTTCCCACCTATTTACAAATTTCCCATCAATTTTAAATTGGAAAATTTAAATTTGCCATTTAAAAATTTTAAATTACTATATTCTCAAAAATTATCTCTTTTTGTTTTAGCTGTGTGTCCTGCAAAAGCACATGGATGAGTTCTGTCTATGCAACTTGAGACGCTGACTCATTTAGCTTTATTCGAATATGTAGAAGACTGCCCTTGCGTCTGCCATCTTGCTTTCTGGGTTGTTTTTTGTTTGTTTTAAATGAGTTTCATGCTGTTTCTTTGTACATTTTCCTGTTCCCTTTTTCTTGGAAGTTCTATATTCAATTTCTGATCTGGAAATTATGTATACATTTTAAATTCAGTTTAATCCATATTTCTCTGCCAACATCAAGAATGAAAGCATCTAGAACATTCTCCCAGACCAAGATTTCAGCATGTTTTCATTTCCTTTCTCTTACCCCTTAATCTATGACTTGTCTTGGCCATTCCATGGAGCCTATGCCTAAAAACTAAGCTCTAAATTCCATGTGATGGCTGGTTAAGTATTTCTTAGTGTAGCACCTTGAAATTAACTTAGAAACATTCTGTATGTGGAACTTTGAGGAATCTAATATAAGATTTTACTCACTCCAGGAAACTAGGAATATTAAGCCTTTAGATGAGTTTAGGGACATAATCTGGCCCTTCAGGGGGGTAAAGTGGCATAAACATCTGCCCCACTGTCCCTTCCTGAAAGTGCAGAGTCCCAGCAATGCAGGGCAGTGTGCACGGACAGGGCTGACACACCAAGTTCTCAGCTCGTGGGGAACCCGGCCTTGGCGTGTCGCCTGTACACAGCCCTGCCTGGCTGTCCCCATCACAGGCCACCTGCACATTTCCATCCTTCATGGCCTTTCTCCATCTCAGGGTGTTTGGTGTTTTCTCCCCACTTGGCCATGATTACCCAAGTAACTACCTAACTGCAAATCTAAAATGTACCTAATTCAAACCCTATTCCAACTCATTTGGCCTTTTCTGCAGCACTTCCCTCCACTTCGTTCTTGGCTGAGACTCCCCATGCCTGGAATCTTGCCCTTAAAAATCTAGGGTCTCCTGGCTTCCGATGACACACCTCTCCTAGTTTTCCTCGTCTTCCTCGCCCACTCCTTATCAGGATCCTGTCTCTGTCTTCTGTTCTTTTCTACCCAGAGGGTTTCCCTGGCCCCTCTCAGCAATTCCTAAGACTTGAACCGCCACCTACAGTGTGGGTGGCAAACCCAGGCCCTGCCCAGACCTCGCTCAAGCACAAACTGTCCCCAGATAGCGAACTCCACCAGGATGTTCCGCAGCGGCCCAAGGTGGACAATCCACGCAAGATGCAGAATTCAGGGAGCAGGAAACTTGAAGGTGAAGACGACCCCGTGGCTAAACTATCAAATGCAGACACCTCATTTTATCTACAACCAGTTGGCCCTGGAACTGGACCGAAAGCTCTCCATGGAGCTGAGCATCTGGGGAAATCTGTCCGTGAAGAGTCTGTCCAGCCACAACTCACTGTGCTGAACTCCAACCACACCTGGCCACTAACTCACACTTGCCCGTGTTTTCCAGCTCGGCCAAAACACTACATTGTCGCCCAGTCCCTCTTCCTGGATTCCTTCCTCTCCTTCACCGTCTACCCCACCTGTGACCTGGGGGGCCTGGCAGAATCACCTGCAAGGACACGCTCATGCACACATTTCTTCAGTCAAAATCTCTGGGGAGACAGACAAATCCTTGAAATTTTTTTTAATTCCGTATTTGTTATTCTAAAGCGACAAAATCACCGATCCACTCCTAGCCTGTCAATTCCAGGCCTTAAATCCTTGAGATCCACCTCATACTCTCCAGTCTGAATCCAGCCTTTGCCCAGGCCTGGTCCTTTTCTCCTCTGGGTTAGGTAACAGCACCCCACCTCACCTCCATGTCTTTGGACCTGCCCCCCCTCCCCACCTCCAGCCTGCTAAATTCCCTGGTGCCACCAGAGGGATCCAGAATCCAAACTGTGGTTCAGGTTCCTCTCCTACAGACACTCGATGGCTCTCTTACTACCTTTGGAGTCAATCCTCACTCCTTCAGATGGCACTGAAGAGCCTTCACAACTGCTTCTCTGTAACCTCATTTCTGCCAGCATCCCTCCCCCATTCTCCATGCCAGCCATTCACTTATCCGCCAAGTACTCCGTGTTTTCTCACAGCTCGGCAGTTCAGAGCAAGCTGCTCCCTACCTTCAACAACCCGCTTCTCTGTGGCCCTCAAGATGCAGCTCAAGGGTCACCTCCTCCACCTCGGACTCTCAAGGCCACCTTAAGTGCCCCCTGAAGGTAATCCTCAAAACCTCACCATGAATTACAGTGCATGGAATCGCTTCTCTTCTCTTCTCTTCCAACAGACTGTGGTCTGCTTAAGGGCAAGGAGCCGTATTTTCTCATATCTGTATCCTCAGAGCCTACCCCGGAAGTATTTATCGCACGAATTTGGTTTCCATCTTTCATTAACCAAAGACATATATAACCACTGGTGAAGTAGAAAATGTTATCACAATAATGGATAAAATTCAAACAATGACCCTGGCTGTTCTATTCTCTTTATACCTAAAGGAAATCTGAAAATAGCAATTATTCTCTCTCATGTTCTGCAAAGGGTCTGAGATGGCTGTACCTGTCACAATCCCTCCCTACGCACCAAGGCCCCTGACAGCAGGGCCAGGCTTAAAGCAACCACCCCTGACACCCCTGTGCCAAAGTGGGGTCCTAACAAGTGTTCATTAAATGAATTTCAGACTCAACTACAGTAACATAAATCACCAGCCTTTCTCTAAGAAACTCATTCTATCAGGGGACCTGGATGGCTCATCAGTTAGGCATCCGACTTCAGCTCGGGTCATGATCTCATGGTTCATGGGTTTGAGCCCTGCATTGGACTCTGTCCTGACAGCTCAGAGCCTGCTTCGGATTCTGTGTCTCGCTCTCTCTGCCCCTCCCCTGCTTATTCTCGCTCTCAAAAATAAACATTAAAAAAAGAAAAAAAACGCATTCTGTCTTCTTTTCTCCCAATCCACATTTTTATATACTATTACCCACCTTGTTGACCATACTCCCAGCCAAATTTCCTGGAGTCATTTAATGCCTGCCCCAAAAGGGCAGCTTGATGCATCAATTTCTTAGGAACACAGCCCACATTCACACAAGTGCCGCCAAGACCTAAGAAAGAAAAGAACAGTTTTAATGTTTCCTCTGTGTCTGTGTCGGCATGTGTGTGGTTTTACATATGTACGGAGCAGGTGTTGTTGAAACATGGAAATGACACACTCAGATGGTTATAGGGCCAACCTCACACCCCACAAAAACATACACATGATTGGGGCACCTGTGTGGCTCAGTTGGTTAAGTGTCCGACTTAGGCTCAGGTCATGATCTCACGACTCATGAGTTCGAGCCCTGCATCAGGCTCTGTGCTGACAGCTCAGAGCCTGAAGCCCTCTTTGGATTCTGTGTCTCCCTGTCTCTCTACCCCTTCCCAGCTCACTCTCTGTCTCTGTCTCTGTCTGTGTCTCTCCTTCAAAAATAAATATTAAAAAAAAAAAAAATGCACATGATTAACTCAAACTTTTTAACTGAGTCCATGAAGGAGACCAGGGATGAGCAAAAATACAAATGTACAGGGGCGCCTGGGTGGCTTAGTTGGTTAAGCATCTGACATCGGCTCGGGTCATGATCTCATGGTCCATGAGTTCGAACCCCGCATTGGGCTCTGTGCTGACAGCACAGAGCCTAGATCCTGCTTCAGATTCTGTGTCTCCCTCTCTCTCTGTCCCCCACCCTGCTCGTACCCTGTTTCTCTTTCTCTCTCAAAAAATAAACATCAAAAAAATTTTTAAAAATACAAATATACATATGAATAGTCTTCTGGGGAGAGAATCTAAAACTTTCCTTTGAATCTGACCCCTAAATGGATCAGAGCTGTATTAGATTAATTAGATGGGTACCAGACCGAGGGTTGGAACCCCAGCTTCCAGCCCTTATTCTCTGGAAGTCTGACTCCTTCTCTGAGCTAACATTAGGTCCACTGCAAGCTCCCTGGTGACACTACTCTGAATCTTGAACGGAACAAAACAGGCCATGCGGGAGTGCTCCAGTGCAGGGCACGAATCAGAAAATTCTGTCTTTGATCACAGTCTCTCTTCTGGTCATCCAGAGAAGTAGGACATTTCTGGACAGGAGAGAAAGAGGGAAGAGGGCAGGAGGAGACAGGGAGAAAAAAAAAAAGCCAGGTATACACACACATTTTTTAACATCCACATGTTACAAGGAAAATCAAGACAGATTAGCTTTACTGTATGAAATTCTAGGCTAAAATTTTTGAGTACATTTGAATTGTAAACACGATTTTCACATTTAAAAAATATTTTTTTTAATGTTTATTTTTGAGAGAGAGAGAAAGAGAGAGTGTGTGCAAGCGGGGTAGGGGCAGAGAGAGAGGGAGACACAGAATCCGAAGCAGGCTCCAGGCTCTGAGGGGTCAGCACAGAGCCCGACACGGGGCTCGAACCCATGAACTGTGAGACAGTGACCTGAGCCGAAGTCGGATGCTTAACCGACTGAGCCACCCAGGCGCCCCATTCACATTTTGTCAGAGTTCTGGCAGGAAACGGATGACACCCTCAAGCTGGGAAACAGAGGAGAGTTTATAGAGAAATGATTACAGGGGTGTGGGCACGAAGAGTGAAGAGGGACAGAACAGCGGACCAGCGTCAACCCCACATGAAGGGGCAAGCACACTGAGCATGTGGCACAGCCCACAGAGGGGCGGCCGTGAAAGGGGAGGTGGCCTTCCATACACCTGCAGTGACCACCAGGGAGGGACCAGCAGGGACGGAGTCAGGGAATGAAGACCATCCTCCTTCTGTTCTCCTCCCATGACCACTAACTGGCTGAGCAAGGGGACAAGGCTGCCAATTCGCCAGCCTTCTGGGGCACAGAGCAGGGTAGAGACACGGAGAATGGATCTGACACACGAATGGAAAATATCCAACACAGAATCTGTGTGTTCTATGAAGATGAACGTTCTCATCTTTAGCTGGAAGCCCAACGTGCACTTTACTAAGTGACCTGGACAATCACACACACACACACACACACACACACACACACACACACTAACCGGACTGACCGTCCTGCCGCTAGGAGAGCAGCTATGAAATTGACACAGAAACACAGACCAGTGTTAAGGCAAGCTTAGGTCAGCACCACATGGTATAAATACACGGTGACTGCAACTAAGTGAAAACGTTAGCACAGGTGTGCAAGAATTATTACAGCACGAGTGTTGGAATATTGGAACCATGGAATTCTTTCTTTTTGCAAAATGTTCCTTAGTGATTTTTGTGTTCCCTTTCCCAATCACCACATGTTAACTATGAGATCTTAGATGAGTTATTCAACCTGCCTCACCTATGAAACAGGCCGGTTGTACCTCTTGAGACTGTTATGAGGATTAACTAGATTGAAGAAAGCCAAAGATGTATGGAAACAGCAGAAAACAAGTCACAACAACAAGGCAAAAGCGCTTACCCCAGGACGTGCCCTGAGGTGATGGGACCACAAAGTCTAGCACCATAACTTTCTTTCCCAAGATGGCAGCTTCCTACAAAAAAAAGGTACAGATAAAGTTCTCGTCATTTTCCTGACAATCCCCCAGTTTTTCTCTCCCTGAAAGGAAAAGACTATGTAAGAACACAGCCTTTACTTTTTATTATCACAGTAAAACCTTGGACTGTAACGTCAAAATTGGCTTTTCTAAAGTAGGGGAAGGGGGCGCCTGGGTGGCTCAGTCGGTTAAGCGGCTGACTTTGGCTCAGGTCATGATCTCGCAGTCCGTGGGTTCGAGCCCCGCGTCGGGCTCTGTGCTGACTGCTCAGAGCCTGGAGCCTGTTTCAGATTTTGTGTCTCCCTCTCTCTCTGACCCTCCCCCGTTCATGCTCTGTCTCTCTCTGCCTCAAAAATAAATAAATGTTAAAAAAAATAAATAAATAAAGTAGGGGAAGAAGTGCTTATGGCAATCGCCAGGAAAATTATCTCTGAGTTTCATTATTTTCATACCTGAGCACACGCAAGGCCACCAGAACCGCCCCCAATGACAATGAGGTCATAATCGTATGTTGAGTCTTCCTGAAGGAGCTTCTGTAACAAACCACTCTGATGTGCCTACGGTGTAATCAAAGGAGAGAGTATGGCATGACCTTTTAAAAATCTGTTTCTTTGTACCCTATGTTTAATCAGCATGGATTGCTTTTCTAAAACTCTTAGAAACAGTCTCTAATTGGACTTTAAGATACAAAACAGATGAACATAAGGGAAGGGGAGCAAAAATAATATAAAAACAGGGAGGGGGACAAAACATAAGAGACTCTTAAATATGGAGAACAAACAGAGGGTTGCTGGAGGGGTTGTGGGAGGGGGGAGGGGCTAAATGGGTGAGGGGCTTAGGGAATCTACTCCTGAAATCATTGGTGCACTGTATGTTAATTTGGATGTAAATGACATAATAAATTTTTAAAAAGCACAAGAAACAGTCTCTAATTTATCTAACTTCGAATTATAAATTTATCTAGATGGTATTCAAATGGGGTCCAACTAGATAGAATGTATGCCAAGTACATACATTTTTTGTTCATTATCACCTGACATCTAGACATGTGTCAAATAACCCACAGGTCATGGCTTTTTGTCAGATGAGGTCATGTGCCTTGGTCTAACCATCAAAATATCATAACCCAGTACAGTAAAATATAAAATAGCCAAGCATCATTTCTCAAAATCCTCTATCTTCTGTTCACCTGTGGTAGGCTTTATTTTGAAACTCTTCTGCATCATCAGCAGGATATACACTTTACATTTTTACCTGGTTTCTCATGATTTGACCTAAATTTTGCAGCTTCTTAGTAACCTTCCTATACAACACAAAACTTTGCTTTTTCTTTCAACAGTGGTCACAAAGGCTGGCTCTCGCACAATGTCTCTTGCTGGCTTGGCCTGCCTTTTGAGCAAAGTAGCTTGGGCGAGGGGCGCCTGGCTGGCTCAGCCAGTTGAGCGACTGACTTCGGCTCAGGTCATGACCTCCCAGTTCGTGGGTTCAAGCCCCGCGTCGGACTCTGTCTGACAGCTCGGAGCCTGGAACCTGCTTCCGATTCTGTGTCTCCCTCCCCGTCTGCCCCTCCCCTGCTTGCACTCTTTCTCTCCCTCTCTCTCAAAATAAGTACACATTAAAAAAAAAAAATTGTAGCTTGGGTGAGGTTAGACGTTCAATGTGTGAGGTAACAACAGTTTTCTTTATGTGAAGATGGGAGCTCCATCCACAACGCTGGCTTTAGGGACACCAGGTGGCACCAGCTCATCCTGGGAAGCACAGTGGAAAAGCTACTTAACTATGGGATTCAGCGCAGGCCACACGGCCCCCGAAGGATGGGTGTCCCTGGAGGCTTTTGGCACATTCTAAGAAGGACTCCTCTGGCCTCCTGACTTCAAGCTGCCCTTAGGAAACTGTGAATCCTAAGCATCAGCCATGCAAGGCAGCTCCTTTCATAAGAAATGGAATTGATGGGGCGCCTGGGTGGCTCAGTCGGTTAAGCCTCTGACTTTGGCTCAGGTCATGATCTCACAGTTTGTGAGTTCGAGCCCTGCGTCAGGCTCTGTGCTGACAGCTCAGAGCCTGGATCCTGCTTCAGATTCTGTGTCTCCCTCTCTGTCCCTTCCCTGTTCATGCTCTGTTGCTCTCTCTCTCTCTCTCTCTCTCAAAAATAAACATTAAAAAAAAAGTTTTTTTTAAGTGGAATTCAGAACTCTACGTTCTGACATCTTCTCCAGGTTACGAGTGGCAAGACCAGCACTCCGTAGGTGTTTAGGGATCTCTAGATTAAGGTACATACTTCCATGGGAACTGGGTGATGGCTTCTGGGACTAATGAAGCAGGTTGTTAATAGATAACAATGCTGATCATAGATTAACATACAATGCAGACAATCTATTTTCCCAAGAAAATGTAATTTTAAGTTACAATCTGAAATAGAAGTATTTAATCACTACTACCACTTACATACATACATAAAAACTATAAGGGAACAGGATTTTAATAAAAGTAAGCAGTTATAGAATAAGGATCTAACTTAAAAAGAAACAGCAATCTGGGGGGCCAGGGTGGCTCAGTCGGTTAAGTGCCAGATTTCAGCTCAGGTCATTATCTCACAGTTTGTGGGTTCTAACCCCGCATCAGGCTCTGTGCTGACAGCTCAGAGCCTGGAGCCTGCTTTGGATTCTGTGTCTCCCTCTCTCTTTGACCCTCTCCCACTCGCTCTCTCTCTCTCTAAAATAAACATTAAAACAAAAATGAAAAAAAGAAACAGCAATCTCATCTATCACTACTTTCAAGATGATCTGATAACTCTCTTACATGCTTTTCCATTTTACAACTTCCAAAAGACAAATGAATAGACTCCTAAAAGCCATTCTCACCCCTTTTGAATAAATGTGAAAACAAACTTTGAAGAAACAGCATTAAAAACATATAATACTATTTTTACCTGGAAAGTTCGATCGCATCCACCCATATGCACTTTATTCACAAAAATATTGGGCACAGTTCTCTGATTAGTGATTTCTGACAGCATTTCTTGAACATTGGCCCCATCATCTGAAGAATAAAAACTTAAATATGTAAAAACATTGAAAGGGTTCCAAACTTTTGGGAGTTGAACAGAAGTGTTACAACACCAAACGCTCACATGCACACAGCCATAAAAGGTCAGTATTTACATATTTATATATTATATAACTTCACAAAATGATGACTCAAGAAGAGGAAACACCCATGTATTTTCAAAGGAAACAAAGAATAAAGGCAAATCTATAAATTCATTTAAAACAAATCCTTCTAAATTAGATTTTGATGCATTATTCAGTGGCCATGCCAAGACAAATAGGTAAGAATCTCCTTTAAAGAGCAAATATCAAGATATAATCTGCTTCAACTGTAATAACTCAGAAAATACTGCCTATAATTACATGTGAAAAATCTTTATGACCCATAGTCCAAGTGTATCCTCCACCCCGAAAAATAAAACAAGGCCACGACTACCTCTGACTCCCCTATTTGGTATACGCCGCAGAAAAGTCTCAAAGATTCAGGAACATTTCACTTGTTAAGGAGACAAGGCTAAGAGGAGTTGGTGAAGTCTGGTGGAGGCAGAAACTAAACTGTTTTCAGTTCACCACCCTGGTTCCCACCCTTGCAGACCACATGTGTAAAGTGCTCAGTTAATATTAGCTGGATGGATGAGAGATGACAAGAATTCAAAAGCGTAAAGCTGAAAAGTTCCTGTGTTTCCCTGCATGGCTAATACAATCAGGAAGTAAGGGTAGTTTCTTTTCATTTATAACAGCTTAATCTATTTTGCCAGAAAGTTGGCAGATACTTATGACACGCCTTGAAGGGTTTCAAGGTTAGCCGTTTATACATCTTCCTCCTGCTCCCTTCCCTCAAATATGAAAAGCATATAAATAAAAAAATCTAGGGGCGCCTGGGTGGCTCAGTCGTTTAAGCATCCAACTTCGGCTCAGGTCATGATCTCACACTCCGTGAGTTCGAGCCCCGTGTCGGGCTCTGTGCTGACAGCTCAGAGCCTGGAGCCTGCTTCGGATTCTGTGACTGCCTCTCTCTCTGCCCCTCCCCTGCTCACGCTCTGTCTGTCTGTCTCTCTCTCTCTCAAAAATAAAGAAACATAAAAAAAAAATCTACACCCAGTTATTTGTCATGTAGTGTTCTATTTTCTGCATGGTTGAGTGTAGACAAAGACGGCTCGCCTAACCCAAAGAGACAAGAGTAAATTGAACTGAACAAAGCAAACGGCAGGTAGTTAGTCTTGTTGATGTTTATTAAAAACAAAAGTATACACTACCCATCCTACTTACCAACTTGATCAAGTTCCAAGATATTACACTGAACGCCCAAAGAAGAAAACAGTTCTTTAACCTGTAACAAAAATGTACCTGGGTTTTACACTCAGGAAGATTCAACAGAGCTACAAAATATGGCATACAGGTATTCGAAGTAGATGTCCAGTTACCTAATCGCAGTCAAAGTAGTATTTTAAGGTCCCCTTTTCACCATCACTTAACACCCTTCACGCCCTCAGCCCTCCAGAGAAAGCCCAGACGTTCCACTTCCGGGACAGAGGCACTGGGAGCTTGGCAGAACGGCTCCCTGGTGAAACACCCACAACTGGTGAAAACTACTAAAGAAACAATCATTTAAAGTCTCTGGGAATTGTCCTAAGGGCACACAGCAAATGAAGCATTTAGTCAAGCAACTCTGGTAGATCAGAGTCATGAGCCGCACCCTCCCGCCCCTGCCCCTAGGTCAGCTAGATAGAAGCTCTATTTCAAGTGTGAACAAGAAAATGAGGCTCCCTAATCCCTGAAATCCCTGGCACCAGAAGGGGCAGGCCACTGGCATTTCTTAGTCTCACCACCGCTCAGAGTGGCAAAAGCCACCATTCGTGGAGAGTGTGGCTAACGACACAGGGGCTCCGTTCCTCCCTTCTTTCACCCAGCCCCCACTCACAGATCAAAGGCTCTACCCCCGGCCAAAAATACTGTACAGCAAGGTTTCGGGCTGGGAGAGGTAAGCCAACAAGACCAGAGGCTATAGTCCGCACCCAGAACCCCACTCATAAAGCAGGGTTGTCACGCCAAGAGAATCAGGTCGCTGTCCCACCCCTAGGTCTGGAGCAAGGTCTCAGAGATTTTGCCCAGGGGAAGAGGTAACCTAAGATCAGAGAGGCCAAAGCTCTATCCAAAAGAAAGGACTTTATTTGAAATAGACTGGGGGGGAGGGGGGAGGGGGGAGGCAGGGAGGTCAAAGTCTAAAGGCACTCTTGAAAACAATGAAGATTCTGGTGGTAAGAAAAAAGGAGAAGGCTGGTAGCTTCCTGAGAGTAACAGACAATTGCAAGCCAGCAAGTTTACCAAAGAAAGCCAAGAAGCTTTGGCCAATAGCCCCTCTAGGGTCAGAATGAGTCACAAATAGGCTTCAAAAACTACCCCTGCAAAGGGGTCCAGACCTCACTGGACAAGAGCGTAGACAAGGCTTCGGCTCAGGTCATGATCTCACTGTTCGTGAGTTCGAGCCCCGTGTCAGACTCTCCACTGTCAGCATAGAGCCTGCTTCAGATCTTCTGTCCTCCCCTCTCTCGGCCCTTTTTCTCTCACACTCTTTCTCTCTCTCTCAAAATAAATAAACATTAAAAAAAAAAAGTTCACTGGAGTGCCTCAACATAGATTTAAACTGGCAAAAGAAAATAATTAGCATACTTGAGGATACATGATTAGAGATCGTGCAACCTGAAACCACAGAGAAGAAAGAAGGGGGGGAAAATGGATAGTGTCAGAGAAACAGGTCAGAGAAACTGAGCACACCAACATACACAAGGTGAATATGAGAAAAAAAGAAAGGAGAAGGAAGTTTTTGAAGAAATGTCTAAAAATGTCCCCAATTTGATGAAAAACAGTAATCTACATATCCAAGAAGTTCAACAATCTTAAAGTAAGATAACTTAATAGGAAACGGGTCAAAGATCTACAGCAATGAAGTGTATGCCCAATGAAGAAAACACCGAATTTAAAATGGCAGAAAATCCTGCGGCATTTTTAATGGCATGTAAGTCACCCACTCCTTGATGTTTCAAGGCACAATAAGAGGTGAGCAGCAGCCTGGGCCCCAGTTCCGTTCCACAAAATGGGGAGAGCACACAGCCCAACTGTGCATGTTCTAACTCAAGGGCTGCCTTAGGGATCGGTCTCTGTGATGCCTAACTCAGAGTTCAGATGGTCAAAAGTGGCTGGGATCTTAGGCTAGTGGAAGCCATGAGGAGCAGTGGGGGTCACTCACGAAAACTGAAAATGGACTACAAATCTGCAGACGATTGGGGGCAAGAAATTACAGGCAGGAGACTACAAGATAACAGCTAAGGTCCCAAGTAGAAGCAGGGGAAAGATTCTTGAGGAATTTAACACACCTTAAAGATTTTTTTTTAAGTGTATTTATGTATTTTGAAAGACAGCGAGAGAGAGAAAGGGAGAAAGAGAGAGCATGCACCCACGCACAAGCAAGAAGGAAAGGGGCGGAGAGAGAGGGAGAGAGAGAGAATCCCAAAAAGGCTCCATACTGTCAGTGCAGAGCCTGACATGGGGCTCGAACTCGCAGTGAGTTCACGACCTGAGCTGAAATCAAGAGTTGAATGCTTAACTGAATGGGCCACCCAGGCGCTAATATACTTCAAAACAGCCCTGTATAGGGGCACCTGGGTGGCCCAGTCAGTTGAGCATCTGACTTCGACTCAGGTCATGATCTCACGGTTCACAAGTTTGAGCCCCGCGTCAGCTCTACGCTGACAGCTCGGAGCCTGGAGCCTGCTTCAGATTCTGTGTCTCCCTCTCTCTCTGCCCCTCCCCTGCTCATGCTCTGTCTCACTCTCTCAAAAATAAAGGTTAACAAAACCAAACCAAAACAGCCTTGTATACAGGAAAATTGAGCTCACGTGTGAAAAGCACAGACAGCACCAGGGAAGACAAATGTCCAGAAAAGGCCTAAAAAGATGGCAAGACTTCATGCTGCACTGATTAGTGAAGTTCTCCCCCAGCATGAAGCCAGTCTGCAAAGACTATGACAGGTAGCTGTTTTATATGCTGAATTTTCAACTAAAGATCATATGCATACAAAGAAATAAAAGAACACGACCCATTCAAAGGAAAATACAAATCTCCAAAAACATCCTGAACAAATACAGCCTTCAGATTTACTTGACAAAGACTTTAAAACATTTTTTTAATGTTTTATTTATTTTTGAGAGAGAAACAGAGACAGAGACAGAGTGCAAGTGGGGGAGGAGCAGAGAGGGAGACACAGAATCCAAAGCAGGCTCTAGGCTCCAAGCTGTCAGCAGAGACAGAGCCCGACATGGGGCTTGATCTCGCGAACTGTCAGATTATGACCTGAGCCGAAGTCGGACGCCCTAACCGACTGAGCGACCCAGGCACCCCTTACAACAACTATTCTAAACACAAAGAGAAAAATACAAAGAGTTAAAGGAAATCAGGAAAATGATACAGAAGTAAAAAGAGATTATCAACAAAAAGATAAGAAATAACCACACAGAAACTCTAAAACTGAAAAATCCAATGACTGAATTGAAAAAGTCACTGGATGGGCTGAACGGAAAACTCCCAACACGCAAAAGAAAGGATCAGTGAATTTGAAGATGGGGCATTTGAAATTACTGTGAGGCACAAAAAGGAAAAAGAATGAATAAAAATGAACACAGAATAAGAGATTTAAAGGACATCGTAAAGTAGAACAATATATACATTACAGGAATTGAAGAAAGAATCATAGAGCTTATTTGAAGAAATCATGGCCAAAAACTCCCCAAATTTGAGGAAAGAGATAGATATACAAACACAAGAAACTAAAAGAAAACCCAAAGGAAAAGCTCAAAAAGACCCAAATCAAGAAAAACTGTAATCAAACTCTTGAAAGACAAAGACAAGGAGGTGATATTGAAAGTACCAAGGACAAAGTAACTTACAAGTAACAAGTACAAGGAATCCTCCTAAGATTATTGGTGGACTTTTCAATCAAAACCTTGTAGTCCAGAGGCAGAGGGATGAAATATTTAAAGTGTTAAAAGGAAAAAACCATCAACCAAGGATTCTATGTCTGGCCACAAACCAACAAACCAACAACACAAACCAAAAAACCCAGTCCTTCAAATATGAGGGGAGGGGCACCTGGGAGGCTCAGTCGGTTGAGCATCCAACTTCGGCTAGAGTCATGATCTCATGGTTCGCAGGTTTGAGCCCTGCATCGGGCTCAATGCTGACAGCTCAGAGCCTGGAGCCTGCTTGAGTTCTGTGTCTCCCTCTCTCTCTGCCCTTTGCCAGCTCACACTGTCTCTCTCAGAAATAAATAAACATTTTAAAAAAAGTTTTTTTTAAATATGAGGGGAGAAATTAAGACTTTCCCAGATAAACAAAAATTGAGGTAGTATTAATACTAGGCCTGCCCTACAAGAAATGCTAAAGAAAGTCCTTCAAGTTGAAATGAAACAATGTTATTTGGAAATTCAAAGCCATATGAAGATGCAAAATTCTCCAGTAAAGCTAAACATATGGACAAATATACAAACAAGTATTATTATGATTTTAGTTCATAATTACATTTTTTTTAATGTTTATTATTTTCAGAGAGAGAGCAAGCATGAGCATGAGAGGGGGAGAGGCAGAGACAGAATCCCAAGCAGGCTCCATGCTATCAGCACAGAGCCCAACATGGGGCTCAGTCCCATGAACTGTGAGACTATGACCCGAATGGAAACCAAGAGTCAGACACTTAACTGAATGAACGACCCAGGTGCCCTCATAAGTACATTTTCTTACTCTTATATAAGGTTTAAAAAAAAAAACCAATAGCATAAAAATAACTATAAATCTATAGTGATGGATACATATCTATAAAGATGTAATCTGTGACACTGACAATGTAAAAAGAGGCAGAACTACCAAGGAGCAGAGTTTTTGTGTGTGGCGAAGTTAAGTTGCTATCAGTTTAAAACAGGTAATACCTTTAGGATGTTATATATAATCCCCATGGTAGCCACAAAAATATCTAGCAAATACACACAAACGGACATGAGAAATGTCACTACAAAAAAATCAACTGAACACAAAAGAAGACTGTCAGAAAGAAAAGAATGGACAAAAAACCTGTAAGTTATCCAGAAAACAAATACAATGGCAAAAGTCCTTCCCTAACAACAATTACTTTAAATATAAATGGATTAAACTCAAATAAAATCAACAACAATTACTTTAAATATAAATGGATTAAACTCAAATAAAATCAAAAGACAAAGACTGTCAGACTGGATAAAAAGACAAGATCCAACATCATGCTGTCTAGAAGAGACTCACTTTAGAGCTAAGGACATACGTAAATTCAAAGTAAAAAGACAGAAAAGATATTCCATTAAATAGTAACCAAAAGAGAGCAGGGATGGCTATACTGATATAAGACAAAATAAACTTTAAATCAAAACTGTTATAACAGACTAAAAAGGACATCATAGGGGCACCTGGGTGGCTCAGTTGGTTAAGCATCTGACTTCAGCTCAGGTCATGATCTTGCAGTTTGTGGGTTCAAGCCCTGTGTTGGGCTCTGTGCTGATAGCTCTGTTTCAGATTCTGTGTCTCCCTCTCTCTCTGCTCCTCCCCGGCCTGCACTTTGTCCCTCCCCCTCTCTCTCAAAAATAAACATTAAAAAAATTTTTTTAAACATCATATAAGGATAAAAGAGTTAATATGCCAAGACGATGTAACAATTATATAGACGTATCCACCAAACATCAGAGCTTCAAATATATGATGCAAACCCTAAACAAGCTGAAGATAGAAATGGACAGAATTATAATTATAGTAAGAGACTTTAATATTCCACTTTCAAAACTAGATAGAACAACAAGACAAAAGATCAATAAGGAATCAGAGGACTGAAGAACACTGCAGACCAAACGGACTTCATAGACATATTACGAAATACTGAATCCAAGATAGGCAGAATACACATCTCAAGCACACATGGAACATTCTCCAGGGTAGACCATATGCTAGGCCACAAAACAAGTCTTAATTAAGAAAAAAAAAATGAAATCATAAAAAGTATCTGTTTTGATCACTGTAGAATGAAACTAAATATCAATAGCAGAAAGAAAACCAGAAAGTCCACAAATACGTGGAAATTAAACCAACACATTCTTAAACAATGGGTCAATGAAGAAATCACAAGGGAAATTAGAGAACATCTTCTCAAAGGAACATACAACATACCGAATAAAACAGTAAAATTTATGGGACCCAGTGAAAGTAGTGATTAAAGGAAAATCTATAGCTGTAAATGCTTATATTAAGAAAGAGAGAATATCTTTTTTATTTTGTTTTTATTGATTTTAGCAAGAGAGAGAGAGAGAGAGAAAGTGCAAGTGTGGGAGAGGGGCAGAGGGAGAGAAAGAGAATCTTAAGCAAGCTCCACACTCAGTGCAGAGCCCAATGTGGGGCTTTATCCCATGACCCTGGGATCATGACCTAAGACTAAATCAAGAGTCAGATGCTCAGCCAACTGAGCCACCCAGTCACCCCAAGAGGAAATATATTAATAATCTAACTGTACAATTTAAGAAACTAGAGAGTATAACTAAACTCCAAGCTAGCAATGGGGAGGAAATGACATAAAGATCACAGCAGAGATAAACAAAATAGAGAATAGAAAAACAATAGAGGAAATCAACAAAACCAAGAATCGGTTCTTTGAGAAGATCCACAAAATTTATATAACTTTAGCTACAATGACTAAGGAAAAAACAGAGAGGACTCAAATAACTAACATCAGAATTGAAAGAGCATTACTACTGTTTCTACAGAAAGAAAAAGAATTACAAGAGAGTACTATGAACAACTGTACATTACAAATTAGATAATCTACATGAAATCTATAAATTCCTAGAAACACACAACTTCCTAAGACTGAATCATGAATAGTGAATGGAAATAGACCTATAACTAGTAAGGAGACTGAACGTGCAATCAAAAGCCTCCCAACAAAGAAAAGCCCAGGACTAGATGGCTTCGCTGGTGAATTCTACCAAACATACAAAGAAGAAGAAACACCAATCCTCCTCAAACTCTTCCAAAACATTGAAGAGGGTACCCTTCTAAGCTCCCTCTAAGGCTAATGCACCATTACACTGATACCAAAGCCGGACAAAGACACTACGAGAAAACCACAGACCCTGATGAATAGTGATGCAAAAATCCTCAACAAAATAATAGCAATAAAAATTCAACAGTATATTAAAAGTATTATATACCATGGCCAAGTGGGATTTATTCCTAGAATGTACGTATGGTTCAACATGTAAACACAGATCAACATAATGCACCACATTAACAGAATGAAGGAAAGAAACTACACGATCATCTCAATGAATACAGATACAGCATTTAAGAAAATTCAACATCTTTTTCATGACAAAAACACTCAAAAAAACTAAGAATAAAAAAAACTACCTCAAGATGCTGAAGACCATATACGAAAAGCCCACAGATAATACCATACTTGACGGTGAAAGATTGAAAGCATTTCCTCTAAGACGAGGGGCAAAACAAGAATGCCCGCTTTCACCACCTCTATTCAACGCAGTACTAGAAATCCCAGCCAGAGAAATAAGGCAAAAAAAAAAAAAAAAAAAAAAGAAATAAAAGGCATCAAAATTGGAAAAGAAGTAAAACTCTCTCTGTTCAATGATTACTTATATGTATAAAACCTTAATGACTGTACCAAAGAACTGTTAATAAATTCAGCAAAGTTGCAGAATACAAAATCAACAGCAAAAAAATCAGTTGCTTTTCTACATACTAACAACGAACAATCTAAAAGAGAAATTAAGACAAAAACTCCACTTACAATAGCATAAAGAAGCATACTTAGGAATAAACTCAGGAAGGAGGCAAAGACTTGTACTCTGACAGCTATCTGTTGCTGAAAGAATTAGACACCGATAAATGGAAAGAAATCCCATGTTCATGGAATAGAAGACTTTACATTGCTAACACTAGCTACAGCAATCTACATATTTAGTGTAATCTCTATCAAAACCCCAAAAACAAATTTTGCAAAAATAGACAAATCCATCCTAAAATTCATACAGAATCTCAAGGGAAACCTGAAGAGTCAAAAACACCTTGAAAAGGAATAAAGTTGGAGGTCTCACACTTCCTGACTTCAAAAACTGCTACAAACTTACTGTAACCAAAACAGTACGATACTGGCATATAAACACAGACATAAAGATCAACGGAAGAAAACAGGAATTTCAGAAATAAAGTCTCACATATAAGGTTCAATGACTTTTTGACAAGGGTGCCAAGACCATTTAATGAGGAAAGGGCAGTCTTTTCAACAAATGGTGCTGAGAAAACTGGATGGATATCCAGCACGCAAAAGAACGAAGTTGGAGCCTTACCTAACACCACATGCAAAGATTAACTCAAAATGGATCAAAGACATAAACATGAGAGCTAAAACTATAAACCTTCTTAGAAGAAAACATAAGGCAAAAGCCTTACAACACTGGATTTGGCAATGATTCTTTCAATATGATACGAAAGGCACAGGGAACAAAGAAAACAGACAAATTGGATCTCCTGAAAATTAAAAACTTTTGTGCATCATAGGACACTATCAACGGAGGAAACTGTTGAGTTCCACTTGCAAATCACACACCTTGTAAGGGATTCACATCTAGAGTATATAGAGAACTCCTAAAAGTCAACAACAACAAATAACTCAATTTAAAAACTTGACACAGCACTTGAATTGACATTTCTCCAGAGAAGATATTAGCCATTATCAAATGGCCAATAAGGACGTGAAAAGATAGCCATCAGGGAAATGCAAATCAAAACCACAATGAGATGCCACTTTGTGCCCATTAGGATGACTCTTATCAAAACAAAAACAAAACAAAACAAAACAAAAAACAGAAAATAACAAGTGTTGGCAAGGATTTGGAGAAACTGGAAACTGTTGGTGGAAATGTGAAATGCTGTGACCACTACGGAAAACAGCATGGTAGTTCCTCAAAAAATTAAAAATTGAACTACCATATACACGATCCAGCAATTCCCATCTCCGCGTATATACCCAAAAGAACTCAAAGGAGGGACTCAAACATCAATTTGTACACCCCTGTTAACAACAGCAACATTCACAATGGCCTAAAGGTGGAAGCGACCCAAGTATCCGTCACTGGAGGAACACATATAATGGATTATTCAGAAAAGAAATTCTCTCAGGCTACAACCTGGAGGAACTTTGAGGATACTGTGCTCAGTGAAATAAGTGAGTCACAAGAAGGCATATCTTGCATGATGTCACTTATATGAGGCAACTAGAGTGGCTCAATTCATGGAGATGAAAACAGAATGGTGGTTTCCGGGGCTCGATGGGAAAGGGAATGAAGAATTTAGCTGGGGAAGATGAAACAGGTTCTGTGGACAGATGGCAGTGATGATGGTTGCACAGTAATGGTTAAAACAGTAAAATTTATGTTATATATATGTTACTGCCCCCCACAAAGCTGACAACGGATGTATGAAATTTTAACACACAAACATATGGATTCAGGACTGGGGAAACATGGCTTAAAGTTAATTTGGGGAAGAAGTTTAAAACCTCAGGGCGCTCCTGTGGGGCACCCAGGTGGCTCGGTCAGTTAAGCATCTGACTCTTGGTTTCAGCTCAGGCCGTAATCTCACAGGTTGTGAGTTTGAGCCCTGTGTCCGGCTCCCAGCTGGTAATGCAGAGCCTGGTTGGGATTCTCTCGCTCTCCCTCTCTCTCTGTCCCTCCACCACTCATGTGTGTGCATGCTCTCTTTCTCTCTCTCTCTCTCTCTCAAAAAAAAAAAAATAAATAAATAAACTTAAAAAAAAAATCAGGGCGTTTTTTCCACTGTAGTTTGGGCCATTATCCTAACAGTAACGTCTCCACTCATCTAGCTGTTTCCACAGTCTACTCTTCATACCATTGCCAGATTTCAAATCACAGACCTCTTCACTCCTCTTCTCAAAAGTCTGAGATGACTCTGCCCACATCATTAAGTCCACGCTTACCTAGGAGCATTTTAAGGTCTCCTCAATATGACTTTAAGTGTAAATTTCCAGCCATTTTCCAATTACTCTCCTGATTCCTATCATATCCCCTCCGTTCAGCCACACACTATTTTCATTTCAGCATCTCCTACTTTTGCTTATACTAATTCTTTGGCTAGATGCTCTTTTTTACCTACAGATATCCAATGTATCTCTCAAGAAACAGCTTACATACAATTTCCTGAAAATTTTCCGATCCGCCACACAAGCGATTATCTTTGCCTCTCATTCCTTTTTTTTTTTTTTTTCAGTCACTTCTTGCAGGACAGGAGAGCTGGCTGATTACTGCTCATTGGACTATGAGTTCTCAGTTTATTCATTTTTGTGTTTCCACAACACTAAGCTCCCATAATGCTTGTTGAATAATATTAGTGGCCCAATCAAGGAAGAAACCTCTCTGCTTGATTCCACACAGATGTTGAATAAGGTGTCCAATTTGGGGTGATACATTTCAAAGGTTCATAGTCAAACTTTTGTACAATTAAATTAGTGAAGGGTCAAGTATACAGATAAATGATATGAGTACATAAAGAAAATGGGCTGGGGGCACCTGGGTGGCTCAGTCAGTTAAGTGTCCGACTTCAGCTCAGGTCATGATCTCACAGTTCCTGGGTTCGAGCCCTGCGCCAGGCTCTGTGCTGACACCTCAGAGCCTGGAGCCTGCTTCAGATTCTGTGTCTCCCTCTCTCTCTCTGCCCCACCCCCACTTGTGTTATCTCTCTCTCTCTCTCTCTCTCTCTCTCTCTCTCTCTCAAAAAAAATAAAACATTTTTTAAAATAATAATAATAAAAAAAAGTGGGCTGCCTGGCCAGGTAAGAAAAACGCTGAGACAAAATACCAGAAGATCGATCATTCAAGTAAAAGCAGATTTCCTTTTTTTTTTTTTTTTTTAATGTTTTTTATGAGAGAGACAGAGCATGAGCAGAGGAGGGGCAGAGAGAGAGAAGGAAGCACAGAATCCGAAGCAGCTCCAGGCTCTGATCTGTCAGCACAGAGCCCAAAGTGGGGCTGAAACTCACAAACCATGAGATCAGGACCTGAGCCGAAGTCGGAAGCTCAAAGGACTGAGCCACCCAGGAGCCCCAATTGGCTCAAGTTCTAAAAAAAATCTAACAATCAGAGCTATACAATTATGTAATGTGACTGAAACTAGTTGCCACATTATTGGAAGTGTTGACAAACACAGGATGCAGGATCATTTGTCCTAAGATTTTCTTCATCAGCAAAGGCTCGACTAGAATGATCTAAGACCATTTATTTATTCAATTCACGTTACATGCCTGACACTATTCTAGGCCCCAGTGATACAACAGTGGACAGGTACCTTTCTGATCACTTGGCCCTTTTATAAGCTCCAAAGGACAACTTAAAAAGAGCAGAGATAGAAGGCAACGCCTGGAAACAGATCAATGCATACAGAAGAACTTGATGGTCATGATGAGTGAACATTCAAAGTAGCACAGAAAGGGGACGCCTGGGTGGCTCAGTTGGGTAAGCCTCTGACTTCAGCTCAGGTCATGATCTCACGGTTCACAACTTCGAGCCCTGTGTCAGGCTCTGTGCTGACAGCTCAGAGCCTGGAGCCTGCTTCAGATTCTGTGTGTGTGTCTCTGCCTCTCTCCCGCTCATGCTCGCTCTCTCTCTCTCTCTCTCTCAAAGATACATAAACATTAAAACAACATCAACAACAAAGTAGCACAGAAAGGATGGACTCTCCAATAAATGAAACAGTGATTATCTGGTAAGTCATAAAGAAAAAAACCAAACTGGATCTCCACTCACATCATCAGCATCAAGTACAGGTAGAAAAAAGGTGTGAGAAGGTGTCAGAAGCATGCTCCAAAACTTTCAGGAGCTAAACCAGGAGAGTATCTTTATGCCCTCGGAGGTAGAAACAGGTTTCTTAAAGATGATACAAAAAGCACAAAGGAAAAAGAAGTGACAGACTCAACTACATTAACCTTGGCAAATTTCAGTTAGCTGAAAAATCTCACAATCAGAATGAAAAGAAAAGCCAAATCTGGGAGGCTGCCAACACATATATCCAAAGGATCAGCACCCAAAATACACAAAGAACAGCTATGAATCAGAACAAAAATAAATACGTGACAGAGAAATGAGCATGAGATGTGAATTTCATAGAGAGGAAACGCAAATGACCTGTAAACACATGAGAAGATGTTTACCTTACTGGGGAAACTGAAAATTAAAGCCACAGAAAACTACCATTTCATAACTGCCAGAATGGCGATCATAAAATGTCTCAACAGTTGGCAAGAACTTGGAACAAGGGGAGCAGTTATATACTGCCAGCGGGATAATCACTTGGAAAAACGTCTTGGACTCACTTAGGCAAGGTCAGCTTCAAGATACCCACTCTAAGATAACGTGTTACATACTAGCACGTAGCTTACTTGCAAGAAAAGGCACAGCTGTACTGTTTTCAAGAGCAAAATACGAGACACAGCACAATCAATAAAATGTGGTATGATTCATCCTAAGGATTACAGATAGGAAAATTAACAAACCACAGCTGCAGATACTAACACGCGTGAATCTCTAAAACATAACTGCTGAGAGGAAAACTGCAGAATAATACATATGTATGATTTCTACTTTCATAAAGTACCAAAACAAGCCAAATGCAACAAAATATCATTTAAGGATATACATGTATTTGGGAAACTGTAAAGCAAAGCAAGGAATTTTGGACAGTGCTAAATCCCAGTGGGGGTGGGCTGGAGGGGTAGGGAGGAGTATGTTAATAAAGGGAAACCTCACTAAAATGTAGTTGGGGGTTCAGGAGGGATAGCTCTCACACCCTACCACTCCCCATCAATTGCAAACCCAACAAGAAGGAGAAGGATCTTGCTCACATACTATCACTACCCCAGCAGAAAGAAGAAAGCCTTTCTCAGCCCCAGGGAACAGCCTAGCCAGTACAGCCAGTGAAAAGCCATCATGTTCGGAATCCCCAGTTTACCCCAGAGGACTTCTTGTTTACAATGGCCCTGCCAATCTCCCCCTTCCTCTATAAAAAAGCAGCCCTCTCCTCTGTTCAGATTTGCCTACGGTTTTGCCTGTGGTTTCATGGTAGTTTGCTTGTCCTGGACTGTAATCCTGCTCTTCTTTTATTATTTTTTTTAACGTTTATTTATTTTTGAGACAGAGAGAGACAGAGCATGAATGGGGGAGGGTCAGAGAGAGAGGGAGACACAGAATCTGAAGCAGGCTCCAGGCTCTGAGCTGTCAACCAGACTTGGGGCTCAAACTCAGGAGCTGTGAGATCGTGACCTGAGCTGCAGTTGGACGCTTAACTGACAGAGCCACCCAGAGAGAGAGAGAGAGAGAGAGAGAGAGAGAGAGAGCGCAAGCGATAGCGAAAGAGAGCGTGTATGAGCAGGGGAGGAGCAGAAAGAGAGGGAAACAGAATCCGAAGCAGGCTCCAGGCTCTGAGCTGTCAGTAGAGCCCAACCCGGGGCTCGAACCGGAAAACCACAGATCACAACCTGAA
>NW_024412604.1:670425-685425 GCF_014898765.1 Herpailurus yagouaroundi
TCTCTCTCTCTCTCTCTCTCTCTCTCTCTCTCTCTCTTCCCTTTGCTGGTTTGTTTTGTTTCTTAAATTCCCCATGAGTGAAATCATATGGTATTTGTCTTTCTGTGGCTTATTTTGCTTTAGCGTTATATTCTCTAGTTCCATGCACGTCATTGCAAATGTCAAGATGTCATTCTTTTTATGGCTGCGTAATATTCCATTGTATATGCATACCACATCTTCATTTTTAAAAATTGTTTTAAATATTTATTTTTGAGAGAGAGAGAGACAGAGCATGAGCGGGGAAGGGGCAGAGAGAGGGAGACAGAATCTGAAGCAGTCTCCAGGCTCTGAGCTGTCAGCACAGAGCCCAATGCGGGGCTCAAACCCACAAACTGCAAGACCGTGACCTGAGCTGAGGTCAGACGCTTAACGGACTGAGACAGGCGCCCCCCACCCCCCGCATCTTCCCGTCTTTAGTCATTCATTCATCAGTCAATGGACACTTGGGCTGCTTCCATATCTTGGCTACTGTAAACAATGCTGCTATGTATCCCTATGAATCAGTGTCTTTTGTGTTCTTTGGGTAAATACCCAGTAGTGCAGTTGGTGGATCTTAAGGTAGTTCTATTTTTAACTGTTTGAGAAACCTCCATACTGTTTTACAGAGTGGCTGCCGCAATTTGCATTCCCACCAACAGCACACGAACATTCCTTTTCCTCCACATCCTCGCCAACACCTGTTGTTTCCTGTGTTCTGGATTTTAGCCATTCTGACAGGTGTGAGGTGATATCTCATTGTAGTTGTTTAATGTTTATTTATATTTGAGACAGAGAAAGAGAGAGAGAGAGAGAGAGAGCGCGCGCACATGAAGGGGAAGGGGCAGAGAGGAAAGGGGACACAGAATCCGAAGCAGGCTCCAGGCTCTGAGCTGTCAGCACAGCTGAACCTACAAGCCGCGAGATCACAACCCGAGCCAAAGTCGACACTCAGCTGACTGAGCCACCCGGTCTCCCGTCTCACTGTAATTTTGATTTGCATTCCCCTGATGATAAGTGATGGTGAGCATCTTTTCGTGTGTTTATTGGCCAAGATGGTTATTTGTTTTTAAGTTTATGTCCCACAACTAAGTAAAAATACTACATTTCCTATGGCAATGCAATTTTTTCCTCAAATTTTTATTTAAATTCTAGTTAATCAACATATGGTGCAATATTGGTTTCAAGAGTAGAATCCAGTGATTCATCACTTACATACAACACCCAGTGCTCATCACAAGTGCCCTCCTTAACACCCATCACCCATCTAGCCCACCCCCCCCCACCTCCCTCCATCAACCCTCAGTTT
The DNA here is from genome assembly GCF_014898765.1 of Herpailurus yagouaroundi. NCBI lineage: Eukaryota > Metazoa > Chordata > Mammalia > Carnivora > Felidae > Herpailurus > Herpailurus yagouaroundi. Next base: position 671,753 of record NW_024412604.1, read on the forward strand.
GTTCTCTATCATTAAGCCTCTCATGGCTTGTTTCCCTCTCTCTTCCCCCCCACCATATGTTCATCTGCTTTGTTTCTTAAATTCCACATATGAGTGAAATCATGTGGTATTTGTCTTTCTCTGACTTATTTCACTTAGCATAATACACTCAAGCTCCATCTACGTCATTGCAAATGGCAAGAGTTCATCCTTCTGGATGGCTGAGTGATATTCCATTGTATATGTGTACCACATCTGTTCTATCCATTCATCAGTTAGGACATTTGGGCTCTCTCCGTAGCTTGGCTATGTAATCCAGTTCCAAAGTGAGTTTCCTAGGTTGGTACCCCACAGTCCATACTACACTGAATTCTGGAGGCACCTCTCATAAAGGAACCCTGAAGTCATCTGCACAGGAACAGGAATCCTGTATTTATCATTTGGGTGTGGGGTGGGGTGGGAAGATCCCAGGGCTGAACTTGGTCACCAAGGCCTATAGCCCCTTGCGCTGTGGTGAATGAATGAAACCCCAATAAAGAGGCTCAACTGCAAGCCCAGAAAGCTGGCCTGGTCCCTCCCAGTCGTCATCCCCCGACACTGCCACACTGGCTTTCTCCCCGTGCCTCAGAGCTGTCAGACTGATTCCAGCCTTAGGGTCTCTGCACTTTCTGCTTTCTCAGCCTATGATGTTCTGCTCCTTTGGCCAATATAGCTCCTTCTTGTCGACTGAGTCTTGGCTTAAATGGTAGCTTCTTACAGAACATTTTGCCATCCATCAGAAACGAAGTAGCCCCCTGTCTCCATCACATCACACATATTCTAGTTTCTTCATGACACATATATCGCTATTTGCAATGATCGTTTATAGTTACAACCAGTAAACCATACTTGTTTGTTGTCTGTGCCCCCTCTCCCATCACCACCCCCAGAGTGTAAGATCCATGAGGGAAGGACCTCATCACTCTAGCTCACAGCTCTGTCCCCAGAGTCTATCAGTGCTTCCCCTGTAGTACGCACACGTGAATGAATGAATGAATGAATGAATGAATGATTCAAACATGTCGCAAATTGCTAGTTGCATATATGACCCTAATTTGCTTCCCCTCTGGTCCCCGTGTGATGGGCTGGGCCTCAAATCCTTCTCCTTCCTACCCTATTCATTCAGAGAGCCCTAAGTCAGGGAGGTGGCCCACAGACCATGTCGTTCAGGGAGTGCCACTCCTCCTGCCCAGGAGCTGTGTAGCCTTGATTCCACCAGCATCTACTGAAATTCCAGGGCTGGGCTCCGTGTCAGGGAGTGAGGCAATGGATGACAGTGTCTGTCTTCAGATCAGAGCCTTTCAGGGAGAGATGTCAAAAATAAGGGGCACAAATGGGGACGTTGTTCTAAAGAGAGGAATGTACTTAAGCTGAATTTGGTGAGCTGGAGAGTAGTTTACCCAGACAATGAGTTGAAAGAGGATCCAGACAGAGGGAGGCAGCCCAAATGACCCACTGAAGCAGGGTACAGCCCAGGGTATTTGGGGAAATGCTGGAGGCTCCACAAATGGGCAGAGCTGAGGTGAAAATTAATGCTAACGAAGTGAGCAGGGGCCAGATGGCTAAGACCTGGTTGCCTTACTGTTTAGAGACTCTCTGGGAAGAAAAGTAAAACAAAGGACAATGATTTCAGGCAGGAAGCAGCTGGCCGCCCTGCCAACCTGAGCAAAGATTAAAGTTTGGAGTGTGAAAATGAAGAGAGGAGACCTCACTGGGGCGCCTGGGTGGCTCAGTAGGTTTAGCGTCCGACTTCGGCTCAGGTCATGATCTCACGGTTCATGAATTCAAGCCCCACATTGGGCTCTGTGCTGACAGCTCAGAGTCTGGAGCCTGCTTCAAGTTCTGTCTCTCCCCCTCTGTGTCCCTCCCTCGCTCACGCTTTGTCTCTCTCTCTCTCTCTCTCTCTCTCTCTCTCTCTCTCTCAAAAATAAACATTTAAAAAAATTTAAAAATTTAAGAAAGGAAACCTCAATAAGAGTCAGGAGGCCGGCAGGGGGCGCTCTCATGCCCCACCGCTGGTAGCCAATTGCAGACCCAATAGGAAGAGAGTTATCAGGCAAGTCCATACTACTTTAGCCCCCGATTTACTATCCCAGCAGAAGAAAGGTTTTTCTCCTCCCCCAGCAAGAGCCCACACCATGAAAGGCGATCACAACTCAGCTAATAAAAAGGCACTCTGCCTCTGTCCTTTCCTTTGTCCTAGGGACTTGCCAATGGTTTTGCCTGTAGCTTGCTTATCCCAAATTGCAATTCTCTTCTATTCCCGACTAAGCCCAATTTTGCTGGTAAAGTAACTGGAAGTTTTATTTTTAAGGTTAACAGGAGAAAATGAGAAAGAAAGAAAACACACCAAGAGGGATGCCCCTTTCTTCTTCCTATTTAATGTTAATTATTTGTCTTCTCTCTTTACCGCTTAATCAATACTTGCATAATGTCCATTTTTTAAATCTTTTTCAAAGAAAGTTTTAAATTTTATCAATTAAATTCACTTTTTTGTTTCTTAATTCATTAATTTCTGCTTTTACTTTTTAAATAGAAGTTTATTTTTCATTTTTCCTATTCCTTAACTTGTACATTTAATCCATTTATTTCTCCTTTCTTTTTAAAATTTTTCTTAATGTTTATTTATTTTTGAGAGAGAGAGAGAGAGAGAGCGTGAGCAGGGAAAGGACAGAGAGAGAGGACACAGAATCTGAAGCAGGCTCCAGGCTCTGAGCTGTCAGGGCCTTGTTTCTTTTTTAAAAATAAATATTAGAGGGGGTGGCTGGGTGACTCAGTCGGTTAAGCGTCTGACTTTGGCTCAGGTCATGATCTCGCGGTTCATGGGTTTGAGCCCCACGTCAGGCTCTGTGCTGACAGCTCAGAGCCTGGAGCCTGCCTCAGATTCTGTGTCTGCCCCTCCCCTGCTCACACTCTATCTCTCTCTAAAATAAATAAACATTAAAAAAATGTTTTAATAAATACTAGGGTAATTCTATTTTTAGTTTTTTGAGGAATCTCCACACTGTTTTCCAGAGTGGCTGCACCAGTATGCATTCCCACCAAGAATGCAAGAGGGTTCCTCTTTCTCTACATTCTCACTAACATCAGTTGTTACCTGAGTTGCTAATTTTAGCCACTCTGACAGGTGTGAGGTGCTATCTCATTGTGGTTTTGATTTGTATTTCCCTGATGATGAACGATGTTTTGAGCATCTCTTCATTGTCTGTTAGCCATCTGAATGTCTTCTTTCGAAAAGTGTCTATTTGTGTTTTCTGCCCATTTCTACACTGGATTATTTGTTTTTCAGGTGTTGAGTTTGGTAAGTTCTTTGGAGATTTTTGGATATTAACCCTTTATCCAATATGTCATTTGCAAATATCTACTCCCATTCCACTGGTTGCCTTTTAGTTTTGTTGATTATTTCCTTCACTCTGCAGAAGCTTTTTATCTTGATGAGGTCTTAATAATTCATTTTTGCTTTTATTTCCTTTGCCCTTGGAGACGTGTCAAGTAAGAAGTTGCTGCGGCCAAGGTCAAAGAGATCATTGCCTGTTTTCTCCTCTAGAGCTTTGATGATTTTCTGTCTCACATTTAGGTCTTTCATCCATTTTGAGTTTATTTTTATGTATGGTGTAAGAAAGTGGTCCAGGTTCATTCTTTTGCATGTTGCTGTCCAGTTCTCCCAGCACCATTTGCTAAAGAGACTGTATTTTTTTCCATTGGATACTACTAGGAATTTATCCAGAAGATACCGGAGTGCTGATTCATAGGGGCACATCCACCCCAATGTTTATAGCAGCACTATCAACCATAGCCAAATTATGGAAAGAGCCCAAGTGTCCATCAACTGATGAATGGATAAAGAAGATGTGGTTTGTATATACAATGGATTACTACTTGGCAATGAAAAGGAATTAAATCCTGCCATTTGCAAGAACATGGATGGAACTGGAGGGTTAGGATAAGTGAAAAAAGGCAGGCAGAGAAAGACAGATATTATATGTTCTCACTCATATGTGGAATTTGAGAAACTTAAGAGAGGACCATGGGGGAAGGGAAGGGAAAAAAATAGTTTCAAGCAGAGAGGGAGGAAGGCAAACCATAAGAGACTCTTAAATACATAGAACAAACTGAAGGTTGATGGGGGAGCAGGGGAGAGGGGGAAATGGGTGATGGGCATTGAGGAGGGCACTTGTTGGAATGAGTGCTAGGTATTGTATGGAAGCGATGAATCGTAGGAATCTACTCTCAAAGCCAAGGGCACACTGCATACTTGTGAGTTTTCTGAATTATATTATTTTTATGTTGTCAGGTTTTATGACATTTGTACTTTGTGTGATAGCTCTGTTTAACGACTCAGTCTTCTATTTAAGTGGATTTGACGCCAAGTACTAATCTTGCCATGTCTACTGTAGTCCTGAATTTTAAAATTATAATCACCTCTTCATTGTTAGGCTTGAATTATCCCAAGTAATTCTTTTTTTTTTTCCCAAAAAAGTATCATGGTTGTTGTCTGCCTTGAGCTTTTACATGCTTGAGAATGTCTGTCCATTCCAATATATCTATGAACAATTCAACCAGCTCTACAATTCTTGGATCATACTTTCCTTCCTTCTAAACCTTGTAGATTTTGCGCCCTATCTTCTGGAATGGAGTATGGATGTAGAAAATTCTGAGAACAACAGTCTCCTTCTTGTATAATGCATTAATTAGCTATTACTGCAGAACAAATTAACCTAAAACTGAGCAACTGAAAACAGCATACACTTATTTACTTCACAGTTTCTATGGGTCAGAAATCTGGGAACAGATTAGTGGGATGATTCTGGCTCAGGGTTTCTGTGAGGTTGCAATTCAGCTATTGGCTGGAGCTGAAAAATCTGCTTCTATACTCACTCATGTGGTTGTTGACAGGACTCAGTCCCCCACCACATGGGCCTCTCTAGAGGTTTCTTCAGTGTCTAATGACAGGTGACTTTCTCCAGAATGAGTGATTTAAATTTTTTTTAATGTTTATTTATTTTTGAAAGAGAGACAGACAGAGACAGAGACAGTGTGGGGGAGGGGCAGAGAGAGAGGGAGACACAGAATCTGAAGCTGGATCCAGATTCTGTGCTGTTGGCACAGAGCCCAATGCAAGGCTCAAACCCACGAACTGTGAGATCATGACCTGAGATGAAGTCAGACGCTCAACTGACTGAGCCGCCCAGGTGGCCTAGCATCACCTCTTGAAGAGAACTGTATCAACAAATTTGAGTGCATATCTTGAAGACCGTCATGTACCATGACCTGTTTATCCTGTATAGAAGCCTGTCTTAGGAATCGTCACCCAGCTCTGTCTGGGTGTGATCTTCTGAGCGGCAAATCCAGATATTTTCTTCTACTGTGTTTTTAGATATTGTTTCCATCACATTTGTTCTGACTTTCTTCAGAGAATTATTACGATACGTAGGGTTTCCTTTGCTTTCACATTTATCTCTGTAATTATTGGTTATAGCCTTATTGTTTTCCATTAACTTCTGTTAGTTTGGGTTTCTTTTAGCTTTATTTACCATATCCCAAACTGTTTTCAGTTGTGTTTGCTCTATATGTGTTATCTTATATACAACTACTTGTATATAGAATATATTAGCTGCTTTTAATAGGGTTCTTGTGCTCTATATTACCTTTATTTTTAATTTATTTTCTGGGCCCTGCCAGCTTTCTGTTAATAATCTCATCACCTTCTCTGGGCTAATTATCTCTTCTTTGAAATTTTGTACCTTTTTCTTGAGCCTCCTGCCCTCATTTTTTAAAAAAAGACAGATCGTGTTTTCTTTAGCTACTTTGAAATTATGGAAAACTACTTGTGTGAATTCTGCCATTGTCCGGTCAGGTGATTCATCTGTGATGTGTGCTTTTCATCTACAATTTGCTTACCTGCTCCTTTCCTCATCTCTAATGTTTTTGGTAGCATTTATGCCTGGATGATGCAGTGGCCCCAGTGGCTGTCATGGGTTAGGAGCATCAATCAAATTAACAAGTCGCAATGTGTGTTAGTCACAGTAGTCACTACTGTGTTTAGAGGGCTTTACAGATGGCTACAGGACATTTTGTGCAGCATACAGCACGTCTGCAGTTTTCGGTGGGGGGGGGGGGGTCCCAACAGCTATCCAGGTACACAGCTTATGCCCCCTGACCATACAGGATATGTGCAGCTTCTGTGCATGAGAGACAACATGCACATGGGCAACCTTAACACGAAAGCTGCCCCCTCATTTTCTCACCATTTAAAAAAATATCATTCTGGCCATGGAAGTACAAGGCCTGATGCCAACTCACAGCTCCCCCAGTCCAGGTACGGACCCATAGATTATGGGGAAACAGCAACGAAAGCAGACAAGACCCCACATATTTATCTTATGTCTATAATTCCCAAGGAGATGGTACTGAGGGAGGAGAAGCTTGAGACCATTTTCCCAGGTAGGCCAAGGGCAGTCCAAGCCCGATGTTATCCATTTACTCAGAGGATCTTGCAGATGCCTTTCTTAATATAACTTCTCTTTCCATGGAATTGTTTTTCTGCTGAAAAATACTATACATAGTAAGAAGCAGAGAAAGGGCTGCTCCCAGCTCCAGCTTGGGTTGATCATCCTCAATATCATCTGCAAGAATCTGTGCCAGATCTGTTAGGCCCTTGGCCCCCAGCCTGCATCTAACATTAGTTTTAAATTTCAAGAGCTTCACAGTCAGGCCTCCATATTATGAGCCTCTGTGTGCCATGACTCAGTTGTATTTGCTCCCTCTCCCACCCTAACCCCCGGTGGTCTCCTTGGCCAGCAGCTGGGTCACTGGGAGAAAGGATAATTCATTTATTTTCCAGCTCCCTCACTTCCCTGGCACTTTTTGTTTCTCTCTGTATCCAGCTCATGGCCTTCCATCTAGTTGGCCCGTCAGAACTTCATTGGATGGGGCTTTCAGAGCCATGATGCTGTTTTCAGGGCCATTCATGCTCTAATTAAGATTAAAAAAAGACAGCGTGGCTTTGGACCCCAGGTCCTGTTCTGACTAGTCAGTTGGCTGAGGCAACATTTGTAGGAGACTAATAACACTTCATACCTTGAAGGGTTGGTACAGGTATTCAACAAGTCAGTACCTGTGAAGGGCTTAGGGTAGCATGTGGCATACAGCAAGCCTTTGGTATGTACATGATTAAAATGTCATCGCTGATTCCTCCCAATAGCCCTCTAAAAGAGACAAATGTCTCCATCTCACTGTGAGAAAACCAAGGATGTAGAAGAAAACATAATTTCCCCAAAGCTACAGGTATAAGGGGGAGAACTGAGACTTGCATCCTTGTTCACTTACCTCTACAGCACTCTGTCAAGAATTAACAATGAACTATGTTTTGTTCTTTTGAGGGAATTTTCAGGGAGACCAGAGAGTAAAACTGCCTTTCCTTCACAAGTAACAGCAGTTATTTTTTCTTCTTTTGCACCTGATGAATGTATTCTTAAAGCTATGAATTTTCCTCAACATTCTGCCTTGGCAACATCCCATAGGTATCATTCTGCTCATTCTCATTGTAGTTTGTTTCTAAGTAGTTTTTTAAGTTTATTTTTATATTTATTTATTTATTTTGAGAGAGAGAGAGAGCACAAGCAGGGGAGGGGTGGGGGGGTGGAGAGAGAGGGAGCAAGAAAGAAAAAAATCCCAAGCAGACTCTGCACACAGAGCCCAATGCAGGGCTCAAACTCACAAACCATGAGATCATGACCTGAGCCAAAATCAAGAGTCAGGCGCTTAACAGACTGAGACACCCAGACACCCCTGTTTCTAAGTAGTTTTTAATTTGGGGTCTTAATTTTCTCTTTCATGCAGTTTTCAGGAGATGTGTTTTAACATTTCCGAAATGGATAGATTTTTGTCACTACTAAATCTGCCCTTTGCTGCAAATTTCCAATTTAATTGTATTATGGCCCAAAACTGTGGCTTCTCTGTTTCTGCTTTCTGTAAGTTATTGAGATTCTCTTCATAGTTAAACAGCAATTAATTTTCTCCAATGTTCCTTGACTATTTGAAAAGAATGTACATTTTCAATATGTTGTAGACAGAGTAGAAGCTTATGGTTGTGTAATTCGCATCATAACATCTTTACTTATTTCTTTTTTTTTTTTTTTGGTATGTCAAATTATAAGAGAAGTATATTAGAAATCTCCCAGTATAATGGTGAATTTGACAATTATTCAATCCATTTGCTCCTATAAGGTTTTGGGCATGTGGTTGGCCCCCAAGGATTTGTCCCATCTCTTCTATATGCTGTCACTTCCAAGTGTTTGGGATGTAATTGATGCCATAACACAGAAGGGCCATTATGGTCTCAGATGACCATAATGAGGAATGCCTTCCTCCTTGCTCTCGTTTATTTCAGAATTTTGTACCCAAGTCAAGTGGAAGCCAACCAACTCTCTGCCATTCTCCTAGCTGTATAGACTGGGTCAGGTATGGTCAAACTATCTAAGCTGGTCCATGAAGAGTGTAGCCTAGGATTCTGTGTGTGTGTGTGTATGCGTGTGTGTGTGTATAGTTGAAGGTAGAAGAGATACCTTTCAGACAAGATGCTAATGAACTCAGAGATCCAAGACAGAAAGGAGGCGTGCAAGGCCTCCTGAGACCTAGGCTCAGAATTAGACCTTCACTTCTGCCACATTCTGTTGACCAGAGGAAGCAAAGAGCCAATTCAGATTCAAGGGGGTAGGAAATACATTGTACGTCTTGATGGGACTAGCTGCACAGACACATCACTGAGGTCATGGATGGATACAAGAGACACATGGAGGGGTGGAAAAGGGCGACTTTTGTAGCCAATCTATGGGAGGGGGAGGAGGGAGAAAATAAGGGTGTTTAAAAGGTACCAAAAATGTACCTTTTTTTTTTTTTTTCCTAGGTGGGGTCGCTTTTCTTTTCCTCTGCATCCTGGCCACCAAGGGAACATTTCCCAGATCAGAATTCCAGGCCTTCTGTGTTGTTCAGACAGTGTTGTTTATTTCCCTACATTCCACATGTAGAAAAGCCTTGGGACAGACCCAGAGAGGCTCCTCTGAGCTAAGGAACACCACCAGAGTGGAATTCAATTCACCACTGGAGCAGAATGTTGAAAGGGGAGACTTGCCTTCCCCCTCAACGCATGGAGGCAGCAGAGGGTCAGACTGAGGCTCTCACGGGAAGAAATAGCTAGCCTACCCCCGCCTCCCTTCTGGAGTTGATCTTTCCAGAAGCCAGCCATGGAGGTTCTGAGGGTAATGGAAGTGCCTGCTCAGGCGGAAACTTAAAATTATGCAGCTGCTCCCCTGTCTATGAATAGAGCCCTTAAGTCACCTGGGAACAGATTTGCCTTATTATCTTTTGAGTTTCCTTAAGTTATATAAATGTAAGGCAAGTCGGCACTATTTTTTTTTTTTTTTTTTTTTGAGACGTGTGTCAATGGACCCTCGTTTTCTTTGGCTTGGAAATTCCTACCCCTCCAGAGTGTCCTGAATGTACACAGTGAGGGAAGAGATGGTGACAACTTTGCACAAGGGCTACCAGCCTGCTGGGAAAAGGGGTTTCGGACTCTGAGCTGCCCTTTTACTGGAAGCAGACCCTCTCATAGAGACTGGTGTGCCGCCCCCCCCGAGCCCCTTTCCTCTCCACCTCACCACCAAGGATAAGGGTGCCAATGGCCATAGAGAGTAATTCTCCAGGAGAGGAGGGCAGAGTGTGGCTGGTGGGTGGCTGTCCACGCCATGCCAGCCACAGGTTCCTGCACCGGCTGTGGCCTCTCTCGCAACTGTCCATTCAAAGAGCTGTCAACCTAGAGCCCAGGTGGGAAACGCTGTCTCTGCACGGCCCTGAGGATTGATAGGACAATTTGGACAGGAAGTTCTCAAGTCTGAGATGCAGAATCTTTGTTAACTGGGGCGAGCAGGGGATTAAAGAGCCGTGCTACCTGTTGGGCGGATTGGCTGAGGTCTTTGCATTCAGTGCCAGCACTCCGTGCAGCCAGCCTCATGTGGAGGCCCTCCGTCCACCTGTGTCTCCGCAGTTCCCTGGGATGCATGAGAGCAAAGGGTCAGGGGTATTCCTCCGCCAAAAGCTCCCAGCCTCCTTTAGATCAGGGCCCAGGGCCTGGCAGGGCCAGAGGACTCCTGCGCGAATTCAGTGCATTCCGAAGCCTGTTCAGGAACCCATCTCCACTTTCCGTGGAGTAGCCCTGCAGGGATACGCTCCTTTGGGCTGGCCAGCCCCGCTGCCTCCTCGATGCCCACTGCGACTGGGTCCGGGCACGCACTTCTGAGGCCGGCCACCAGGTGGCAGTGGGCCTCACGGGAAGCGAGCCGCGCGGGTCTCTGCCTCCCCGCCAGCTGCGCGGGCGCAGGTGCATCCCTGGCTGCCCGCTGCCCCGCGCACCTGCGCGCGGGTAGATGGGCCTCCACAGGGACCCTGCGCAGAGCGTCCCCTCACGCAGTGACTCCACCTCTCCCGGTCTATGAGTTCCCCTGAAACAGTGCAGGGAGGCCGACACGGTTTCGCCGAGGGGAATGGCTATGAGCACACAGTGTGAACTGTGAAGGTTGCGGCCGAGATGCCTGGCGTGGACACAATGATGATAAGAGGCGAGACGCACTCTACTCTTAAGGAAAACCGTGGGTCAACTACGGAGAACCCCCATCCTGGGTAGCAATGCTTGCCGACAGTTGGGAAGGGTAAAAAACTCCAAAGGCACGGTTGTAAGGAGGGCGTGATAGATACAGTGCACGGGCCGCTTTGCATGTATTGACCCATTGAAACCTCACAACAGTCCTCCGATTCTCCAAGCTGCTTTGGTTATTCCCATGTTACACACAAGGAAACTAACTGAGGTCCAGAGAAGTTGTGACTTGCCTGAGCCCACATCTCAGTAAGGGGCCGTGAGGCAGAATGGATGTAAAGGAGACTGGGGTGGAGGAGGGGAGGAGACGCTGGAGGGAGACGGGTAGGAAAGCAAGGACAAGGATGCCTGCGGGGGACAGCATGGGACAAGCCACCAGCATGGGATGAGGCTCTCCCCAGGGGCCTGACCGGGGAGGCCCTTCTTCCCCTTTGCAAACAGCTTTAGACCACCCTCCCCTCCCAGCCCACGTTCTCAGAGCCCTTTCACTTACCATCGTTTGCAAGGCTATATTCGTGTGATTTTCCGATTAACGTCTGGCACCCTCTCCTACCACGACTGTAAGTTCCATGAGGGTGGGGAGTGTGCTGTGTTTTCACCATTGTGTCATCAGTGCTGAGCACATGGTGACCCGTGGCTGACACCCATGAGTGGTAGCAATGAAGAGGAACACAGCAGAAAGTTCAACCTTGGTAGCCTGTGGGGGCGGGGGGTCTTGGGGGTGCTGTTGGCACAATCATCTCTTTTGTGTCAGTCCCTCCTTCCGTTTCAGGACCCGACTCTGTCCCAGTAAAGGCATATGTCCTTTCAATACATAGGAGCTAGAGAGATGCTCATCGGTTCTAGAAAGTGTTAAGACGAAAAGCATGAAGGAGGTTGATGATATCTTTGAGGCCACATCCTTTCTGCTGCCGCCTTAGCTGCTTTCCAGGTGCGACGTATCTAAGTGTAGCCTCATCATTTCACTGGAATGGCTGTCTTGGGGAATGTGACTGGGAGGTGACAGAGCAGGCCGTGTCCCTAGCGTAGGGGGTGGGGGGAGGGGGAATCGCTCACTACCACATTTCTGAGCCTCCACACTTTCCCTTCTCCTTCCAGGGGCCAGGTAATGGCTTCATAAAACTGGAGCCCATGCTCTCGGATATGGTTCTTATTCACTGGCAGGAATGATTTCACTGACAAGAATGTCTTATCCCTCGACCGTACAGGTGTTGTCTGCTGGTGAAAGACGCAGAGTAATAGTTACTGGAGATGTGACTGGTTTCTGCAAGTTCCAGTATCCAATTTGGGAGACCAGGAACTGACGATCATCAGAATTCTGCTGGTTTTATTTCTGTTTATCTTGCAGTATTATTTGTGCTTCCTGTCCTTAACTTGTCACGCGTGAGAATCTTCTGCGAGGAGGCCTGAGTGTGCCCCTCCCTGCCTGTGCCTTTCCTCCTCTTTTAACGGCTGCAAGGATTCGTGTCTAAATAAAATCAACCAGCAGGAATGAGTACATACCACTGCTTTATGAATCTGACAGGTGATAGTAAAGGGCAGCAAACCTGGAGAATATAAAACCTATAAAACAGGCCTCTGAGCACCTCTCTTTTGTCAAGTAGGGATGAAGGATATCTATAGACTTGGGGAAGAAAACTCAACCAGTCAGGGAGTGTGGGTGAATTTCTTAGGTCTGGCAGAGAAGATGTTTATAACACACACGGGACTGAAATTCTAAGTTGCAAAAATATCAAATCTGGGCTTGGAGGAAGATCTTGACTTTTCTCCATTTACACAGTCTGTGAATTTGGGATTATCCTGTATTTATCCCAGTCACTGGGACACAAAAGACACAAAGCCCGATTCTCAGGATAAGCAGAAAGAAGACGACTCTGGAGTCTTCTCAGGAGTGGGATTCTGGGACCCCCCCCCCCATAGGAGTGGGGCTGGAGCTGGAAGTTTTTGTCTATCCCACCAAGAACTTTTGGGCCAACACAACCCAGGCACACTCAGTCCCCCAGTGGCCCAGCAAAGACAGCATGAACACTTAATTCCATCCACAGGAACCACCTGGAACAGACTTCCTTACCTGCGTGCCACTCTCACCTGTGTCAAAGCTGATTCTTCACCCAGGCTCATATTTCCTTTTCAGCCATTTCTGCATATTGGATCAGTCAACTGATCTTATTATCTTGGCTCAACTCCTGGCACTGTGGAGGAATTTTCACACTTTCTGGCTTTCTCCTCCTCTATTTTTCTGTCCCCAGAGAGAACACCTCAACCTAGTGTTGACTCCCACAGACCCATCAACTAGTTCTCTGTTGGGGCCCACCCAACCGACCTGTCCAGAAGGGGCAATGATTTACCCTTTTGGAGCAGTGAGAAGGGGTGCCTGGGAAGCAGAAGAGAAAGGAGGGTGGAAGAGAAGAGGTAGGTAGGACTCGAAGGTTGCCACTATTCTTCCCGGACACAGCTAAAGTGCTGCTAAGGGCTCAGATCTGTTTGTAAATCTGTGACATGATCTGACAATTTGAGCATGGGTTATGAGAAAGCCTTTTCACCAGGTCCTTTAAATAGTAACACTATGAAAGAGAGTCACCAGTTCAACCAATGAAAAATATCTCTGAGGAATCAGATTGAATAGAGAGAGCAAGAAAGGAAGTGTGAATAAATGTAAGTAATGGCTTCAGAGAAATGCACAAAAATATTGCTTTTGTTTTTTTTTTTTTTAAAGGACACTATCAACACGATTGCTAAATTAGGAAAAACAAAAGCTCAATAGGTGGGCTGAAAAATGGAATGAATATAGGTCAGATTAGTAATCCAGAGAACCTAACAGGAATCATCCCAGAACATGACCCAAGAGTACAAAGAAATAACGTGAAATGAAAGTTAAGGGATTTGGAGGACAAACAGAAAAATTGCAAAAGGCATCCAATAAGAATTCTAGAAAGAGAGAGTAGAGAATGGAAGGAAAGAAATTTTCTAAGAAATAATAGAGGAAATTCTCTCCAAACTGAAG
>NW_024412604.1:690425-712834 GCF_014898765.1 Herpailurus yagouaroundi
ATGGAAAAAATCCTGTATAGCAGGACCATGGCATAATAAAAATAAATTACCAATAGTTTTAAAAGGTCAACGTAAAAAAATCCTGCTTACGATCTTAGTAGGAGATACTTCCTTACAAATACATAACATCTACAAATAAAAAAAGGGGGGGGGGCGTGACTTAAAGATTTGGCTGAACACAAAATTCAGTTTGTTTGTCAAAAAATAACATAAAATTGGGGCGCCTGGGTGGCTCAGTCGGTTGAGCATCCGACTTCGGCTCAGGTCACGATCTCACGGTTCGTGAGTTCGAGCCCCGCGTCAGGCTCTGGGCTGATGGCTCAGAGCCTGGAGCCTGCTTCCGATTCTGTGTCTCCCTCTCTCTCTGCCCCTCCCCCATTCATGCTATGTCTTTCTCTGTCTCAAAAATAAATAAACATTTAAAAAATTTTTTAAAAAATAACATAAAATTAAAAGACAAGTGGGAGGCTGGGAGAAAACAGTTAAAACGTCTGAAATAAAGAGCTCCTACAAATCAATAACAAAAGGACCCGAAACAAGACAGACAAGGTGGACGAAATAGATGAAAAGACAATTGACGTTTCAAAAGAAGTATCAATGACCGATAAACAAACTTAGAGGTATTTTAGGTGGAATATTTAGGGAGTTGCAACTAAAACGGAAATGAGTATTTTTTTCCTCCATCACCCTGGCAAAAATTAAATGGTACCACCTCTGTTGGCAAAGGTGGGGGGAAGTTGGCATTCTCACGCACTGGTGGCGGGTAGAACGGTTGGTATAGACTGAGTGGTACCCATGCCTTGAACGGCAGCTTCACTTTTAGGAATCTGTGCTTCAGAAACCTTGCACAGGTGCACAAGGACACCCATACACGATGGTTTGTCGTAGCATGGTTTGTATTAGTCATAACAGTCCATCAGAAGGGTGGGAGGAGGGCACTGGTGGGTGGTCTGTTCCCTGAGTGAAAAACTGCTACCAGGCTGGAGTCCGTTTCCCCGGACAAGTGTGAAATCAGGAGGCTCAGCCCTTTAAAAGTGTGGTGTGTCCTTGCCACACCAGCTCCAAGCGGTGGTCCCCCCGGGCCCCCCGCCAATTATATAGCTGTGTGCTGTGGAGGCCGGGTCCCTCCTGACCAGGGCCATCATCCCTGAAGGGGGAATAATAGTAGTCATAGTAATACCGCATCGGGTTGTTTGAGGATTACACTAGATCCGAACATTCCCCAATCTTCTTCCCAACTCCATCAGAAAGGCCCGGGAAATGGTCTGTGTGGTCAGGTAGCATGCTCCTTGGAGATGAGCTTGAGAGGAGAGCTCAAGCCAGCTCAGCCTGGCCCTCGTTGGTTGCTGCTTCTTACACTTCGGCGTTACTGTTATCACGACTGTTACAACGACCAGAAGGAGTCCAGCAAGAGGCCTGGCCTCACTTCTTTGGGAAGTCCCCCCAGAAAGATTAGACGGCTGCTGATTTTGCATCCTGGCTCACATGCCTTTCTGAGGCCCCACCGTCTCCTGGCCTTCCCTGGTGTTCTGCCCGGCATGTCCCCTCTCCATCTTCGGGAGGCCATTCCTCTCGAGACCCTTCCTCATGCTCCCTGGGGCTCCAGGGCCCTCTGGGCACCAGCCCTCCTGCAGCATGCCCACCCACACGATGATGCTGTATTTGCAAGTCACACTGTCACTCAGCAAATATTGATAATTCCTGTTGTGTTCTAGGCTCTGACATGCATCGGATGTGGATTTTCATTGCAAGAGGTTGTGCAAATAAGCACAAAATTGTGCAAGCCACCCATGAGGCGAGGGGAGCTTTGGGAGATCTTGTCTTGAAGCTCTGTTTGCAATGCAAACACAGGTTTTCTACTTAGAGGGTACTTTGTTTAGCATGACTAAGTAGGAGTGACAGACAGGATAAAGTCCTCCAGCCGCACTCTGGTGTGGCCTCTGCTCTATGCAGGACTTGGGTAATAGGCTTGAATGCAGAGAAGGTGACCCCTGCCATGCTCCTCACACTGTTCTGAAGGAGGCTCCCACAGCAGCTCAGAGCTCCTGGGGGACTCAGGGGTAGGCGTCTCTCTTCCTCTGCTAATTGATGCAAAAGGCTGGAAAACCAAGTGCCAAGTAGGCAACTAGGATTACCACTGAGCTCTCCAAGGAATCGTGTCAATTTGTAGCTCTTGTTATTTCCTTAAAGCTTGCGGGCGCATTTTAACAAATTCATAAACCTTGAACTCTAAGAGTCCCATGATGGGGAAGGGGGATGGCTCTGTGACTTTTCATGTGAGCTACAGAGGTGGAAGGAATCACCAGTGGGGCCAGAAGCCGGGGGTGGGGGCGGCTCCTCCCAGGCTGGGTGCCAACATGGTTTCCCTATCAGGACTGGTAGCCAGAGGGAGCAGGGTGCCAAGCCTCCTGGACCAGCAGCCCCTCTTTCCCTGTCCCATGCCCACACGCCTTCTCGGGCCTCAAGCCCGGACTACCAATGGTCACGTGGGTCGATAACCAGTCTGCCTTCATCCCAGCTCCTAAATGCCATACCCAAGGGCCAGACAGGCCACACTCCAAGGGGATAGTGTGCTAAGTCCAAGTGGGACCCTAGAAAGGGCCCTAATGTTTTAGATATTTGGGTTCAAATCCTGTCTCTGCCACCTTCTAGCTGTGTAACCTCAGGCAAGTCTCATCTCTTACCTGAGCCTCATTTGGCAGATTTCTCAGGATGATGGATAGCATAATAATAACTACTGATAATTGAGTATTTCCTCTTTGCCAGGTTCTAGGGCAATATGCGTATTAACTCACGCAATCCCGCACCAACCCCGTGGGCATGTGCTGGTGCTTATCCCTGCTTTACAGATGGGGAAACTGTGGCACAGAGAGGGCAAGTAACTTACTGATCACACAGCACAGCTGGGATTGAAAGGCAAGTCTTTACTCTTAATCATTCACTTCCTTCTCTCTCTAATGGGGGTTCATATTCATTCATTCATTCATTCATTCATCCAGTCAGGGTTTCCTGAGCACCCTCTCTGTGCCAGGCCCTGGGCTACATGCTAGGGATTCAGGGATAGATGGAGCAGATGCAGACCTCTTCTCTGAAGCTTCCACCTTAGGAGCTCTGTGTGCATGTGTTGTGGTGATACTGGCCAGAGACCAACCATAAACAAATATATAAGCAGCAAAGATCCAGACAGTGATGTTTTTTTTTTTTTTTCAGGGAAGAAGAAAGTAAAACACAGGAGTGTGAGGGGGGAAGAGGCGGCCTGGCTCAGGAGGTGACATCTGAAGAGGCCGCTTTTAGGCAACAGGCTTGAGCAATGGGAAACTCACTAAGGTCAAAGGGCCCACGGTGACCTCGGGGCTGAGTGCAAACAGGGTCATGAGGACCCGCCTCACAATAATAGCCCAGCTGACCCAGGGACTACTCATATGTTCGGGCGCAAGTACCAAAAAAAGGGAAATTCTATCTGTTCCCATACCTCCTCACAGCCCCCATAACTCCAGGCCCGCCCCCACCCTCCCAACCCCCCACCGCCTCTGGGCACTGTCTCTCCTTTGCTCTTCTGCCCCCTGCTGCTCCCCCGCTTGCGTCTCGGGCCTCCACCCAATCTGGTCTCCCCACTTCAGGATCAAGACTCCCGTGATGAGGAGACGTTCCCTGGGAAGAACAGGAGGGGGTGTTCCTGGCGGTGGGGGATGGGGGGTGAGGGGAGCAGCAGGGGCAGGTCCAGGTCAGCAGATCTCCAAGAACCCTGTGGCTCTCGTCTGGGACCTGCCACTTGCCCAGGGCCCGGGAGCCGTGGCGTGCTCTGGGCTACTCTGGAGCCCTGACTTTGTGAGCTTTTGTCTGGTTGTGGTTGCCCACGTCCCAACCTGCTCTGGGTGTGCTAAGCACGCTAGGCCCCAGACACCAGAGACTTTGCTTGAAGCAGGGTAGGAAGCCCAGCCTCCACCTGGGTCTGGGTCTGCCTTTCAGATTACAGCTGTGCATGAGTGTGTGCGTGTGCGTGTGCGTGCGCGCGCGTGTGTGTAAAAGGAGACTAATTAGAGAAGAAATGGGAATCTGGCTAAGCAGTCTTTGGTGTCCATGCCCTTGCTGTGAGTTCTGTGGCCCCCCTGACTTTGTGGAGCCAGCTTCCCTCTGTTTCCACTGCAATCCTTGGCCATGCACGTTCCCTGCCTCCCCAACTCCCAGCCAGCTCTGCTCAGGAAGGGGGTGACCTTCCCGCAGTGCAACTGCTGGGGTGTAGACAATCCGGGCTCCAGGGAGCCTGATCCTGCCTGCCCCAGCTGGCTGTTCTGCTCGCTAAGCAGCCGTTCGCAGGGCTGAGCAGTTAAATCCAGGGCAGAAGCTGAAGCTGAAAACTCAGAGAAGCAGAATAGGAAATTAGGGCCGGGAAGCTGATCCTGACTTTCTGCTTGATCCACTTACGCTTTTCAGCTGATTCATTCCATCTGGAGGCTTTGTTTCACACCGGGAACTTCCCGGATTTTAGGACAGCCAGCGGGGGACCTGAGCCCTGGTGAGGGCCTGGGAACAATGGATGGGGCAGCTTCATTGTGTGGGTTTGCTCCCTCCCTTCCCTTGTTCACACACACACACACACACACACACACACACACACACTCACACTCATTCTCAGCGATGTGCCACACAACACACCTTGCACTGCACACCCAGCAGCCCTGGGACAATCCAGGCCTGGCAGGAAACAGAAGGCTGCTCAAAAGGGCCACTTGAATAATAAAGGGACTATTTAGGAAGGTATGGGTGGGGCTGTTGTCTTCAGGAGGTGTGTCCAGCCCAGGATATGATCCCGCTGCTCTAAAGTGGTTGTGGCCATCCTGTCCCCTTTGCCACGGCCTGGTTTAGGGTAGGGTGTGACCCATGACTGGCCGATGCAACTTCTGAGAATGATTTCCTTTGTGCAGAGAGGGAGGGAACCCTTTTTCCAGCCAGCCATGGTGGGCAGATCCCCAGAGCTGAGACTGACGTCCTGACACCATAAGGACAGATGTGATCAACATGCTGAGGAGAAAGACGGGAAGAGCCTTGATAGCTGGTGGATCCAGACTCTTACTAAGTCCCCCACATGGAGATGCGCGTGTTCCATATACGCAGACCTCGGAGGGTGAAACCTACAAGTGTCACATGCCAAATCCCTCCTCGAAATTCAAGCCACCATAGATGGACCAAGAGTGTTATGCTAAGAGGCGCCTGGGTGGTCCAACTTGAGTGTCCAACTTAAGCTTAGGTCATGATCTCACGGTTCATGGGTTCAAGCCCCGCGTCAGGCTCTGTGCTGACAGCTCAGAGCCTGGAGACTGTTCTGTGTCTCTCTCTTCCTCTGCCCCTTACCCCACTTGTGCTCTGTCTCTCTGTCTCTCTCTCACAAATAAATAAACATTAAAAAAAAAGTGTTATGCTAATGAGTGTTCTTCCTGTGGAAACACAGGGCTGGGAAAGGAGGTTCCCCTAACCAACAATGTCAAGGGCCAGGCAAGGGGGCGGGTAGTGCAGATGGCCTTAAACTTCAGATCATAGTGGAGATCAAATAGTGCTCTCTGCATTTTGACCAGGTTGTGTTTCAGGGACAGGCTTTGTCATCGACCATCTCCAGGGCTTCTCCAAAGACATCCTCCATTCTGGGGTTGAAGAGAGCATCCCAAAGCACGGCTTGGATCAGATCCCTCCCCAGCTCCAAAAATCAAGAGTTCTCTACCGTCCACTGCCTCAAGCTTTGAGTCATGTACTTGGCACTCAAGGCTTGCATCCTCATGATTCAACCAAACATTCCAGCGTTTTTCCCGCCATGTCCAATTCTTTGGTACTCTGGGCCCTGTCTCCTTCCTTAGGTCCACCATTGGCCAACCGCTCTCTAAGAGAAGGGTCTTTAGCAATGGCAAGGGTGAATCTGGGGGATCTAGTCTGCTAGGAGCCAGATCCAAACATTGTTGCATCAAACTACCTAATCTAGTTGAAAAGCACGGATGCCTGAGATGAACCTCTTACTGAAGATGAGACAGAGATGGAGGAGAGGGTCCTGTCACACACCACAGAACTGAATCTAGTCATCTGCCACTTTTAACCATGACCACTTTCCCCAGCTTTCCGCTTCCTGCAGAGTGTCCGTCTTTTTCCTTTCCTTCATGCCAAACCCTACTCTCCTTCAACGTGGCCGGCCCTGCCCCTACCCCTGCTCCACCTCTCAAAACCCACCCAGCTCTCAGTCTTCTCAACAAAGTCCTCAATAGCGAGCCTCGATGGGCTCCAGGGTACACTGGCCCCCAAATCCAGCCGTTTCTTGTTCTTCAGGCCTCTCGGGGGTAGGTATGAGGGGCTCAAGTCATGCCTTCAAAGGTATATCCACGTCAGCATCACAGAGTGACAATTTCAGCACCCAGGAAGCATCTATGGAAGACAATTATTGCATGGCAGAAGACGTGGATGCGGTTATCATGATACATCTATTCACAAAATGGATTGCGATCTCAGTAGGGCATTTCAGCATCTGGAGTTTCTTAGTTATTATCAGTCCATTTTTCTTATATGGAACTTCCCAGAAAACAGTCAGGGAGCAAAGTGTTGTTCATTCATCAGTTGGGCTTAGATAGCACTCCCCTCTTTCCTTCTATTCAGAGAAGACCGCACTCCTCAGCCCTTACAGTCTGGGTGAAGCCATGTGACCCAATGACCAGTGGAACATGAAATGAGGGGTCACCGAGGCAGAGAAAAGCAGGGGCCCACTTCTCTAAT
Source organism: Herpailurus yagouaroundi (assembly GCF_014898765.1). Classification (NCBI taxonomy): domain Eukaryota; kingdom Metazoa; phylum Chordata; class Mammalia; order Carnivora; family Felidae; genus Herpailurus; species Herpailurus yagouaroundi. Next base: position 697,176 of record NW_024412604.1, read on the forward strand.
CTCGGAGCCTACTCTTTGTTTTTCTTTTTCTCCCTGTTTTATTGAGAATTGACATACAAGAATATGTAAGTTGAAGGCTTACAGCATGGTGGTTTGACTTACATACATTACCATAAAAGATTGGGCTGGCATCCATCTTTTCATATAGATACAAGAACAAAAGAAAGAAGAATAAAGGAATTAATTTCTCCTTGTGACTAGAGCTCTCAGGATTTACTCTCCTAAAGACTTTCCTGGACTGTACTTTGGATTTTTGAATGTACTTACCTGCAATGTACTCTCCTAATGACTTTACTGGAAATATACCGGAAATGTTACCATGGGATGTTAGCCAATAAGTCACTGGACTGACTTACCTTATAACTGCAAGTTTGTGTCTTTTGACCACCTTCGGCAATTCCCTCTTCCCCCGCCCTCTGCCTCTGGTGACCACAACTCTGATCTCTTTTTCTATGAGTTTTTTTTTAATTCCCCCCTATAAGTGAGAACATGTCTGTCTCTGTCTGACTTGTGTCGCTTCACACGATACCCTCAAGTTCCATCCATGTTGTTGTAAATGGTAGGATTTTCTCATTTTTTTAAATGGCTGAATAATATTCCGTACTATACATATATACCACTTCTTTTCCCCTTCCTCTACTGATGGACACTTAGGTTGTTTCCATGCCTTGGCTATTGTAAATACTGCTGCAGATGTCTTTTTGAGTTAGTGTTTTCATTATCTTTGGATATATTCCCAGAAGCAGAAATGCTGGATCATATGGTGATTCTATCTTTGATTTTTTGAAGATCCTCCATACTGTTTTCCAGAGTGGCTGCACCAGTTTACATTCCCATTAACAGTGTACAAGGATTCCCCTTTCTCCACATCCATGCCATCATTTGTTAACCCCTTGTCTTTTCAGGGAAGGCCATTCTACAGGAGGTGATATCTCATCGTGGTTTAGATGTTCATTTCCCTAATGACTAGTCATGTTGAACATCTTTTCATGTACCTGCTGGCTTTTTGTAAATCTTCTTTGGAGAAATGTCTATTCGGGTACCTTGCCCTTGTTTTTTGTTTTTGTTTTTTTTAGTAGATTTATTTATTTTCAGAAAGACAGAGACAGCACAAGTAGGGGAAGGACAGAGAGAGAGGGAGAGACAAAGAATCCCAAGCGGTCAGCACAGAGTCTGATGTGGGGCTTGAAAGTGTGAAAGCGGGATCTGAACCTAAATCAAGAGTTGGACGCTTAACTGACTGAGCCACCCATGCACCCCTGGAATCTTCTTAATATGATTTTTGGATTGTTCTTTGTGAGTGTATAGAAATAGAACTGATTTTTGTGTATTGAACTTATAATCTGAACCCTTGCTGAACTTGCTTATTAGCCCTGTTGAGTGTGCATGCGTGCGTGTGTGTGTGTGTGTGTGTGTGTGTGTATTCCTTAGGATTTTCTATACACAAGACCACATTATCTGCAAACAGAGATTGTTTTACTTCTTCTTTTTCAATCTGGATGACTTTTATTTCATTTTCTTGTCTTTTCTGCCCTGGTTGGAACCTCTGTACAAACTGAACAGAAGTGATGAAAGGAGATATCCTTGTCTTTTTCCTGACCTTATGGAGAAAGCTCCCTTTTGGCTTTTAACACGGACAAAGTACATTACTTTTCTTACTTTTCTACTCTACCAGCCCTTCTCTTCCTCATTTGACTTTGGAGAACCCAATCTAAGAGAAGCTCTTTCACACAAGGCCCTCTCCAACACACCCTCTATACTAGTTGCCAAAGTATTATCTCCAAAAACAAAATCCTTCGATAATAATTGCTGTCACCAACTTAGTTCACTAAGTGCTGAGCTCTGGAAGTGTAGTATCAACACGACTCATATCCATCAGAAAACTGAGGCACAAAGATATTCAATAATATGCCCGGGGTCCTACTGCTCTCTTCAGGCCCTGTGCTGTTCTCCAGGTACCACACTGCTCAAGAGCCTCCTTGGCTAAAGCTAGGTCACAAGGTCACTTCCAGGTGATGCCACAGTCAAGGAAACCTGGGGCAGGAGATATTTTTTTGCCAAGTGCATTTTTTTTTTTTTAAGAGAGAGCATGAGCAGGGGAAGGGCAGGGAAAGAGCGGGACAGAGGATCCGAAGCGGGTTCTGCGCTGACAGCAGTGAGCCTGATGAACCATTGGATCATGACCTGAGCCGAAGTCAGACACTCAACTAACTGAGCCACCCAGGCACCCTGCAAAGTGCAGAATTTTATTTTATTTCCCTCCTACTTATTATTCCGAAAATTTTCAAGACTATATGAACAGTGAACGAATAATACAATGGACTCTAATATATACATATATCCCTATATAATCTAGGAATCACCTAGATTCACCTATCGTGAACACTTTTTTCTGAATGGTTTAAGTGCACGTTGCAGATACTAGGATACTCCACCCCCAAGTACTTTAGTATACATCTCCCAAGAACAAGAAAATAAACATTAATTCAATAATATCACCTAGGACATTGTTCTGTATCCAAAACTTTCTCAGTCATCCCAAGTACCTTTCTATAGCGTCGTTGTTGTTTTTACTGTTGTCATTTAAAACAACTTTTTTAATGATTATTCACTTTTGAGAGAAAGAGACAGAGTGTGAGTGGGGGAGGGGCAAAGAGAAAGGGAGATACGGGATCTGAAGCAGGCTCCCGGCTCTGAGCTGTCAGCACAGAGTCCGATGGGAGGCTCGAACCCAGGAACCGTGAGATCATGACCTAGGTCAAAGTCAGATGCTTAACCGACTGAGCCAGCCAGGTACCCCTTTGCTGTTGTCATTTTAATCCGGGATCTAATCAAGATTCTCCGTTACATTTCATTGTCTGCATCTTTGTTTTGTTTTGCTTTCCACGACATTGACCTTTTGGAAGAGTCCAGGACAGTTGTTTTATGGAAGGTTTCACATTGTGGATCTGCCTGCTTGTTTCCTTGTGATTAGATTCAGGTCACACATCTTTGATACCACTCCACAGGAGCTGTGTGTGCGCTTTACTGCATTCCGTCAGGAGGGACATCAAGTCCGATGGTCCCACTCTCTGTATCCTAAATCTGACCATTTGGTTAAGGCAGCCACACCCAGGTCATGTCACTGTAATCCCGTTTCCCTTTGTAATAGTTAAGAAATCTGCAGTGAAACTTGCAGGTTACCTGAATATCCTGTTCTCCAACCACCTTTCACTCAATGCTTTTAGTATCCATTGATGACTTTTGCCCGATTCACCTGCTTCACTGAGCCTTGCACAATGGTGATTTTTTTAATTAAAAAATTTTTTTTAATGTTTACTTGTTATTGAGAGACAGAGAGTGAGCAGGGAGAGGCAAAGAGAAAGGGAAACACGGGATCTGAAGCAGGCTCCAGGTTCTGAGCTGTCAGCACAGAGCCTGACACAGGGCTTAAACTCACAAACCACAAGATCATGACCTGAGTCAAAGTCGGACACTTAACCAACTGAGCCACCCAGGCACTCCAGCAAAATGGTGATTTTTAATTTTTCTTTTCAACGTTTATTTATTTTTGGGACAGAGAGAGACAGAGCATGAATGGGGGAGGGGCAGAGAGAGAGGGAGACACAGAATCGGAAACAGGCTCCAGGCTCCGAGCCGTCAGCCCAGAGCCCGACACGGGGCTCGAACTCACGGACCGCGAGATCGTGACCTGGCTGAAGTCGGACGCTTAACCGACTGCACCACCCAGGCGCCCCAAAATGGTGATTTTTAAATCCCACATTGATTTGCTGGCATTCTTTTGTAAAGTGATCCATTTTTTCTCCTACCTTCTCTTTCAACACATGACTATTGGATTAAAAAAATTTAATGTTATAAGCTCAAATCGTCAAATTGTTATAATGCTCAAATTGTTCTGAATTTGGCCAATTTTTCTAACCAGGTATGTTGCTGCACCGAAGGAGATTGGGGTTCTGTTGTAAGGAAGGAGAGAATGGGTATTGGGCAGCAACTAGTAGGCCTGTTACAACACCTTACCTCCCCAAAGCCTCAGTTTCCTAGGCCTTAGAATGGGGAAATAACTCCCTCTGGATGGTTTCCAGGATTAAATGAATTGCTTATGGATTAACTGCACACAAATGATGCTTGTGTCATGGAACCTGACACAAAGGTCTTCAAAATATATAGATCTCCCTTCCTCTCCTTTCCTCTGCATTCCTATGCCACTGCCTTTATTCATCCTACTTTGGATTTATAATGTCATGTTATCTTCCCCTATTTGCAGTATAGAACTCATCAGGTTGGTTGTCATGAGGCTCAGCTAGGCTGCTGGCACTGTCACCCCCAATCTAAGTCTTGTGGGGCTCTGATTCTCTCCCCAGATTTTGCACACAGTGGAGGTGGGGAAGACTGCACACCGTCTCATGCTCAGATCTGCGGTCCGGACTCCCATTTTGCGGAATCAGTTCAGGGTGTTATTCCATCATCTGACCCGGAAGAGAAGCCCATCCCTTCCCTCAATTTTTACACCCCCCTGCCCCCTCCATAGCCATAGATGTTTGGGTGTTTGGGAGACCTTCAAAAACATGTGCAGCATGAGTGGATACTGATAGTACCCCACCCAGATTTTTTACCAGCCGGTGAGACCATCCCCCAGCTTCTGTGGCTGTGAGCTGTTGGCAGCTCACAGATGCCCCCTTCACTGGGGAGTTGTCCTGGGCTGTCACTAACTGACTGATGTGGGGCACAGAAGGCCTGTCCCCTTGTCAAATGATGAAACCAATTTTGGATATAATTTGTTCTCTAGAGCACCGCCCCCACTGCTACTCCACCCAGAATTAGGCCACAGCCAGTCTCCAGTTTTGACCATATCTTTACTTAGCTTTCTCCCACCTCATCCTGTTCCCTTCCTTCATTTCTCTGGAGGCACTCCCCAATAAACCACTTGAACCAGAATCACTTTCTCGGGCTCTGCTTATAGGGGAGAAAGGGAGGAGAGAAGGGCAGGAGGGAGATTTACAAATCAAAGCATTTTCTTTTTTTAATTAAAAACATTTTTTTTCAGCGTTTATTTATTTTTGAGAGACAGAGAGCGACAGGGCACGAGCAGGGGAGGGGTGGAGAGAGAGGGAGACACAAAATCCAAAGCAGGCTCCAGGCTCCGTCCGAGCTGTCAGCGCAAAGCCCGACGAGGGGCTCAAACTCACGAACCCGTGAACCGTGAGATCATGACCTGAGCCAAAGTCAGACGCTTAACCGACTGAGCCACCTACGGGCCCCTCTTTTTTTTTTTTTTTTTAATGTTTACTTATTTTTGAGACAGAGAGAGAGAAAGACAGAGTGCGAGTGGGCGAGGAGCAGAGAGAGAAGGAGACACAGAATCTGAAGCAGGCTCCAGGCTCTGAGCTGTCAGCATAGAGCCTGATGCAGGGCTCGAACCCACGCACCATGAGATCATGACCTGAGTTGAAGTCGAACGCTTAACTGACTGAGTCACCCAGGTGACTCAAATCAAAGGCCCCAAATCAAAGTATTTTCAATGACAGTGGCAGATACCTTTGTTCATAAAAATCCTCTGTCCCCACCTCTGGAATGTTCACTGGCTTCTTCACTGAAGCTATTCTCATTGGTCTCTCTCCTCCTCACTCCTTCTTTTCCAGGTTCCCTAAAGCAGCTCCAAATGATTCTTGCTATTTCATGTAGCAATCCAGTGTGCCTCGGTTCGATTCCAAACTCACGTCCAGGCCCACCTTGGTAAATCAAAGCCATTCAGAAACTCAGTTGAATAAAAGGGGGCTTCATTCAAGGTCACTGTGGCTGTAAATTGCAATCATTTATGTTCCTCCATTACACATATGATCCTGTATAAGAAGCATAAACACAATGCTTGATATACTGCACTCAATGCATGGCATGTGTGCTCATTGGCCAATGTTTCCTAAATGCCTATGATCATTCACTGCATTCCAGGGCATTTAGAATAAAATTTTGACCCTGGCTTATAAGGCCCTACGTGATCTGAACACTTCCAGCTCCTCTGGCCTTCTTGCCTATGGATCCCTTCTCACTTTCCAGTCACATGGCCGGGCCCTCTTTCTATTTCTTGAATGTGGGTGGCAAGGTCTTCCTTGCCTCAGGGCCTTTATACCGGTTGGTTCCTAGCCAAGTTCTTCCCGTCTTCTCCTGGCTGACTCCTACTCATCCTGAAGTCTCAACTCAAATGTTTCCTTCTCAGAGAGGTTGCTGTGGCCTCTCAAATTAAAGGAGGCCCCCTCCTATTAATTTCCGCCCTGGCATTGTGATGTAGTTTTCCGTTTTTGGCATTTATCACAGTGATTAGTAAGTTTATTTATGTGCTTGCTTGTTTGTCTTTTCATTTGTTCCTTCCATTGCATCTAAACCTCACGATGGCTGGGCGTGCCTTGTTCGTCTTTGCATTCTCCGCGGCTAGTTCAATGTTTGCCCAGTTCTTAGTTGAGCGCCGCTCAACACGAGTTAGCTGAAGGCGCCAAGCAGCAAACCATGCGAAGGTCGCCCTGACATGCCTGCCTCAGACTCCCCGCTGGTCTCCTGGCCTTAGATCATCACCCTCGATTCTGCTTCCAGGGTGATCTTTCCCCTGGCTGCTGCACTCTAACGCGCTTTCCACCGCTCACACACCATGCCTCCGCGTGATCGCTAGTTACAGATGGGCAGTTCGGACCTTGAAGACTACAACCCCCACAACGCCCCGCGGGCCCGCGCCACATGATTGGCTGAACCTCCGGCGGCGGCCAATAGGACGGGGCTTTGTTGGCTTGTGCCGCAGCAGCCCGAGTCCCGGGAAGCGCGGGGCGCATAGGGAGCCAGAGCCTGGCGTCCGTCTGGTTGCTCTGGAGCCGAGTCGCGTGGCCGCCTGCCGGCTCGCCTCTTGCCATGGGGAGCACCGAGAGCAGCGAGGCCCGCAGGGTGTCCTTCGGAATGGACGAAGAGGAGCGGGTCCGGGTGCTGCAGGGCATCCGGGTGAGCGGGCCGCCGGCGGGCGCGAAGAGCGAGCGCGGCCTGGGCCGGGTGGGCGTGGAGGGCGCGGGCCAGCCTGAGGGGAGGTTCGGGCCCGAGATTAGGCGGGCGCGCCTCGCTCATTGAGCCCTCCCAACGCCCTGGTGGCGAGCATCTCTCCCTCCGCCGTGTACGTGAGGGACCCGAGACTCGGGGGATGCCCGGTGTCCGCCATCTGGGCAGTGGCCGCCTTCAGGCTTCACTACCCTGGCATCGGGGGAGAAAGCGGAGAATGGGGAGAGGTGGGGAGGCCACATTCCAGCTCCGGTTGAGTTGTTGCAGACCTGCATTTGTTCCCCTGCACCCCAGTGCACACGTCGTGTTACATGTACGTGGGATGCTTCCAGTCCAGCACAACGCAACTGCCTCTTCACTGAGGCTCTCGGATTCTCGACACCGCAGCCGAAGGAGCAGTTTAAAAGTTGTGAATCAGATCATATGCCCTTCCCCTTGCTTAATCCTCTCCAGTGGATGTCTAGCTCATTTAAGATGAAGAGGAACCACTTTACCTTGTTTTACAAAGCGGTTCTGCTGACCCGTGTGCCCGAATCTCACCCAGTTCCCTCCCTCCCGCCTCGTCTATTTACTGGCTTCCTGACTGCAAGATGTTGGCTTGTTCCAAGCATAGGACCTCTGCATTTGCTGTTTTCTGCCCTCTGTCTTTTCCTAGATGAGGCTCTTATCATACTGTCACAGTTTGAGAATCATCTGAGTAATCCTTAGGTGACCGGTCAATCTAAAGTAGCTTCCCCACCCACACTATCAACACATTTTTTTTTTTTTTCCATAAAAGAATCACCATTGGGAACCTCTATTGATAGTTAACTTGTTTATTGTGTTTCCCACCACAGCGAAAGCTCCTTGAGACCAAGGCTCTTGTCCTTTTCAAGACTCTATCCCCAGAACTTAGAGGAATAATAAAAGCAGCTCACATTTGAGTTCTTAGTGGGGACCATGGATTCCTCTGAATCCTTTACAGGCAACCTCTCATTTAATTTTCAACAGCCCCGTGGGAGAGGTAGAATTCTAGTTGCCAATAAGGACAAGTAAGGCACTGAGAAGTGAAGTAACTTACCCAAGGTCACCTAGATGACAAGAGGGAGAGCTGGGATTGATGGAGGCCAACTCCAAGCCCTGTTGACTGAATGCTGCAGTTCATACACCTGTGCCTGGCACATAGTGGGTGGTTTGTAAACCATTGTTGAGTGGTTCAATGGATAAGACCAGCAACCACCATAAGAAATAGCAACCACGTTGAAATAGAATGCACAGATAGGGGTGTAGGTGAATTAGTTAAATTACAGAGTAACTCAGAAAAAGACCTCAGGAAGTCTGATTTCTGAGCAGATGCTCATTAGCGGTGTGCCCTTGGGTGAACAACTTATTATTTGAATCTCAATCCCTGTGTTTTTAATTTTTTTTTATGTTTATTTATTTTTGAGAGGGATAAAGAGACAGGTGCAAGCAGGGGAGGGGCAGAGAGAGAGAGGGAGATACAGAATGCGAAGCAGGCTGCAGGCTCTGAGCTGTCAGCACAGAGCCTGATGCGGGGCTTGAACTCACGAACCTTGAGATCATGACCTGAGCCGAAGTCCAGTGCTTAACTGACTGAGCCACCCAGGCGGCTCAATCCCTGTGTTTTTAGAAAAATCAGGGGAGGGTGTGTAATCCTAGGTACTGTTTAAGATATGTGTGTGTAAGTGCTTAGAAACAGTAGTGTTTTGTGGGGGTCTCTATTCTTAGTCTAGGATAGTACTTAGCACATTTGGTGCTTGCTAGGCCTTATCTAGTCTTGACCGGGCTCTTGATGAGGACAAAACGGGGAGGAGTTGGCTCCTGTTTGAAGGTTGAGAGGCAGGAGCCTGAATTGGAATTTAGAAAAACATCATTGGCTGTATTTGGGTGCTCTCTCACCTTTGTCACCTGGTATTCTGTGTTTGGGAATGTTGGAAAATTAGGTCAAAGTCAGGTCTTCTAAGATTCAAGGAAGTTGAGTTCCTCTAAGTTGACAGAGGATCATTTTTGGGGGGGCGGTATGATATCAGACTAGTACATTTTACATCTAGTTCCCTTAGTTCCGCAAAGTGTAAGTTCTCTTTAAAGATGGGGAATCAGGCTTAGGGCTGTTCAAACTTTGAGATATTATCTGAGTGACTGATGGGACTTTAGTCCAGATCTTTTGGGTGCAAGAAACAGCCTTTTCTCACTACTCCAAGCTCCCTCCCCCAGTGATATGCAAGGCAGCCTGAAAATTGTGCGACACAACCTCTACCTGTTCCGACAGGTACTGGCACCCCACTTAGTTCTCCCAGAGACTGTTAAAATTAGAGGGAGGTTTGGTGACTGACTGTAAACTCATCAGAATAAATGACTTGCCTAGAGGCACACAGTGGGGTGCATGGCCCCATCAAATGAGAGTCCCTTCCTTCCTTCCTTCCTTCCTTCCTTCCTTCCTTCCTTCCTTCCACTTGTGTGCCTGGTTTGGGAGAGGGAGATTTGAGAAAGGAGGTGATGGCAATGAAGTGTTTTGTTGTGGGGGCTTTTTCTACTAGCAGAGTTACTTGAGAGTTGGGGAGTCCACCTTGTCCTTAAGCAGGCAAGTAAAAAATCAGCAGAGATCATTGGATGAACCACATGAGAAGTTAGTTTAAGTAGAAGGTAGGTGCCGAAGAAGAGTATCTGCCCCAGGTCCTTCAGAGAAAGTTAAATATTCTTAAAGACTACTCGTATTTAATCCCCAGGCCCTGATCCTGGAAAGTACTCAAGTTCCCTTAAGATTCAGTGCTAGGGCCTTGCTCCTTTGCACATTTATTTGCATAAATTTACATATTGAGTTCAAGCCCTAATTCCACGGAAGGTAAGAGAAATTTAATTAATGCAAAATGCTGCAATTATATGCAACTCCAGTTTTCAGAGCAGGCATGTGTGAAATACATAAAGATCTCATTTTAGCTAGTATATTTAACCTTATCCTCCAATGAGAAGGTTCACACACGACAATAATGTCCTGTGTGTGCTCACTTCTCTGCCCCATGGAAGCAGCCGTATTTGGTAACTCAGCTGAAGTTGGTTGCTTTTCAACGTCTAGACTCCACTGTTCTCCAGCCTTTTTCCTTTCCAGCTGCTTGGCTGCTTGCTACTCTTCCCAACTCACTTCCTGGCCGGCTGCATGATAGCTGTGTCCCCAGACCCATCACACTGTCTTGGCTGCATCACATTTGCCATCATTCCTTGCTTTCGTGAGGCAAGTCTGGACCACTGCCGAGGGGAGGACCAAGGAGGATGTAGAAGAGGCACAAGAAACAGTCCCCAAACATGCCCCTGCCAGAGAAGCCATATGCCTGAACACTGTACCTGTAGCCACAATTTATCCTTCACCTCAGCAAATGCTCGCTGCACACAGATTACTCGCCAAGCACTGGGCCTGGCCTTGCAGAGGCCATCAGGGACAAAGCATAAGGTCCTTACCCTCATGGAGGCCTCAGCCCAATGTCAGAACAGACCAAGAAAGGAAAAAAGAGGCAAAGGAAGAAAAAGCTGCAAGTACTCTGAAGGAAACAAAAGTGTGCAGAGTAATGGGGATCCTTGCTTGCAGTGGGATGGTGGACACTGCCGCTCTGAGCGGGGGACGCTGGAGATGTGCCCGAGCCAGCCATGAGAAGCATGCAATCTGTGCTGTGTTTTCTGAGCACTAGCTCAGATATCCCCCTCCTGCTGACCTTGTGAGCTGTTGTCCACATCTCAGACGTGACATAGGTTCAAGGAGGCCAAGTAACCCAAGGGCGCAGCTAGTTAGGGGTAGAGTTGGAGGCTCATTCTGGCTCCACACGCCATGTGCTTGGCCAGCAACAGAGGGGTCGGGATGTTGAAAGCTGGCCAGGCACTGAGGCTAGACAGATGATGGGTCCTGAATCGCCAGGGAGGGCTTGTCCGTGTGTTACCTTGGAGGCAACACTGCAGGTCTCTAATCAAGAGTGGTGCTTTGGAAAGATGTTCTCTGATGGTGGTGGTTTTTCTTCTCTGTTTTTAAAATCATATTTTTGAGATGTCTTTTACATGTGAAATTCACCCATTTGAATGATTTTTAGCAGACTTATGGAGTTGAGCAACTGTCACCACAATCAGATTTTAGAACATTTATTCTCAAGACCTAAAAAGATCGTTTGTGCCTATTTGCAGTCCGTCCCCACTTCCACGCCCCGCCCCAGGTAACCATTAATCCTTCTGTTGCTCTGAGTTTGCTTTTTCTGGACATTTCATATGAATGCACTCAGATCTTTGACGTCTGGCTTCTTTCACTGAGCACGATGTTTTTGGTGTCGGTTTGTTGATGTAGCATATATCAGCAGCTTGTTCCTTTTTATTGCTGAGTAGTATCTCATTGCCTGGCTGTCCTGTATTTTGTTCATCCAGTCACTAGTTGGTGGACATTTGAATTGCTTCCGGTTCTTTATATCATGAATAATGTTGTGAACATTTGCATACAACTTTTTTTTTTTTTTTTTTTTTTTTTGGCAGACCTATATTTTCATTTTTCTTGCATAGATACCTAAGGGTAGAGTTGCTGGGTCATTCTGCTTATGAATTCAGTGAGTTGTTAGGTTTCACTTTTTAAGAAACTGTCAAACTGTTTTCTGAAGCGGCTGTACCATTTTACATTCCTGCTGGCAGTAGATGAGGGTTCCGTCTTCTCGACATCCTCACCAACACTTACTGTTTGTTTTCTTGATTGTAGCAATTCTAGTGGGTATGAAATGGTATTTCACTGTGGCTTGAATTTACATGTGGCATGAATTTCACGGTGGCATGAATTTACATGCAAGTATCTAACCGTGTTGAACATCTTTTCATGGGCTTATTTGCCATCCGTAAATTTTCTTTAGTGAAATATGTATTCGGATCTTTTGCCCACTTTTACTAGGGTTGTTTGTCTTTTTATTATGATTTACACGATTTTTTAATGCTGGATATGAGTCTTTTTTTTTTAATTTTTTTTTTAATGTTTATTTATTTTTGAGACAGAGAGAGACAGAGCATGAACGGGGGAGGGTCAGAGAGAGGGAGACACAGAATCTGAAACAGGCTCCAGGCTCTGAGCTGTCAGCACAGAGCCTGACGCGGGGCTTGAACTCACGGACCGTGAAATCATGACCTGAGCCGAAGTTGGCTGCTTAACCGACTGAGCCACCCAGGCGCCCCTGGATATGAGTCTTTTATCGTATTACAAATTGCAAATATTTTCTCCCAACGTATGGCTTGTCTTTTCATTTTCTTATTGGTGTCTTTTTTGAAGTGCAAACCTTGTAATTTTGATGAAGTTTATCAGTTTTTTCTTTTATTGGTTGTGCTTCATATCTTAGAAATCTTTGTGTAACCCAAGGTTATGAATTTTTTTTCCTATATTTCTGAGAGTTTTATAGTTTTGGCTTTTATATTTAGTTCTATGATCCATTTTGTGTTAATTTTTATATGTTATGAGGTAAGGCTTTAAATCGGGGGTTGGCAAAGTTTTTCTGTAAATGACCAGTTAGTAAATACTTTCTGTTTTGCTCACCAGAAGGTCTCTATCACTTCTATTCAACTCTGCCATTATAGGGTTAAAGAAGCCACAGTCAGTGTATAAACAAATGAGTGTGGCTATGTTCTAATAAAACTTTACTTATAAAAGTGTTGGGTTAGATTTGGCTCAAGCACTAGAGTTCACTGAACCCTAATCTAAAGGCCATCTTTTTGCATGAAATATCCAATTTTTCTAAACATCATTTGTTGAAAAGACTATCCTTTCCCCCTTGAATTACCTTGGGACCTTCTTGAATATCAACTGACCATAAACATAAGGGTTTATTTCTGGTTTCTCAATTCTGTTGAGAGTTCCATTGATCTATATGCTATATGTCTATCTTTATGCTACTGCAACATTGTCATGATCATTGTAGCTTTGTAGTAAGTTTCAAAATTGGGAAATATAATTTTTTTTTTTTTTGAGATTGGTTTGGCTATTCTGAGTCTGTTGCATTTCCACATACATTTTAGGATCAGTTGGTAACTTCTGTAAAAAAAAAAACTCTTAGGATTTTGATGAAGTTTGTGTTGAATCTAGATTACTTTGGGGGAGAATTGTCATTCTATTTTAATGTTTATTCTTGAGAGAGAGAGAGAAAGGCAGAGTGCGAGTGGGGAAGAGGCAGAGAGAGATGGAGACACAAAATTTGAAGCAGGCTTCAGGCTCTGAGCTGTCAGAACAGAGCCCGTGAGGTCAAACCCATGAGCCATGAGATCATGACCTGAGTCGAAGTCAGATGCCCAACCAACCGAGCCACCCAGGTGCCCCAACAATCATCATTTCAACAACATGGAATCCTCCAATATGTGAACATGAAGTCTCTATTTAGATTAAAAAATTTTTTTTCAGCAGTGTTTTATACTTTTAATGAACAAATCTTATGTTTCTTTTCATAAGTTTATTCCCAAGTATTTGTTCTTTTTGATACTAAAATGAATATAATTGTTTTGTTTTTTTCTTTTTCTTTTCTTTCTTTCTTTCTTTCTTTCTTTCTTTCTTTCTTTCTTTCTTTCTTTCTTTCGAGAGAGAATCCCATGAGGGGCAGAGAGAGGGAGACAGAAAGAAAGAGAGAGAAGAGAAAAGAAAGAGAGAGAAGCAGGGCTTACCCAGGGCTCATGTTTTACCTGAAGTGGGGCTTGAGCTCACCTGAAGCGGGGCTTGTGCTCACCTGATGTGGGACTTGAACTCATGAACTGTGAGATCATGACCTGAGCTGAAGTCAGATACTTAACGGCTGAGCCACCCAGATGCCCGAATGTAATTGTTTTTTTAATTTAACTTTTGGAATTGTTTTCTTAATTTAACTTTTGGATTCTTCATTGCTAGTATGTAGAAATTCAATTGATTTTTGTATGTTGATCCTGTATCCTGCAACCTTGCTGAACTCATTTATCCAAGTAGTTTTTTTCTGTGGATTCCTTATGATTTTATATTGATAGGATGATGCTGACTGTAAATAAGGAGAATTTTACTTCTTCCTTTCTAGTCTGGATGCCCTTTCTTTAATTTTCTTGCTTTATTGCATTGGCTAGAACCTCCAACACAGTATTGAATAGAAGTGGTGACAGTGAATGCCCTTGCCCTGCTCCTGAACTTAGATAGAAAACATTCCGTCTTCCACCATTAAGTATGTTAGCTGTAGGTTTTTCATTGTTGCCTTTTCTAAGATTGATATTTTTAAATAATCTTGGTCACCTCTTCCTCTCTGTTATTATATCCTGTTTGTTGTTTGTAGGCTCTTGGAGTGCAAAGACTTTTATTTATTTCAGTGTCTGGCTCATTTGTGTGTGCGTGTTGGATTGCACGCTTGGATTAATGAACTGATGGTACTTTTAGCCAACCTGGCGATCTTTGGCAGCTGCACTTGAGAATTTTACCCTTCTGCTTGTTACGGTTCCAGCTTTAACACAGACTTGTTCCATTTGTATGCGGCAGACTTCCTTTTCACCTTGGTATTGCCCCGTGATATGTTTCTTGAGTCTCAGCATGAATGTTGATGCTGCATATCATACATCCTTCGTCTTGGTTGGCTGCTTAGAGGCAGCATGGTGAACCAACTGTCTCAGGAAGCCCTGGCCTGGAGCTCTGACACTCAGAGCAGTAAGTCTCTCTCCTTATATGCAAGACGGACCTGTTAGTGTAGGTGCCTGGAAAGGGTTGGATCACAAATCCTCTCCGGTCTTTCCCAGCCTCTGTACTCTATCTGGCTGACCATTTGGGGGATTGTAGTTGATTGGGCCACAACAGAAAATGCCAACGTGGCAAGTCAGGACATGGACGGCCTAGTTCTCCACCGTTTTCTGTGAGCAGTATATGGGTCTGGATGTCAAGCGCGTGTCGTGTGCCAGTCCCCGGGCTGGGTGCTCTGCCAGGTGTTACTCTTTTTGATGCGTCCCCAACATCACGTCTGACACGCGGTGAGGTGGAGCCAACTCCTCAGGGAAGCAGAGCACTTACCGTTTCTCTGTCTTTCCCCCTGTCAGCTGCTGAGGAGCAGAGGACCATCTGAAAGACAGAAGACTCGGGTAGTGCGTGCCCTCCATTCACCTGGCTCCAGGGTGCCCGAACTCACTATGGTCAAGGACAGTAAAGGGCTGGGCACACAACCACGCTGTACTTTAGGGGCAGACTTAGCAACTTTCAGGGGTTTCTTGAACGTTCTTCAAGTTTTCTTTTTTTTAATTTTTTTTTCAACTTTTTTTTTTTTTTTTATTTATTTTGGGACAGAGAGAGACAGAGAATGAACGGGGGAGGGGCAGAGAGAGAGGGAGACACAGAATCGGAAACAGGCTCCAGGCTCCGAGCCATCAGCCCAGAGCCCGACGCGGGGCTCGAGCTCACGGACCGTGAGATCGTGACCTGGCTGAAGTCGGACGCTTAACCGACTGCGCCACCCAGGCGCGCCTTCAAGTTTTCTTTTAATAGTACTGTTGTGTAACCAGGAATGAAATGTAAATAGTGTAAGAGTTAAGGTGATTTCTGTTTTACCTTGTCTGACTTTTGAATATAACCCCTGTATAAGATGAAATTCCCCCCTAATTCTCCCTAACTGTGTCACAGTATGATGTGGAAGATCTTT
>NW_024412604.1:712844-728189 GCF_014898765.1 Herpailurus yagouaroundi
CCTTCAGGTTTCCAGTCTACCTTTTCCACCTCTTGGTGGGGGGTCCCTGCTCGCTGTGCTGCAGCAGCTCTGGTTTCCAGATCAAACCTGCCGCCTCTGCTGTTTCTCTGTGGCTGGTGGAGGCTTCAGAATGTTTCCTAGTTCAGCTTTCTTTCCCTTCTGCGCCCTGGCCATTCTCTTTCATCCTCATTCACGAGCTGTTGACTTTTGGATTCTAAACATCTAACCCAGAGCTGTCCCGTTGCATGTTTCATGGGTGCATGTAATTCACTATATCTGCCAGAACCCACCTGCGTCCCCTCCTCTGCTTCCCTCGAAATCGCTCTTGTTTGTTAAGCTTTGGATGGCTCCAGCCAGCCAGCTCCTCCGCCAGAAAGCTAGACCCCACATCCCTTTGTTCTCTATGTTTAATGATAGATCTTGCGTTTTCCCTTCTAACCACTTCTCTGTTTTTGCTTTTGTCCTAGCTACCTCCCCATTCTGTTTTCCCTTGACCATCTGATAAATTGTTCTTTCTCCCTATAGACGTGTCTCCCACAAACCTCTCTCTCCTGGTGCCGGCAGGGTAATTAAAAAGAAAACAACACACATTTTACTTATCATCAGGCAAATGATGATAAAATTCAGGCAGTTCCAAAGGAGGCACATCGGGGAAAAGTTCATCTCCTTTCCCACTTGTTTCATCCGTCCTGCACTCTGGGGCAGTGCTCCTTACTGGCTGGTTGTGTCAGTGATTGTGCAGAGTTAAAGCTAATTGTGTCATTCCCTTTGGTTAAAGGCAGATTCCTGGGCCTGGCTCACGGAGGCCGTCTGCTGTTGCCTTTTCTGCCTCTGAACATGTTGGTAGGGAGGACACCTGCTCTTCTGTACTCTGAGCTGCCTGTGACTCTGTTCCCCTCTGTCTGCAGTATTTTCTTTCCCTGTGACTGGCTAAACTCCTTGTCATCCTCAGGACCAGTTCAAGTGTCACCTTCCGAAAGGCACCCTCTGATGTCACGCCCTCACCCTGGGTCGTCCCTGTCCTGGGTCTTGCAGACTGTGCTCACCTCCCAGTGCTTCCTGTGTGGGCAGAGATGATCTCTTCCTTGCTTACTCCCTTCCTGCCCCGTGAGTAGGAGCCACATCTGTTTGTCTTTCTGTCCCCAGTATTTAGCCCAGAGCCGTTTTTTTTTTTTTTTTGCCCCAAACCACGAGTCCAGAAACTTTGTGGAATTAATTGATTTGAATTGATTGCCAACATTTAAAGCTCAGAGGCTTTACATAAATTCAATTTTTAGCTCTTTGGGGGACAAATGGAAAGTCTGGTCCACATTCCCATATGGCAATAACTTTCCCCGAGTTACGAGGCAGCTGAGGGGCATGTGCTCTCACCACTGTCCCCACCATGTTGTCCTTGCACTGTGTTCTTTTCCTACTAGGCCCATTCTACTAATTCTGTCACTTGCCTCACACCTGTGGGCATTTGTGTTTGCCACGCTCAGTGGAGGAGGTCTCCAAGGGCTCTTCTTGTTCTGACATTCTGGGATTTAAATCTGTGGTGAGCAGCCGGTGGATCTAATTTCAGCTCATAGAAAACTGAAAGACTAGTGAACAGAATCTCCAAGGCAACAGCCTTAGGCAAGGAGACAAATCTTTTTAGAACCACAAGATCGGGCAGTGCCTTCAAGGGGCTTGGGGAGTCTGGGCATCAGGAGCCACGGACAGACCCGACTACCTGCGAGCTCATTCTTCTGGAAACTTCCCCAGGTGCTCAGCCTGACTGGAGAAGCCCTAGGCCCAGCTTGGAGAGAGCAGTGAGCCCCAGTTTATCTCCTGGCACCTAGCACGTCCTCAGAAAATGTTGCAGCGAGCAGCCTCGACCATGGCTGTGCAGGCCTAGTGGCTGCTGAGTCACCAGAGAACTCGGGCAAGCCGCTTCTCTGCACCACACCTTGTCTGTTCTTCCGTGAGCAGGATGCCACCTCTTCTCATAAATGAGCTGGTGCCATGAACTCATTTGAACATCAGAGCATTTGCTAATGCAAAGAATAATGCTTAGGAAGCTGCCTCCGCATTGCTACTTCTAGATGTGTCTGGATGAGTAACACGTTAAGCCTAACAAAGTGCTAATTTTTCATATTGACATTCTCCTAATTTAAGTAGGCTGTGTGTTTTATGAGTACATACAAGCTCTCTCTCCCACCCCCTATCCAGGGGCTCCATAAAGCATCATCAATGGGGGAAATGTGACCTGCAAATTATTTTTATTTTTCTTGAATTGGCCATTCTGCCACCCCACAGTGGCTCTCAGTTACTGCTTTCCCTTGTGCAGGTGGCCAGGGTTCGGATCCAAGTCCTGGCCTGAACACTTAGCACTTAAGACTTTCTGCGATCTTGGGTGAGTTGTTTCACCTCCCTGACTCCAGTGTCTTCTTCTGTAAAATGGGAATGCACTTAGCTTGGGACCTGGCCTGTGGAGCTCGCTCAGTGAATATTAGGTAGGCTGATTTTCTCATTATCTTGGAATAGGACCCCCTGTCCTAGGTCGGAAGTTCCTCTGCCCCAACTGTGAGCTTTGTTGCCCCCTTCTGGAGTGTGGAGGCGTTACGTTTGCTCTCTGGTCAGCCCCGTGGCACTCTGATGCCAGGGAGTCCCTAATATCTTTCTTTACATGCAACCTCTCGCAGTGTCCTGTGTAGTCGGGTTACTTGCCTGGGAACAGAGCTGCCCGAATGGATTTAGAGCACCACACACTTGCAGAGCAGTTCTCGGCCCAGCGATGGTGCCTCCTCTCCAGCGAGCCGGGTCTGGGCCTTGCTGTCATCTTTCCCTCGTTTTTCCTTTAAGGCTTCTTGCAAGATGCGTCTTATTTTTAAATGCCAACTGTTCATAGTTTCTCCTGCATCCTTTCAGGCTTTTCCCAAGCCTCCATAGACAAGCCCGCTCTCTCCCTTTTTATAGCACAAATGAGAACATACTGCCTATACCACTTTGTAAATTGCTTTTTTCACTTGCCCTGTGCACGCATTCAGATGCCAGGTCTCCAGTTATTTCGCTTGCGTGGAGTCTTTTGCCACCACATCCTCCCCAACTCCTGCAGAGGTACACTTCCCAGCCCTCCTACTCTGGACGTGCACTGTTGTGGCAGCGACCCTGCCTTTGGCCCTCTGTGACCTCTGCCCTTCTTGCAGCTTTGCCAGGGTATTCTGTGTGAAGAGAAGATCGCGACTGAGGCCCTGCTTGGAAAGTGTCAGCGGCTCCCAGTTGACGGCAGAATAAATACCATCCTCCTCTTGTCGTTCAAGGCCCTCCCGGTGGCGGGGAGCCCACCAGCCCTCCACGTCTTACTTCATGGACCTGCGCTCGGCGAGGCCGAACCTTGGACTTCTCCTGCTGTGCCTTCCTTGTACCCTTCCTCTCTGGAACACCTCTTGACCCCCCACCCTTCTCCACGTACTCTTTTTTCTTTTCAGGCCCGTCTCAGGCGCTCTCTCTTCCAGCTGACACTTAGGCTCCTTTGGGAGAGCTCCTGGGCGTGCTGGCTCAGGCCTCTCACTGATAGCCGGCACCTTGTGTTCTCTGTGCCAGTGCGCCTTACCCACCCTGTCTGACCGTCAGCTCTTTGTGTACAAAGTTCTCGGCTGTTATCTCTTGACATACTCCATCGGAGTAGCTTGGTGTTGTGGACCTGGGCCTTTGATAAATATTTCTTTAGTTCCCGTGTTTAACAAATAGTTGAGCCGGGCACTTTCTGGGCGCGGGAGATACAGCGAGGGCGGTACAGCAGACTCCCTGCTCCCATGGAACTTGTCTTCTGGTGGGAGCAATGGCAAGCAGGTGGTCACGTGTGTTAGGTCTCGTGGGTCGCTGTTCTTCCATCAGAAATGGGCAGTACCTACATGTGTTTGGTAAAGCAGCACCCTTCTCCCTGGCCTTTCAGCTGTGAGGTGGCCACCTGACTTACTCACAGACCTGTGTGGTTTAAGAAAGAAGCCTCCCGCCCCCTCTTTGGGAACCGGCCTAGAAATTCAGTGCTTTTGGGTGAAGGACGTGTTTTGGTTGCCGTCAGGGAGTGGTGATGGCTGGACAGTGCGATCTGGGTGCCCGGCCCCGTGTGTTAGGACAGAAGTGGTGAGGTGTCCGTGCATGCGTGCCTTCTCGGGCTCCCGGTTGTCCCCGGAGACTCGGGCAGGCATCAAGCAAATGTGCCCCTTTGGAGGCGGCACGGGTCTCCTCCCCTGAGTCCCTGCGTCACTCTAGGCCGAGGCCAGGTCCAGATTGGAGCCACCAGTTGTGCGCTGGAGGGTGCTTTAAAAAGAATCTGCCCGACTTTTGTACAGATGATGGAAGAGGAGGGAAGAAACCTGGTCAAGGTCACAAAGCTGCACGTGGAACACAGAACACTCAGTTTGTAGTACGTGGCAGATGTTAACCATTGTTACTGTTATCGATTAGCTCATGCATTTTTGCACACTCAGTAAGTGCCTCGTATGGGTGGTAATTAATATTTGTGTACTGCTTTGCAGTTTCCCATAATAGCTGATATTGTTTGTTTACTCTGTGCCAACTGCTTGGTGTAGATTGCTTCATTTAATCTGCACAACAGCCCCGCAGTCTGTACCACTAATTATTTCCATCTCACAGATGAAGAAACTGATTTAGAGGTAAGAAGTCCCCTACCCAAGGTCACGCAGTGAGTAAGCAGCTTGATGGGATTCAAACGCAGGCCTGCCTGACCACGAAACCCTTAACTCCTGAGCTGTATCGCAGTCAGTCCAGGCTCAAGGGACCCCCGTTTTGTGGGTGAGAGATGTGATGCTCAGAGAAGCCAAAGAACTGGGCAGGTCCAGGCGACACAGCAGAGCGCAGGTAGCACTCCCGTGTCCCTGCACTGCTCTGGACGTGGCCCTCTGTCTCCTGACCACACAGGACCCTGTCTGGCCCCCTCGGATGGCACAGTGACCAGTGGGCCTCTGGCACCAGAGCTCCCAGACCCGTCTGGCTCCAGAGGCCCTCATTCTGGTTCTGTTGGTACAGGGAGCCTTGCCCAGATGGTGTTTATTCTCGCATGACTACTGTGTGTATATGTATATTTGTTGATTAAAATATTACTTGCTGTATTTTGTAGCAACATTAAAAAATATTACAAATCTCCTACTGCCAACAAGAAGCTTGCCAATGTTTTCCTTAACCCCTTAGTCACCAAGTAGTGTGGTTCAATGGATGCCCCCCAGGCTGGGATGAAGAAATCGGAGCCCGTGAGTCACCTGTGTAGAACCCCACCATAGCTTCCTTGGTCCTTGAGTCACATTTGGGCTTCTCATGTCGCTCTGCCGGGGCTTGTGGTCTTGCCTTTGCCTGCCGCCTTGGCCTGGTCATCTGGTCCCACTCTCCTCACACGCTGGCCTTCTGTTAGGCACTTGGACATGCCAGGCTCTGTTCTTGTCAGAGGCTTTGCACTTACTCGCGTCTCTGCTTGGCACCAGATCGTTTTCTCCAGGATCTCAACATGTACATGTGGTCAGGCCTCCTCATTTGGGGCGGGAGTTTTAACATTATTGTCTTCGCTTCTGAGGGGCCATCGCCTGTGCCTGTGGCTTCCTGTGCTGCCCCCCATGCCCCCATCACTGTGATTCTGTATTTTATTCATTCCTAGCACTTGTCTCCTGACGTGACGTGCTGATCTTTAAGACACAGGTTTTTAACATCTGTGGGATAGGGTGTCCTGTAATAGGTGGAATGTTCATTTCCTTAGTGGTTTTTTTTTTTTTTTTCTTTCTTGAGGTTATTTGAAAAGCAGTGTGATTTACAGTTGATGGAGTCTTAGGTTGGATGAAATAGGATATGTGAAATTGTCTGTTTTCTTCTTTATTGTCTCTCACTTCCCATGAGAATGTAAGCTCCACGAATCAGGGGCCATGTCTCTTTGACTGCCGTTTCATTGCTGTTTCTTCTCACCCACGGCTTCCAGAACACTGCTGTCACCCAGTGAGTGCTTCATAAGCAGATACTTGAGGAAGGGAACTGGACTGTAGTTACGGTGCCCTCGGCCAGGCTGCTTCCTCTGGTCCCCACGTGGCTGCTCTACTGTGGTCTTCTGTGTGTGTGCAGGGCATGCTCTTGCTGTTCACGTGACCCTTTTCCACAGCAAGGATTGGGGCCTTACCTGCTGTGGCTGCCTCTTTCATGCGTACCACGCATGCCATTGATGCCTCACCCACACCCGTGCAGATTCTAGGACCACTCAGTGCTCTCGCACGCCCTGTCCCTCAGAGGACTGGGGCCTCTCGCAGGGTCCGCTTGCAGAAGGAGGGGTGAGGGGAGCGATGCCCCATGGTGTGCTGGTAAAAGTTCCGCGATCAGATCTCTACCCAAGAAAGGACCCTGCTATATAGTATTTGCCAGTTTCTGTGGTGGACAGACTCCCCAGTCGTGGCCAGTTTCAAGCTCCTGTCATGAAGTCAACCAGCTTGCAAAATTCCTGGAAATTTAAAACTCAGCTCTCACGAGCTGGTTCCAGCGCACCACCCAAACCTTTCCGTGCAGCCTGTGTTCACTGTTGAGTACCAGCTCCGTGTCCCCGCCTCCTGGAAGAACACTGCACCTCAGCTCTGCTGTCGCCTCACACCCCACCTGGTGTCCCACCTTGGCCCTCTGCGCAGCTGCTTTGCGCAAGAAATGGGCAGGCTGCGCTGGAGAACTGCCCCTTCGCCTTCCAGTGCATTGACTCATCTCGGGCCTTTGTCGCCGTGGCCGTAACGAAGTGAGCCAGAAGATCCTAAGGGCTCTTTCCGTTTTCTTGTCTGGGATTTTGTATCCACATCCCAGCTCATTTGCTGCTCTTTCAAAATACCCTATTCTTGATTTCCTTGTTTCTGGTATTCTCAAGTTTTTCCACTAACTACAGATCAGAACTCCTTCTTCTTAACTCTGCGCTCTCCTCTGTTCTTCCCGAGGCAGCGCCAGGCAAAGCCTTTCATTTCATGCCACTGCTGTTGCTGCTGCTGCTGGTGCCACAGGCCCTTGTCACTTCATGACCAAGGGCCCGCTCCACACTCCCAAGGGCTCCCTATAGCACTGCAATTCATCCTCTAAAAACACAGCCTGTGTTCCTTCCTGGCCCCCAAACTTTCAGCCACGCCCTGCAATTGTTGGAGCCCCACTGTCTGACTTCGAAGCTCCTCTCAGTACCAGCCTCATCCAAGTCCTCCTTTATAGCCCACACCTTCCACAATGAGCTTACTGCTGCAGGCACACTGGTCTCTGTCTGTGCCTCTTCTCTCCGCACCGCACCCTGCACCGTGTGAGGTACCCCCTGCCCCCCAATACATGGTAGCTTCTGTCCTGTCAAATCCTGCTCCCACCCCTCAGGAACCAGCACAGGTACATCTTCCCTGGGATAACCTGCTTTTGCTGAGTGACGTCCTGTCTACACTGCTCATTTTTGTCTTTGGTTCTCTCTTTTTCTTTATAACAGCTTTATTGAGATACGATTCACATGCCATACAACTCATCCATTAAAAAACTTTTTTTTAATGTTTATTTATTTTTCAGAGACAGAGACAGAGAGAGCGAGCAGAGGAGGGGCAGATAGAGAGGGAGACACAGAATCCAAAGCAGGCTCCAGGCTCCAAGCTATTAGCACAGAGCCTGACGCGGGTCTCGAACTCATGAACCACGAGATCATGACCTGAGCTGAAGTCGGACTCTTAACTGACTGAGCCACCCAGGCACCCCAACAACTCACCCATTTAAAGTGCACACTTCAGTGGTTTTTAGAATTTTCATAGGTATGTGTAACTATGATAATAGTTTTTAGAACATTTTAATCAGCCCCTCCCCCATCTCTTACCTTCTAGCTATCAGTCCTCACTTGTCCTGTTCCTTCAAGCTGAAGGCAACCACTAATCTACTTTTTATCTTTAGAAATTTGCCTATTCTAAACATTTCAAAGAAGTGGAATTATGTAATATGTTGCTTTGTGTGTCTGGCTTATTTCCCTTAGTGTAATGGTTTCAGGTTTCATGCATTTTGTAGTGAGTGTCAGTATTTCATTCCTTTTTACGGCCAAATAATGTTCCCTTGGTGGATGGACTACATTTTACTTTTCCATTCATCAGTTGAAGCACATTTGGGTTCTTTCCACTTCTTGGTTCTTATGGATAATGCTGACAAGAATGTTCATGTACAAATTTTTGTGGGGATATATATTTTCACTTCTGAGTAGATGCCTAGGAATGGAACTGCTGGATCATATACTAATTCTCTGTTTAACCTTTTGAGGAACTTCCAGACTGTTTTCCACAGTGGCTGTGGAACTTTATATTGCCATGAGCAGTGTATGAGGGTTCTGATGTCTCCATATCTTTGGAATACTTGTTATCTGACTTAACAAAAATTTTTTAATGTTTATTTATTTTTGAGAGAGACAGAGTAGGAGTGGGGGAGGGTCAGAGAGAGAGGGAGACACAGAATCTGAAGCAGGCTCCAGGCCCTGAGCTGTCGGCACAGAGCCCATCGTGGGGCTCGAACCCATGAATTGCAAGATCATGACCTGAGCCAAAGTTGGACATTTAACTGACTGAGCCAGGCACCCCTCTGACTTTTTGATTATAGCCTTCCTAGTGGGTATGAAGTGGTATTTCATTGTGGTTTGAATTTGCATGTCTCTAATGACTAATGATATGAGCATCTTTTCATTTGCTTATTGGCCATTCATATATCCTTGGAGAAATATCTATTCAGATATCTTTTTGCTCATTTTAAAAATTGGGTTATTTTTCTTTGTATTACTGAGTTGTGGGAGTTCTCTTATTCTAGATACATAGACTTTGTCACACGTATGATTTGCAAATATTTTCTCCCATTTTGTAGGTTGCCTTGTCACTTGCTTTATTGGGTCTTTGGTACATAAAACTTTTAAATTTTGATGGAAGTCCAAAACAACCTCATTTGCTTTGGTTGCTTGTGCTTTTGGTGTCATATCTTTAAACTCACTGCCAAAGCCAAGGTCATAAAGACTTCCCCTTATACTTCCTTTTATTTACCTGTATGTTGTTTTAGCTCCTACATTTAGGTCTCTAATCCATTTTGAGTTAATTTTTATATACGGTGTGAGGTAGGTGTTCAACTTCTTTCTTTCACATATCGAAATCCAGCTCTGCCTACACCATTTGTTGAAGAGACAAATGGGGGTTCTTTCCCCATTAGATTGTCTTGGCACCTTGTCCATCAGTTGAACTTAGATATACAGCTTTATTTCTGGATTCTCAGTTTCTTCCACTGCTGTATACGCTTGGTCTTCTCTTGTCCCATATCGTTATTTAGTTTGTATTTATTTGAAACACTAGAGGGACTCCGTTATTACTATTATAATCTTTTGTTGCCAACAAATGTTCATGGTAAACAATTTAAAACACACAAGTGCCCAAAGTGAATGTCCTGCCCCAGCTGCCCCTGAGCCCACTTGCAGGATGTACCCATTGTGTTTCCTGTGTAGCCTCATTGATGTTTACCTCTGAGTAGATACATGCATTTGTGTGTATGTATTCTTTCTTTCTCTCTCTAAAATAATAAAAAAAATTGAGCTATACAAAGGGTTCTATGACTTTAAAAAATCAGGAGCATTATCCCCTAAACCCTTCCATGTTAGTTGTACGTTTTACCTCATTCTTTCTTTTTTTTTTTAAAGTTTATTTGAGAGAGAGAGAGAGCAAGCGAGCAGGGGAGGGGCAGAAGGAGAAGGAGAGAGAGAATCCTAAGCAGGCTCTGCACTAACAGTGCAGAGCTGATGCGGGGTCGATCTCACCAACTATGAGATCATGACCTGAACCGACAGGCACACCTACCTCTTTCTTTGTTTCTTTGTTTCTTTCTTTCTTTGTTTCTTTGTTTCTTTCTCTTTCTTTCTTTCCTTCTTTCTCTTTTTCTTTCTTTTTAATGTTTATTTATTTTTGAGAGAGAGAGAGAGAGAGAGAGTGTAAGGGAGGGGCAGAGAGAGGGAGACACAGAATCTGAGCTGTTAGCACAGAGCCCGATGCAGGGCTTGAACCCACGAGACATGAGATCATAACCTGAGCTGAAGTCGGTCACTTAACCGACTGAGCCACCCAGGTGCCCCTACCTGATTCTTTCTTAATGGCTCCATAATATTTCGTAGAAGATGTACACCATCATTTCCTTAACTAGTTCCGTATTGTTGCATATTTATGTTTTTTCCTTGTTTTGTTTTGTTTTGTTTTGTTTCTATTCCATTTCTGCACTGTACATGTGGGAGCAGTTTTCTCGGCTGGATACCTGGAAGTGGAGTTGCTGATTATGGCTTTTGTCTTAAAGTCATCTTTAACGTTTTTCCCTCAACTGTGCTTTATGATGCCTTACACATATTAGGTACTTAATAAATATTTACTGAAGTGAACTCTAAAGGGTTTTTATTCTGGATTTATCCCTAGCTTGCTGTTTCATTTCAGTAAACTGTTTTATGACACCCTCATGCCTATTTCACTTCCTGTGAAATGAATGAAAGTGTCGGTTATCCAGTCTTCATTTAGTGGGAACCGTGGTGGAAGGGGTCCAGCCGGGTTGCGATGTATGCTCCATGTGTGGTGCCGGGGGTACACGGGGGCGGGGGGGGGGGTGGGAGGTCGCCCCGGCCCTCCAGGTGTTTGCACATCTTTTGGATGAGGCAGGTAGGGCCTGCGGTGCTTCCCTAAGAGCACACGTGTTGTGATGGGAGTAAAACGGAAGGGGACAATGGATGCTTATCTTGGGTGCTGTCAGGCAAGGTCCCATGGAGGAGGGACACTGAGATGCCCTCAAAGGAAGGGGAAATTTTGGACAGGTGGAGACGTACTGGGGATGGACCGCTGCTGGTGGTTCTGGGCAGAGGAGCCGCGCAATGAATGCGGAGGAGGTGAGGAAGGTGGCCCCGTGGCGTGCAGGGTGTGTGCAGGGAGCAGCAGGAAACAAAGCTGGAAAGCCGGCAGAGGACATGCGCTGGGCGGCCCACACGGGGCTTTGGCACCAACCTGCGAAGCATTGGGCCACCTTGAGAGGTTTTGAGGAGGATTATGTTATTGAAGTTGGTCTGGAGGAAGTGGTGCGCTCAGGGGCATGGATGAAGAGAGGTCTGCATTTCCAGAGGTTTCTATGATGTAACTTTTTCCCTGTCCCTCTCTTCCCATCCTCACCTCTTCTCCCAGCTGTCCGAGAATGTGGTTAACCGCATGAAGGATCCCAACCAGCCTTGCAAAGCTGGGGAGCCAGCTCCGCCTCCTGCCCCTCTGCCTTCTACGCCTTCTACAGGTGGCTCCTCCAAAGGCCCCGAGAAAGGTATGGATGGTTGCAAGGACTCTGGGGGACGGGGGTGGGGTGGGGAAGCGGTGGGAAGTAGCCTTCCTGTCAGAACAGATTTGACAGCCAGTGTGGCTCCCGTTTGTCTCTGGGTGACGTTTCTGGTAACTGCTTTTCGGGAGAGTGTGGCTTTCTGCGCATGACAGCACCTTTGCTCAGAGCACGTGTGCCTGGGGCCAGACCAGCTTGCCTCACTGTTCCAGTTTCTCAATGAGTGACAAATGAGGCCAAAGGGCTTGGTTCGGCAATGCAGGTAAGAAGTCGCTGTTGAGGACCCGAGAGAAGCTTTGCTGTTACTGTTTGGCGTGGTTCAAAGAATGACAGGGATTTATGGGAATCAGGGCAGCGTGGGGGAACTGAGGCCATGACTTGCGCATTGGCCTCAGCGTCTCGAAGCAAGCCCTCACGTGAGGTGGTCCTTGGCCCGGCTGCTGGGATGGGTCACTGTGGCCTCTTGGAAGGGCCCGCCAGCCTGCCCATTTCAGGAGTTTCTCTTCCCATGCCTACACTGGCTGGAGCTCATTTATCCCTCTTCTGTGGGGCCCATAACAGATGAGGACATTTGTGCTTTTCTCTGAATGACTTTCAGCGAACAAAGGAATGTGACAATTTCAGGAAGGATATAAGGTGCAGAAATACTAAGATATTACCCCTAAGGAAAGTCCTTGGGGCCGCTGCTGCTCTGTCCCATAAACACTTGTTTATGAGAAGCTGGGTCTTAGGTATCGCCTGTAACTTGTCTTTTCTGCCAGTCTTCCGTATGAGGTTGTAACATTGGAGAAGGCAGGAGCTGTATCCTGTCCACTCAGCGTTTGCTGACTGCTGGCTGGGGATCAGGGCGCGTGTGCCCGGTGCTGGCGCACAGCGATGAGTACACGGGGATGCCTCCCTTACGGCTCACGGCTCTAGTGAGGGGGCTGGATGTGTAACCCTGTAGGGTACATGTATTGTGATGTCCTAGAAGCATGCCTGTGGCCAGGGTAGCACAGAGGCATGCCTCATTATTTTAGGGAGGGGCTTCAAGGGGAGATGATGTTTAAACTGGATTTTGAAAGATAGAGCAGTGGTTCAGGTATTTGCCTCTGCATAAATAGAGGCCCAGAGGTATGGTACAGCCTGGCCTGTGTGGGGCCCTTGAAGCGATTTGCTATCTCTGGAGTACAAAGTGCGAGGAAAGGGGAGCTGTCGGGCAGTGTTCAGGGGCCAGGTCACAGACCTCTGTGCAGTGGCCAGAGAGCTCTGCCTGCATGCTTGCAGCCAGGGACTCTGGCCAGGCCTTCTACCAGCTCTTCCCTGTATTGTCTGCTTCAGGGCTTCCTGAACCTGCCCTGAGATCTTTTTGAGTATCAGTGAAGGGGTGAGTGAGATTCTTGAAACCCTCACATGATATGCTCTTTTCCTTTAACAAAAAGGGTGGCTCCCCCAATATCTACAGCAGCTGGTGAGAGAGGGGGTTGAAGAGGGCTGTAACCCAGTACACTTAAAAAAATTTTTCTTTTAACATTTATTTACTTTTGAGAAACAGAGCATGAGTGGGGGAGGGGCAGAGAGAGAGGGAGACACAGAATCAGAAGCAGGCTCCAGGCTCTGAGCTGACAGCACAGAGCCTGATGCAGGGCTCGAACTCATGAACCATGAGATCATGACCTGAGCGGAAGTCGGACTCTTCACCGACTGAGCCACCCAGGCGCCCCACCCAGTACACTTTCATAAACTGAATTAACTGGGGAGAGGGAAAAAGTGATGAAAGAAGCCAAGAATGCCAAAATGTATCATGCACATGTCAGTTTCGACTTCGGAAGTTAAAAGAGGCCTTGGTTTTAGTCTTTGGTAGGTTTTAGCAGTTCAGGGAGCAAGAGTATTGGTTCATTTGTCATTTGGTTTTAGTTGTAACAAAGTATTTTACTGTTTAAACGATTGTGAGTTTGAGTTTCTGAGTGCTGAAGAATAGTCAGCATAAATGGGCTGTCTTGAAGTTGACTAATTTTAAGATATTTTTACTTTTAAAATCAGTGTTTGCTTTTATTTTAGCGATGGAACAAGATTAGAGAAAAGTTAAAATTAAATCCTTATGTCACACCATACCTCAGAATAAATGTCAGAGGAAATAAAAGATTTAAATGTACGAATCGAAACCATAAGAGTACAATAATAGTACATACAAGTACAATAAGTAGATTTTCTAAGCACTTCGTCAAGTGAAGAAACCCTGAGTTGAGACAAAAAGTGGGAAGTGTAACTATAAGCATTTAGGCAACTTAGAAAAAATAAATGAAGAATGAATGATAAACTAGGGAATTGTCACATGACAGAGTATTAATAGTCCTAATATTGAGAGTTCTTAAAGATCTGTGACAACTCAGTAGAAAATGTGCACAAATCATCATAAACATGTGATGAGATTCTCCGCTTGGCTAATAGTGAAAGACACACGTAAAAAAGTGCCACCAAGGGGGCAGGGAAGTGGACAGGCGCCTGCGTGGAAGGTGGGAGTGTGGGTCAGTGTCGCATTCTCTGCCACAGGTAGATATGTTATTTTTGTAGTTACGACAAGAGAAAACTGTATGGAAAGCAAAAGTAAATATGATCAATTACATGTCAATAAAAGCTGCTGTAAGTAAACAAATAAGAACAGGAGCCTTATGTCAAAGGAAAAACCGGGTAACAGTTTACTAATTTTTACTCCCATTTGAGAGCCTGGCATGTTACCACAAGGCACTTGGGTGTGTCCTCCGCACTGGCCGGAGCACAGCCATGCCCATCCTTCTGTGAGCGGTGGTCTGCAAGCGTGAAGCATAGGGTGATTACTTTTGGAAGTGCTTCCCCGAAGGGTTGAGTGCTGGAGCCTCCGAATTCAGCATGCTTTTAACAGGTCTTTGCAGTGGGATAGCAAGTCCTCACGGATTCTCTCCCAAAGCCTGGTCCTTTCGCAGTTTTCTTGTGCAGCCTGAGACTCTGCTGCTTTAGAAACCTGTGTTGGAGGGGAGGGACATGTGGCCAAGGCCACAGAAAGTGTTGAGCTTTGGCTGAAAGATGGTTTGGGAAGGGTGAAGGCGGTGGGGAGAGGGAAGGGTGACAAAACCTTCAGTGTCACCAAGTGGTGGCGACTGTGGAGTGGATTGGGTTTCTTGGAAATTGCCAAGGTCATGGCTGTCAAGAGGTAGCTCCCCTCTAACAATATTAGAGGTGATGCAGGTGGAGTGATAGATTAAAATGTTATTAATGTGGAGGTGTTTGCCACTCTAAGACTAGAGATCTGTAGAATGGGCTACTAAGGGAAACACTGAAGGAGCTGCCCCACTCCTCCCCTCAAAAGGATGCGGGTGGCTGGCCTTTCTGCATGAGGCAGAGGAGAGGGTTCCCTCAGCCTTTCTGGGCCGGCGTTTGGGAGATGACCTAGATTCGAGGTAATTGCAGAATGAGGAGAGATGGGTTGGGAACACAGCACTCAAGTGGCTGTGCCTGCTGCTCGCCCCAGGCAGTGAGCAGTCCTGGTAAGAACGAGGGAACAGATGGCCTTCGGGCTGTGCCTCTCCAGGCTGGCTGGGTCAAGGGTGTGTTCTGTGTCTGTAAGGCGTATCCATCCAGGGCGGTGCCCTCCTGAGCTCTCTCCCAGGTGACTGCCATGCCTTCGTTGATCCCGAGGAGCTGCTGACTGGCCTTTTCTTATCCCTTTGCAGACTCCAAACCGCCCAGGTCTGAGTATGGTGGTGGCCGTCAGCCCTCGGGGGTGGAGGAGGATTTCCTCAAAAGGTAAGCCTAGGTGTCCATTCATCCCTGGCCCTGCGCTCTGATGGAGCGTTCTCTCCTCTCAGGATATCTTCCCCTTGCCCAAAGGTCTGAGAGCTTGTCTTACCTACACTGCACGAGAACCCTACCGGACAGGGGGCGCTGGGCCTAGTTTAAGGTGAAGAGACACCAAAGGTAGCCTGGGAGTGTTGATTGCTGACGTTCTTAAAAACACACTTTAAAAAGCTAGGACTAGCGGGGTGCCTGGGTGGCTCAGTTGGCGAG
>NW_024412604.1:728589-808308 GCF_014898765.1 Herpailurus yagouaroundi
GGGGGGGAACTAGGACTAAGTAGCTGAGTGGGTGAACCCTCTGTGCCTGTGTATGCGTGCTGGCATATTTTTAGAGGTAAGAAGAAGAAAGAAAAAGAGCCCACACAATTCTTACTAGTTGCCTAGATGGACCGACCCAGGCTGTTGGTGACTTTCCATCCACATAGGCCACAACCATGGAGAGCTGGTTATACCTCTGAACCAGGCCCTTCGTGCCCTCCCCTGAGGCTAAAATGGTGGCTAAGGCACAGAAGCCCTCAGAGTGCAGGTCTACATCCTGATTGTGTGCTGCACTAGTGACCTGGGAAGATCACTGCATTTCTCTAGGCCTTGGCGAAGGCCATAACTGGAGGATCTCTTTGACTGGGGTATTGTCAGGATTAAATATGTTAATAAAGCACTGAAGCCCAAACCTGGGAGTTCTCAGTGAACGTTAACTGGTTGTTATTGATTGACTTCCTCTACACCCTTTAGGACATTGGCCTTTGTAACAGAGGACCCAGTGAGGTAGCTTGGGGGGCCCAGTGTCAGCCATAGTCGGGTGGCTCGATCTCAATGAGGTCACCTGAGCTGGGTCTGTTCCATAGTCATGGATTGAAACCCACATTCTAAGAATTTCCCCTCTCTGATCCTAAGAGGCCTCTCCAAGAATAACTAACCTGAACCTTTTTGTTTATTTTTTGTACTTTTAAATATTTAAAAAATGTTCACCTAACACATGCTAATGAAAGATTTGGGAAGTATATAAAATGGAAAAAATCACCCATAGATTCATCATCTCAGAATAACCCCTCTTAATATTTTGAAGTGTTTCTTTCAAATGTCTTCTTTCCCCTAATTTAGGATTATTTTTTCAAGTTATATATATTTTTATAGTTTTTTTAAATAAAGTTATATATAATTTTATGTTGTTTTTTTACATAGCTTTATAATTGTTTTCCATTTGTTACACCTGCTTTGTAAACAATTTGATTTTTTTAAGTTTATGCATTTATTTTTGAGAGAGAGAGAGAGAAAGAGAAGAGCATGTATGTACACGTGCCAGGGGAGGGGCAGAGAGAGAGGGAGAGAGAATTTCCCCAGCAGGCTCCTTGCTGTCGGCACAGAACCCAATGTGGGGCTTGATCCCAGGAACCATGAGATCCTGACCTGAGCCGAAACCAAGAGCTGGACGCCTAATCTGCTGAGCCACCTAGGTGCCCCAACAATTTTATTTCTAAAAGTATTGTTTATTGTTTCTCACTTTTTAGATTCAGCCTATTGACAAATCTAAGTGTATATTGGTCTAATGATGATATAGTATACCATTGTACCATATATTCTTTAACTTGACCTTGATATTGGATACTTAAGTTGTTTGCATTTTTCTACGCTATAGTGAATAATCTTGTAAGAGCATCTTGGTGCTAATAACTTTTTTCTGTCTTTAGGATTATTTTACTAGGCAGAATGCCCAGAAATAGGTCAAAGGGTAGGATTGCATTCAGGACGGGAGAGTTCAATGTTCCAAACAAAAGACTGTTTTTTTTGTCATCTAAACTGTTCAAGCTTTCAAGTGGAAGCAGAAGAAAGTGGGGCTTCCCACCCCGCCTGCCCACGGTGTAGGAGTGGCTAGCCAGGGATCTGAACCTGTGCCCTGAGATTCTCTGGTTTGGCACATGGCTGGCTGATTCCTCACCTGGAGGTCAGGTCTCCTTCTTTTCCTAATCCGTCCTGGCTGAGAAAGTATCACTGCATCCCCTTGGCTTGGGGGCTGTCACAGATTCCTGATCCTCTCCCGCTGGCCTCAGAGATCCCCTGGCCCCTGCCAGCTGCGGTGTGGACGCAGACCTTTTCTTGGCTACCTTCTGCCGGTCACGCCATCTGCATCTCTCTTCCGGCACAGGTATAAACAGGAGCAGGCCAAGGTCCAGGACGAGTTGTTCCAGGTGGTGACGAGGGAACGAGAGGCAGCCACCAAGCACAGGAGTGCGTCCATGCAGCGGGGGGAGGGCAGCATTGACCAGGACAAGCGGAAGTCAACCCAGCTGGTGAGTGCAGGTCTTCTGAGCTGGCCTTTTGTGCTCCGGCGGCTCTGGGAGGTGGAGGTTAGGCCCTGGAGCCTGATCTGTATGAGGCCCTGGGGCCTGGCTTCATCTCTGTAGAAAGGGTATCTATTTGGGGACCAGGGGCTTGAGTTCTTCTAGCCCTGGCTCTGCCACTGACTTGCTTTGCTGCCTCTGGCCTGTATTTTCAGTCTCGGGGTGCTCAGGTTTATATGGTGAGGGCTGGATCGCTCAGCAGTCTGGTCCCACTCTGAAACTTCATAGTCGTAATGGGTATGTGTGCCAGGAGGGTATGAAGGGAGAAGACTAGGGGCTTGGGGGCATGCGATAATGAGACGGAGAACACAGTTTTCAAGGTAGGCAGCCTGCGTACGAATCCCAGCTCCCTGCTTACTAGCTTGGGCCCGTCCTCCAGTGTCTGTGAGCCTTGGTGGAGGATTGTGACGTTTGCACACACACAGGATTGCCCAAGGGATTAGGGAAGATGATAACTGTCCAGGATTTAGCATGTGCCTGGCAGATTATAAGAGCGCCCCATTATTGCCGTTACTGTTATTAATACATTTAAGTGATTGGAGACTGTTAGGATTCTTACTGCCGTGAGTGAAGGCTTTATTTCACAATACCAAAAGTCTCAAAATGTCCCAGGGTTGACTAATTCAGGGGCTCACTGGCATCATCATGGAGCCCCCCCCTCCTTCCACTCTGCCAGCCTCAGTGTGCCAGTGCACTCTCCGGCCAGACACCCCCACAGTTCAAAGATAGCTGCCCTGCTCCCTACCAGGTCTTCTGCAGATGGGGCCACCCTCAGAAGAAGAGAAGACTTTCCTGGAAGCCCCCAGCAGAAAGCCTCTGACATCACATTGGCCTGAATTGTATCAGGCGCCCCTGGCTAACCCAGTCCTCTGCAGAGGAACAGGGGGGGCTCCACTGATTGAAGCGAGGGCTCCTTTCTAGTCACATGGGGCAGCGGGTGGGTATCCAGATAGAATCCGGGCTGACGGTAATAATTCTTCCAGTTCCGTTTCCATGTGGGAAAACCCCCGCACGTCCAAGAAATTCTCTGACACCAGCTGGGTGTCCTACAGTTAAACTCCGTCCTCAGGCTCCAGAGGGTAAGGGCTCAGTGCACAAGACTGCCCCCTTCCCCCACTTCAGACGCCAGTCAAAGTCCAGGTTATCACCTGTGCCTCTGGCTGACTGGTTGTTAATTAGAGGTTCCCATGACCCCCTTGTTTGACCGATTTGCTAGAGTGGCTCACGGAACTCAGGGAAACATTTAACTTCCTAAAAGGATTATAAAAGGATTTAGTTCAGGAACAGCCATATGAGAGAGGTCCATAGGACCAGGTGTTTAGGGAGAGGATGTTGACCTTCCTTCCGTGTCCTGTGCCAGTGCACCACTCCCCCAGAACCACTGCATATTCACCAACCTAGAAGCGCTTTAAACCCAGTTGTTTCGGGGTGAAACTGTGGGGGGAGGCTTCATTACCTAGGTGTGATTGAGTAAATTGTTGGCCATTGGTGATGGAACTCAACCTCCGGCTCCCCTCCCCTCCCAGGGGCTCGGGTACGGCTGGAAGTTCCAACCCTCTGGTCATTTGGTTGACTCCACTGATAAGCAGTCCTCATCCTTAGGTCCAGTGCAAAAGTCCTCTCGTTAACGTAAAAAAAGACACCTTTCTCTCTCTCATCACTTTGGAAATTCCAAGGGTTTTAGGAGCTCTGTGCCAGTAACAGTAGATAAAGATTAAATATTTAGTTCTTATTCTAAATCATGAAATCACAGCAAGGAGGGTGGGGAGAGGGGATGGAGGAGTGGCTGTAGCAGCATCTAATATCGTCTCCCTCAGAGGCCATGGGCTGTGAGGCGAGCACCTGTCTCAGGTGGGTTGCCTGATGTACCCTGGGCTCCACAGAAGGAAGTTGGGGACGCAATGAGACCACGCGGGACTGTGCCCTGGGTTGTGGTGGAGAGGAAGGCCTCTGCAGAGACATGGAAAGCTGCGGCAGGTACAGAAGGAATGCTGGTTGAGCTAGGCCCTCTGGGAAATATGAACAATGTAGGGTCCTTGCTCTTAGGAAATTTTCAGTCTAGCGGGGAAGACAGATTTAAACCAAAAACTTAGAAAAAGGGCAACTTGGTGACAGTAAGCGTGAAATGGAGGTAAGGTTGATGTGCTTGGGAATGCAAAGGCAGGGGTGCACCTGCTGGTAGCAGACATGACTTTGACTCAGCCTTGAGCGATATGGGGCCCCCAGGCTGAGGGAGCATCTGGGGGGAGACAGGTGGGTGTGGAGGAGGTGATGGGACACAATGAGAGAGGTTAGTGAGGCGTGAAGCCACCTCAGACACCTCGCAAACTTGACCCACAGAATAGCTCGCCATCGCTCTGAAACCGTGGAGGAGTCCCTGGAGTTCATCAGGATGACGATGACGTGATCTGACTTGTGTCTTTAGAACCCTGTGGCTTCCTGGTGAAGAATCAGTTGCTGCAGAGAGAAACTGGGGTGAGGACATGGTTTTAGAGAATCTTGCAGTGAGTCTCTGAGGGGCAGGCAGGTTGTCACCCCTCGGCAGGGTGCTGACAGCCAAGTTGAAAGGACCCTCGTTCTGGAGATGAAGGGTTAATCAATATGGCATGAGCAAACCAAGTTGGCCACGTGGGACAGTCACCTAGCATGGAAAATTGCAGCCTACACATGTGGTGTCTCTTCATTCTCACCTGGAATGTGTTAATTATGATGAAAGGGAATTCACAACTTCCCTTCTTTCTCCTGTAAAGGAGAAGGCTGGGTCCCCGCCTCCTTGAGACTGTCCTTGGAGGAGAACCTTTACAAGCGGGAAGAGGCTTAAATGACCTTCACCACAGGTGTGTGGGTTTTCTTTTTTAATAAAGGAAAACTTTCAACTAAGATGCATTCTACACCCCCCAGTTTCTGGATGGATAATGCTCTTCTGAACCTGAGTTCTTAAGGAAGAGCAAAGCAAGTGACTTCCTTCATTTTGAAAATGTTGGTTCACTACTTTTGTGGGTGTTACATTTTTTGGCTGTCCAGCATCCATCTGTCCATGCAGTTAGTGCCCTGTTTTCTTCTGGGATTTACCCGTCTCCTGTTGTGTGTTATCTCGGTGGATTGCAATTCCAGTGCCCAGCTTCCTTGATGGAAGCTAGATCTCCTTTCTCCCCTGGCCTCGGGATAGCCAGGGCCCAAGGGCAGCCAGTCGAACCCTTTTTCTGAGGCCTTTTTGTTTTGAGTGAGTGCGGAGGTCGGGGTAGGATTGCTCACTGTAGCCGAGGGTTGCTCGTGAAGACCTTCATCTAGTGAGGCTGTCTTGCTGTCTCCCGTACCTCCACGACGCCCACTTGTTTCTGTCTGGCTCTCCTGCCTTCTTTAGGATCGAATCACCTGCCGATTACCTGCGGTCAGCTCTCCTTTGCTTCAGTTAGCTGGAGTTGGTTTCTGTTGATTGGTGCTGTAGCAGATGCAAGGGGACACACGAATGTGGTTTTGAAGGCTTCAACCAGTCAGTGCTCAATGCGAACAGAGGAGAGAGGAAGTTAGGACTGGGCCCTGTTTTGTATGTCAGCAGGGGCATGAGGCACTCACCTTTATGCTGAGCGATGCCACAGCCATCACTTCCATTTGGGTTGTTGTGGTTGGCAGGGACTTTTAGTGGAGATAATTCCTTAAAAATTTTTTTTTAAACACTTACTTATTTTTGAGACAGAGACAGAGCATGAACAGGGGAGGGTCAGAGAGAGAGGGAGACACAGAATCTGAAATAGGCTCCAGGCTCTGTGCTGTCAGCACAGAGCCCTACGTGGGGCTCGAACTCACGGACCGTGAGATCATGACCTGAGCCGAAGTCAGACACTTAACTGACAGCCACCCAGGCGCCCCAGATAATTCCTTTTTTTTAAAAAAAAAAAAAAAAGTTTATTTATTCTGAGAAAGAGAGAGAGAGAGAGACTGAGCACGTGTGTGAGTGGGGTAGGGGGAGGGACAGAGAGAGAGGCAGAGAGAGAGAGAATCCCAAGCAGGCTCCACACTGGCACCGTGGAGCCTGATATGGGGCTCGAGCTCACAAACTGCGAGATCATGACCTGAGCTGAAATCAAGAGTCAGACACTTAACTGACTGAGTCACCCAAGCGCCTCGAGTGGAGATAATTTCAAAACTGGGCTTGTGCTTTAGAATATTTAAATAAAAGGAGAAAGAAGAACCTGAACAGAAGCATAGAGAATTTTCTTTTCCTCATCCAAGTCTTCCACAAGTGCGGATTGAAGGAGCCTGGTGGTCAGAGCACTTAAGGTTCTAGTATTTGGATCACAGCACGTCCTCCTAGCCTCCGGGCCAGGTTGGACCTGGAGGCGGGTGTGGTATGGTCTTCGGCTATATGAGCTGGCCTCCTACTTCTTTCTCCTTGGTGCCTTCTCTCTCTGCCCAGTGTCCTCAAGCCCTGCACCCTTGAACCTGTAGTCTTGTCTGGAGGACTTTCTTTCGAGTGTGCTGAGTTCAGTTTGACATTTAGTGTGCTCTCCTGCCCTCTCTTTTGCCTCTGACTTTTACAATATTGATTTTTTAATCTTCTGCATGAGGGAATAATTCAGCTCATTATTAGGAAAAGTTCATAAAACTAATGATGAGGAAAGATAATAATTTTTATAACCTACTTCTGATGACAGAAGTGTTCCCATTTCCTATTTAGCAGTAGGGGGCTGTTTTGGAATATATTTGTACGTGTTTTCTGTCACTTGAAGACTGGTAGGGTCCCAGATATCATTGGGGTGAAGGCCCTGGGGGGGTCATCAGAGCCCCTGTTAGTGACGTATGCTTTCCTTTGAATTGGGGGAGGATGTTTGGAGTCCCAAATGTTCTAGAGAGAAATCAGAACAGAGTAGTTTCTTGGGCTGAGTCTCCTGATGGGCAGAGCTCTACTGTAGGGGAGAATGAGATTTATGACCTTGCCTGTTGGATTCCTGACACATTATTAGGTATGGGCTTGCAGTATACCTAACAGGAAGCAAAAACTTTCATTTCATTTCATTTCTCTTTTGGTGAATGATTCTTTCATTATTTTCTATCTATATTCTCTGTGTGTCTATTATGTTAGGCCCTAGGTTCATTTCTTGATAAATGGAAATAAATGAGAAACAGCTTCTGATCTTGAGAAGCTCTGTTCATTAGGGGATGTAAGTATTCTCGGAAGTGACTGGACAGCGTTATAGTGTCCGACCAAAGGGACAGGGGGACACTAGAGGAGGAAAGAGGCAGTGACAAAGGCCTCTTCCTGGCGGGTCGAGAAATTCTTCTGTGGGGAGGTCACCCATGGGCTGGTTCTTGAAGACTCAGGAGAGGCTCTCCTGGTGGGGAAGGCTGAGAAAAAGTGTTGCTCATGAAGGAGGCAGCTAGAGCGGAAGCCGGGGGTGGGTGGGGACACACCGCCTGGCCACTGCGAGTAGGGTGAGGCAGGCAGGTGTGTGCCTGGGATGCAGTTCTGCAAGTCTGATAGTGACCTTCCAGAGAGGGTTTTCTTACTCCTCAAAAGAGATGCACAAGGAGAGAATTTTTCTTCCACTGGACGGTGGATATGGGGAAAGGCCTGAAATAGTGGATGAAGAAGTTGGGACCAAATCCTTCTTCTGCTGGACAGAAGCTGTGAGTGCTTCTCTGCCTGGATGTGGCCCCTCACCTGAGGACTTGCCCAAGAATGGCTGTCCTGCTCGGCTTTCCAGGTTGCGGCAGCAGTGGGGGGAGGGGGGGGGCTGATCTTTTTATTGTTCAGACTCTCTAAGAAGCTGCCACATTAGGTCTCTGAAATCTGTAGCCAGGATTTGAGGAAAATGTCAGATTTGGAAGTTTTTGAGTTGCAGGTTTCTGAACTCCTGAGTGAGGTGGACCATTTATTTTGGTTTCATTATAGCTACACCCCTTCTTTCTAGTTCCCCCTCCTACATCTTCGTCAGTCTTGTTCCTCAGCTTACAAGCTCCTCGAGGATAGGGGCTGTGGCAAGATCATTTTGGTCTCCTTAGTAGTGCTCAGCGAATTTTAGAGGCACAAGGATGGTTAGGGAATGGCAGAGCTCAAGTGGATGAGGGGTGCAGGGCAGTGCCCCCTGCAAATAGGTGGAAGCAGGTACCCGGACAGCAGCTCACAGGTCTCTCCTTTTCAAACAATAAAACAGATGCTCACAAAACCTAGCAGCCTTTCAGTGTCACGATCTCTTGGAGTCGACTAGTTTACGTGACTCCTAATCAGAGACTTATAGACTTTGGGTTTAACTTGTGTGGACAAAGGCCCGAGGGTGGGCTGGTGACTCAGGCCCGGGGTCAGGCCGCACTCTAGCTGATAATGCAGCTGAGGAGGCCTGACGCCTGGGGGCAGCGACTTGGCATCGCTGTTTGTTTTAGAACTTTGTGGCTCGGGACTCCGATGGCCTTGTCCTGACACTTCCTCCAATTTGAGCTACGGATAGAGATCCTGAATTCCCATGGAGATCTGTTTATCGGCACCTAGATGGTTGGTAAAAGCCATCATCTGAAGAGAAAAAAAAAAAATGGGCATGTCATCCACAGCCCCTTTCTTTGCTTCCCTAAATCTTGCGGTCTGTCTGTTTTTTTCTAGATTAGATCAGGGATTGACACACTTTCTCTGTAAAGAGCCAAAGAGTAAATATTTTAGATTTTTGCAGGCCACATATGGCCTCTGTCACATATTCTTTTGTCATTGTTGTTTTTACGGCTCTAAAAAATGTGAAAAAACCAAAAACCACGAAACATTCTTAGCTCAGAGGCCATGCCAAAAGAGGTGATCGGTTGGATTTGTCTGGTGAGCTGTAGTTTGCTGACCCCCGGGCTCGACAGTGCAGCTCCAAAGATTGTAATTTTTTGAGTCTGTCTGAGTCATCAGATGCCGCAGGCAGCTGGGGGGCAGTGGTGCTGATGCTGATCCTGGTTCCTCACTGGTTACTGTTCCTGTGAAAAGTTTCACAACACGGCGGTACCTGATAGTTTCAGTCTTCCGATTGGTGAAATGAGGACTTTTCTGGAGACAGCGCGGTGGGCTCTTTGGGAAGACTCATGCACTTTTACTTTAACTTCTGATTCTTTTCACATTTGGCATTTTTTTTAGAGTTTCCATTTCTCTATTGAAATTCCCTGTCATCTACACATGTTGTCCACCATTTCCTGTGGATCCTCTAAATGTATTTATCATAATTGTCTAAAGTTTCTGGTAATTCTGACATCTGGGTTATCTCTGGGTTTGGTTCAGTTGATTATTTCCTCTCTTGATAATGGGTCCCATTTTCCTACAGCTTTATGTGCCTTGTAATTTTTTATTGATGCTGGGCATCATGCAGAGAAGAACAGTAGAGGCTGAGGAAAATAGGCTTTATGCCCAGAACTGGCCACTCTTCTTCTTTTGACCGGCCATTAGCGTGGGATGCTGGGTAAATTCAGTCTGTATTTAAGCAGGGCGTGGGCTCTGTTGTTGCTTGGCTTCAGACTCTGTGAGGGTAGGACCCAAACCTGTTTAGGAGGGCTTGGGATCTGGGTAGCACAGGGTTTGTCTGTGCTGTCCTGTTTTCCCATCAGACTTTTGAGAGGCCCCGCTTATCTCACCCCAGGGTGCTTCCTTGCACCTTCTCCAGTGGCTGGCGGCTGCTGGGCGGTGCTTGGTGTAGGGCCTGGAGCACCATGGGCTTCTCTCCATCTTCTGCTGGCCCTGTGTGCCTGTGCCTCGGGGGTCCATGGAGGGTATTTCAGTCACTTTCCCTGCCCTGTCCCCAGGACTTTCAAACAGTATACATAAGGAGGAAGAGGCTCATAACTCATACCACCTTTATTTCACTCTTCCCTTTGGTTGTCATCATTTTATTTTTTATTTTTATTATTTTTTTTTTAATTTTTTTTTCAACGTTTATTTATTTTTGGGACAGAGAGAGACAGAGCATGAATGGGGGAGGGGCAGAGAGAGAGGGAGACACAGAATCAGAAACAGGCTTCAGGCTCTGAGCCATCAGCCCAGAGCCTGATGCGGGGCTCGAACTGACAGACCGCGAGATCGTGACCTGACTGAAGTCGGACGCTTAACTGACTGCGCCACCCAGGTGCCCCTATCATTTTATTTTTTAATTTTTTAAAAGTTTATTTTTGAGAGAGAGCAAGCGAGAAAGAGCATGAGCTGGGGAGGGGCAGAGAGGGAGAAAGAGAGAGAGAGAATCCTGAGCAGGCTCCATCTCGTGACTGTGAGGTCATGACCTGAGCTGAAATCAAGAGTCAGATGCTTCACTTACCGAGCCCCCCCGGGCGCCCCCGGTTGTCATCACTTTGAAGCACACTTCACACCCCAAGGAAAATGAAAAGGGCACAGTAGCATGACTGATTTTGCTTCCTCTCTCGATATCCGGCCCGTATGGCTACTGCTGTATGTAGTCCTTCCACTGGGCAAGCAGGCCGTCCACAAGGTACGAAGGACGTTCACGGAGCCGACCACCACCATGCCCCATTTGCAGCCACATTCACTCAAAGAGCAAGAATGGGTGTATTCAGAATGTTAGAGAATTAGAATAATTGGAAGGGCAGCTGAGGCTTCTTGGGTTCCTGCTTTCTTCATTAAGAGCCAATTGAAAACTACCTGGTCTCGTGGCCATATGGTAGGATGATTTTTAGAGACAGGAGGACTACAGATAGGCTTGTATGGAAACCGGTTCAACCATATTTTTAGCTGGTTACACACCCAAAAAAGGAACTTTGGTTTATTTCTCATGTATTTTCTACAAACGGGGGTGGGGGGAGGGGGAGGGGGAGGGGGGGGGGCATAAAAACCAGTTGGGGACTACGAGCCTGGCGCGTAAGTTCAGGGCTGGCCCCCAGTGCATCAGGACCGGATCGCGGTGCTCGTGGGTGGTTGGTGAGGATTGACTGGCGGAGCCACTGATGGAAGATGCCCGGCACCCAGGAGCTCCAGGAAGTAGAACGTTGCTCTAGACTAGCGAAGTGGACAGGGCTGTGCCCAGATGAGCCCATCCCTGGGGTCCCTTCACTCGTCTGTGCTGTTTCCTTCCGGAGATAGAAATGGGCAGACAGGGTTGTGCATTGTTGGGGCACTTCAGCCTTCTTCTCTTCTCCATTTCCATCTGTGGGCTTACGACATGGGGTTGATGTGAACTGATTCCTAGAACAAACCAGTCATGCAGGCTTCTGGAGAGACAGGCTGGAGTAGTGTGGAGGTGGGGGGCTCACGGAAACACCCTGGTGATGGGCAGCTGCTTGGGGCTTCCCACCTGCGTGGTATGGAACTCGGGCCCTCTGGCTCAGCATCACTACTTTTTGTCCACCTGGCTGTGTCTCAGGATCACCTGGGAAGTTGGCAAAAATACACAGGCCAGACACAACCGGATCAGACTCTTTGTTTCTGTGGCCCTGGAATCTGTATTTTTAACAGCCTCCACCTGATGCTGGGGGAGTAGGCCCAGAGCCGGCTCCTGGACTGATGTTGGGAGCCGGGTACCCCACGGAGGTTGTGCCCCTCTTGCCGTTTGGGCCCCTGAGTGATGGACAGTGTTCCCACTGGTGCCGTGGCTCCCCACGGTACTCGAGGGCAGGGCTGTGCTAGTTGAAATGTGCGGCAGGTGACTAATAGCTCCCGTCCCCCATGCAGCTTGCTGCCTACATGGATGCCTTTATCAGACTTCCTGGCCTCAAAGGACAGCAGGAGCTCTTTGCTGAGGATAGCTAGGAAAGCGAGTTGGCCCTCTGCTGGTACTGTGCCCCGGCAAGGGTCAGGTGAGCTGGGGTTGGTATTTTGGGGGACAGGTGATAAGAAACTGTTGCCAGAGCGGGCAGTGACAGCTTCAGGGCATGAGGGATGTCAGACTCCCGGAGATGACATGGACTGGGTGCGAGAGCTCGACTCTTAGTTCCTTGCAGCAGCCACCCATGTGATATCTGAGGCAGGTGGCGGGAACAGGAAGAAACCTTCTCAAGGCACGTAGACCCACTAGCTGGCTTGTGCCTGGGAGGGCTACTACGGTTTAGTTGCTTCTTGGGTCACTGGTCCCCCAGTGAGCCCAGGGGACCTGAGGGTTGAGCTCCTGGCATTGCCCCTGAGATGTCCGTGAGGCTCCTGTTTACTGTCCACCTCATTAGGTGCATTGTGGTGGTGTCCTTGGGGGCGGAAGAGCCCTGTTTTTCCCTCAGCCGTTGGACACATTTTTAACCACCGGGAAGGTGGTGGTTATCCTGGCAGTGAGAAGGAGGAAGGCCAGGGTGAGGGCACGTGTGACGAGGTGGGGTTGAGGGGGCCCAAGGGA
Source organism: Herpailurus yagouaroundi (assembly GCF_014898765.1). Classification (NCBI taxonomy): domain Eukaryota; kingdom Metazoa; phylum Chordata; class Mammalia; order Carnivora; family Felidae; genus Herpailurus; species Herpailurus yagouaroundi. Next base: position 740,957 of record NW_024412604.1, read on the forward strand.
CCAGGGGTGTTGTCCAGACATGGTCACCAGGGTGATGCCAGCTGAGCAAGGAGACGATGACTAGCAGTCTCCAGCTGTTTGAGTCCTAATAGAAAGTGGGAGACGCGTGGACTCCTTCTCTTTAAAGAAAGCTATTGCTCTGTGGACTCCTCAGATTAGAACGCAGGAATTTCAGAATCTGTTCCGGAATGGCCCTCCTGCGGGAAGGGAGATCCCAGCCCTTTGGGGTAGTGAGGGAGGGGCATTCGGTCCTCTTGTTTCAGAAGTTGGGATTCCAAGTGGGTTTTGCACCCCGGCTGATTAGGATTTTGTGCAGCTTCCTCCACTTCACCGTGTCACGGATCTGCAGATGCCTTCAGTTTTCCCTTCCTGGCTCTGGTGCGTGGCTCAGGTGACCTCTGCTGTGTGCTGACAGAAGCTGGAAATCCTCATTAGCTGCTAACTTTGTTAGGCAAATGGCTGATTGCGGTTCCATTCCTGGTGTCATTGCTTCTAATTAGCAGATCGCATGTCTACGAAAATGTCTCTTAGCACCAGGGATGAGCTAAAGAGGCTGACAGCTGGGGCTGGGATCTGGAGAGAATTGTGAAAGAAGCTTTTTCTCTTAAGCCTCTTGAGGGACTCTGCCGTCGACCTCACCCAGGCTCCTTGGCCTCTGTGTGCCCGATGGGTCCCAGGGGATCTGGGCCCTAGACTTCCTTGGAAAAACCCAGCAGTGGGTGGGCGGCGGGGAGTGACGTGAGCCACCTGACAGGCATCGCAGCGGCAGGTGGTACCTTGCTGCCCTCCTGCTTTGTGTCTTGTGAGAAGCCCGGGACCTGGTTGAGAGTTCAGGGCTTTGGTGTTTTGAGCAGGTCTTGGGCACCGTGGGCAAGCCTGAAGTTTCAGGGAATCCTGAGTCGAGGACGCGGGCTGAAGTTGGGTAGTCTGTGCTGGCAGTGCCGGCCTCCGAGAGGGCGCAGGTGCCTGCCTTGTACCCACGCCACTCCTCCTCTTCTCGAAGCAGTGCCGCCCCCTGCCACTCGCTCCCGCCTGTGGACCGAGCAGGGCTGGCCCTACAGCCCTAACTGATCTTGGCAGTAGTGTGGTTTCCTTTTCTGTCTTGCTCGAGTGAAATCGGGCTGGCGCCTGCCCACTTCTGTGCATGCCTCTAGGATGCCAGCAGGGCTGTGGAGAGGGGAGGGTCATGGTTTATTTTAGGTCTCTTTATGTGGTTTATTCACAGAGTCTTTGGGGAGCTACCATTCTGCCTTTTCCTTTCTCTGAAAAAAGGTTTTAGCTTTGTCAATTAAGCAGATTGCGTTTGCACCCTCAGGTAGACACCACTGCTGGCCACTGGCAAGGTGAAGAATTGCAAAGGGGTTGTTTGGCTGACACACGTCAACAAATGGGACCGCAGAAAAGTCTCAGACATTTCCCCCTTACCTCAGTGTCCACTCAGTGGCTGAGCGAGGTCCCCGTCTCAAGCGTCTGGGCTGTAAGATGTGTGCTCTTGGATGGAGCAACATGTGTGTCAGTCAGGAGCAGTTTGGGCTGTAACAGAAGCCCAGGTGGCAGTGGCGTTAGCAGTGGAGGTGCATGTGTGTGTTTATTTCGTGACTAAGAAGTCTGGGGGCAGATGGCCCAGGCAGGTGCCGCAGCTCAGTGCCTCAGGAGAGAGCCATTGACCTCCTTTCCTTTTGATCTACCATTCTCACTGCAGCTCTCCTCATGGCCTCAGGATGGCTACCGTGTCTCCAGACATCACGTTAGTTCTCCAGGCAGGGAGAGGGAAGGCCCCAAAGCCTTGTCCTAGTGAAGTTTAATTTTCTATAGAAGGGACCCCTCTCTGAGGACTGTCACCAACACAACTGTGTCACAGGGCCACCTCTGGCTAAAAGAGAAGCCGAGGTAGTAATTTTAGCTGGGCACCTGACTGCCCCCAGAAATCTGGTTTGTTTTTCAAGAAGGGGCTGAATGCTGGTCAGGTGGCAAGTGGCACCTTCTGTAGTGTGGCAATGTAGAAGGAGCCCTACTTCTTCACTGGTTAGATCTGGACACAGATTCGCCAAGTACCCTCTCTGTGGTCTTGGACACCTTCCATAGCCTCCATGAGCCTCAGTTTCCTTGCGTGTCAAATGGCAAGCACCCAGAGCCGTGAGGGTGCTTCAGTGTCACGATGTAAGGAAAGAAGTCGGCACGCTGGCTGGCAGGTGGAAGGCAGTCTGTGCGTTCCTGTCTTTGCATCATGCCCAGCTCCCCCAAGAGCAGGAGCAGAGAATTCAGCAGGTGGCCACCAGTTCCCCCAAGTGCAGGAGCAGAGAATCCAGCAGGTGGCCAATCTGAGCGTAAAGGGTAGTGGTGGGGACTGACTCCATGGTGGAGAAGGGATGCTCCTGAGGGCAGGCGTGATGACTGTTGCTGGGTGCTGGCTTTCCCGCTGTCCCTCACTGGAGTGGACGTCGTTTATCCGAGGCTCCCGTAGCACCCCTCCTACCCGCGTGCCTTTATTCTAAAGCAGCCCTTCCAAATCCCGCTGGGCCTTCTCTGCAGGCCTCCAAGTTTGGCTCGAGCTTTTGGTGCCCGTGCTCTCCTGGTTGGTGTTCTCGCCGGTGCCCAGACTGGAGTGTTTTCACGTGCCTTGGGCTCTTGTGTGGCCGAGGGGAGGAGCCCGATTGCTCACACGCACCCACGTTCTCAGCAGCACCTCCTCCAGCCTTCCCGAGTTCCCACAGGCTTTCTCTGGGGGCATTCTCGTGCCCTGCTCTCTGCTAGGGCCGGGGTGGTTGGGGAGCAGCTGAGGGGGAGTGCCAAGCAGAGCGGCTCTGTGTGTAACACCTTTGTACCACGTGTGCCAAGCTGCGTGGCTCCGGTGCCCCTGGGCTGACTGCTCTTCCAAAAGAGGGGACTGCTTGCGCTCTTTGCCACCCTGCCCCCCAGCAGGCTTGCACGGTGCAGGCAGGGCTGCCCCCCTCAGCACCCATTCCCCTGTTTACTCCTGCTGGCTCTGTCCACTCTCATGCCCTTCCCAACACACATGGCCCTCCGTGGATTCCTGTCTCCAGTGCTCCCCATCGCCCCAGCGTTCTTCCCCACCTCGCCGGTCCCCTCTCCTGCCTCTGCACCTGCACCCTGTCGGCTGCCGCAGGAGGTGTGCTAGAGCAAGCAGGGCAGGATCAGCCGCAGAGCCTCTCTGTTCTTGGGGCTCCCAAGTGTCAGACAATGTTGAACACGGGGCCCATTCTCTAGTTGACTGGTCGGACACGATGTCGGCACCTTATCTTCACGCTGACACACACTGGACATTAATAGAAATACATCGCCACGGCACACGTGTGGAATTTCAAGCAGCCGCCCGGGCTGGCGCCTTCGATAGCCTATTGTGTGCTTAACCTCTTCCGAAGAGGTTTTTGATGAGAAATGAGTAAGACTGTTAACTCTCGGCGGCTGGGTATGTGGCAGGTTTGCTTTCTTCTTTTTTTTTTTTTTTTTCCTTTTCCCCTTCTTGATTCTCTGCAGTGCTTCCTTAATCTTTGCTCCAGAGGAGTGGGCTTTGCCGCCTCAGGATTTCTTATTTAATCTACTGCTGCTTGAGCAGGGCTCTTCCGGCACTGATGGGAGCGGCCTTGGTGGTGCGGGGGGTGGAAGGTGGTAGTGGGGGAGGCTTCACTGCAGGCCGGGTTATTTGGTCTGAGTTTCCCCCTCTGGTCCTAGTTCAAGGGGAAGCCTCTTATGGCTGCACGGGGCCATTGGGGCTACCGACTTCTCCTCTGAGATGCTTGCTCTAAGCACTTAGAGTCATTTTTTCCCTTTATCTCCTCCTTATTTTTTCTCAAGGGCTGCTAGTGATGCCCTAGATTTTCCTGATTGACATCTGAAGTCCAGGAGAAGAATGACTCACTCAGAAGACTGGGTCTCGATGTGGCCAGGGGTGGCTGGGGCCGGCATGTCATGGTGGTGTCTGGACTGCTTCCCACGTGGGATAGCCTTGTACACTTGACTTTCCCCGGCTGTAAAGTGGATGTAACAACGTGGCAACTCATAGGCTTGGTGTGGGGTTTAGAGGAGATCGTGTTTTGGCGTCTAGGAAAATGTCTGCGCTGTAGAGGTCCACAGTGAAAATCAGACCTCAACGTTTCCTCGTGGCCTAGGGCTGAAAAGCATTCCTTGCGTCAGCTTCTGGATCATGTGTCTCACTCTTCCTTCTACCACGGCTGTTCTCTTGACCTGTCCTGCGTCACACAGCTGTTTCTTAACTCTCCCCTCCCTCTTTCCCCCGAACCCATTCTTGGCTTTTCCCGACCCTTGTCTTCACCCCCATCTTCCGGCCCAGACGTCTCCCTGCCCTGCAAGACTGGTACTCACAGCTGCTCGCAGCTAGCCCTTCCTTCCCTTCGTCCTTGGGTCTGTTCTCCACGCCCTCTTTGCCAGACTCCAGTCGCGGGTACACCTGTCCTCCTGCTTCTCTAAGCCTGGGCCTGGGCTCCTGAGGGCCGCCCCAGGAAGTCACATGCTGACCTGAGGGTCATCACTGCTGCTGGCTTAATCCCTTTTGCCTTTTCCAGGTGGCTACCATGGCATTCTGCACCTCACCTGTCCTGGGCTCTGTCCACACTCACGTGCGCAGCCCAGCTCAGCTTTCCCTGTCCCTGCCTTGCCAACCTCTCTTCCCTGTCCTCTTACAAGGGGCCTTACCTGCTGCAGCCTGGGTCTGGCCCTCTTGTCCCCGTGGAGCTTACTCTGGTTCCTTCCTGCTTCTGCTCCACTCCTCCCTATCTGAAACCAGCCCCCCTCCTCCAGCAACTCCCCTGGGTGCCACCTTGCTCTCCTTTTCCTTTAGCATCTTGTTTTGAAATCAGTAAAATCGTAATCTCACTTCTCTACCTCATTACAGTTTGGTCTTCACTTTCCTTAATAGTTCATTCTCAGAAATTACTATGTCTTTTTTCCAAGAAATCTGATGCCTTTGTTCATGTTTGTCCCACACTAAAGAGCCTCCCTGCCTTTACACTCTGACCCCTGTTTACCTTTGTGCTTCCCTTTTTGCATGCTCCGTCCATCTGTTCAACACACGTTCACCAAAAGGCACTGTTACCAGTACTGGCTTGGGTACACAGACGTGACAGGGTCTGAGCCCTGCTGGAGCCTGCAGTCCAGTTGGAGAGAAAGACATGAAAAACAAGGAAATACTCATTAAATTACAAACGGAGAGAAGTGTGATGCCTTTAAAGAACAAGGTGTGGAGAGAGAGAAACAGTAGGGACCTGATTTACACGGAGGTCTGCAAAGGCTTCTCTGAGGAACAGACGTTTGAGCCAAGGTCCAGAAGGATGAGAGGAATTAAAATAAGAACAGGGAGGAGGACACTGCGGTCAGAGGGAGGTCCATGGCCAAGGGTCTTGGGGTGAGGGAGCTCAGTGAGGGCAGAGGAGCACAAGGAGGTGGGGGTGGATGGCACAGGGTCTGGTAGGCACGGTAGGAAGTTTGGGGCAGAGGCAGGAGGGAGCCTGTGGAAGGTTCTCACAAGTGTTCTGTGCAGGGTGGCCTAGAGTGGTAGGAGATCCATGGGAAGCTATCCAGGAGTCCTGTGAGAGGCCATGGTGACCCAGACAAAAGACAGTGACCAAGTGGGTGGCAAGAATTGCACAGAGAAAGAATTGGCAGTTTGGGGTATGTGGGCAGAGGGAGAAGGAAGTGCCGGGCATGATTTCTGCGAATTCTGGTCTGAGGTGCCCTTTGCTGACTTGGGGATGCCAAGGGGAATGAGTTCTCTCTGGACTCCCTGCCTCTACCCCTTCCCAAATGGATGTGCTGTCACAGGTAGTCCTACTAGTGTCAGGGCGGAGACTGAGCTGCTGTAACAAAGAGGCTCCCAAATACATATATTCCTCTTCCCTGTGATAGTCTAGAGGTCCGTGGGTGGTCCAGGGCTGGCGGGGGGGCTCTGTCAGCCTCAGCACCTGTGGGTTCAGGATGGTTGCTCTAGTTCTCGTGGTTCCCAGCTCGTGGGAAAGTGAAGGGGCCACGAGGGCGCACACCCACTCAGTCATTTAAGGGCAAGACCTTGATGCTGTTTCTGGACATGGCCGCACCTGGCTACCAGTTGCCTAGGAAATGTAGTCCAGCTGGGAGCCCTGCTGAAATGCTACCACCTGGAGGGAGGGAAGAATGGGTATTGGGGGGCATTTGGAGGTCTGCCACTGTTATCATTCTTCCTCCGAGACTCCCTCCATGTCTGCCTTTGGCCTGGTGTCTGTTTAGGGCTTTGCATTTCCGGGTGCTGGCTGGACATCTCTCTCGACGCCTTCAGGTACCTCCAGCTGAGAATGTCCACAACAGAAAGTGTCTATTTTCCAAACCTGTGCTGCATTCAGTCACTTAATGAAATATCTTGTACTTGGGATAACTGCTCAGTTGTCCACGTGTAGCAGTGAAAGGCCGTGGAGAAGGTACGGCGCTGTCAGCTCTGCCTGGAAACTCAAGGGAGGTATTTCTGAGGAGCAAGGGAAGATACTGCGTCCGAGTTGAGTTGTCGCTGCCTTTTCCTTCCTGGTGGTCAGCTGGCCTTCCAGGCAGCTGGGCTGAGGGGCTTCTGCTGAGAACTTAGACATGTGTCTCTGCTGTTTTGAAGACGATCCATCAGGAAGCTGAATGTGGCAGGGCATGTGGCTCTTCCATGGCCATCTGTCCACAGTTGGGCCCTGGCCAGACCTCACAGAGGGACGGTGTTTTCCAGCAGATCAGATGGAGTCAGAGAGAAGTCCTTCGGGGCTGGGGACTCCCTTCTGGAAGTTGGATTGAGAGGAGGAGGTGGAAGACTGAGGCTGAGTCCAAACCAGCCTGGCCGCTGGTGCCCGAGGCTCCCTGGAGGGTCTGGCCCTGCTTGAGCACGGTCACCTCTGGAACGTGAGGCCCCTGGGTAAGTTCCCCCACCTTCTTCCCGAACCCTCCCCCGAGTGAGCAGACCCACCCACCTTTAATGCTAATTCCCTTTGCAATGAGCCTGAACTTCACTACATCCCAGTTAAAGCCAGCCCATTAGCACTGCCCCATCTGTCACCATAAACGGAAAGTTCTTCTAACAGGTGGGCAGGCAGCGCTCCCATGCTAATGAGGAATCTATGAAATTCCTCCAGGGACTCCGTCGTGGCACTGTCACAGGTCCAGCCTTTGCCCTCCTTCGCGGGAAGACGCAGCTGATGGAGGGCGGTTGGTGCTCTGTGCTGACCCCAGCACGACCCTCTTGACCTCCAAAGGCTCTCGAAGGCTGGGAGAATGAGATCGCAGTGGAGGGCGTTCTCATCTTTCTTGCCCTCTGGTTTTTCCCTGGTGGAGTCACCACCAGGACTGGAGGAAGGGAATGTGTGTTTTATCTTTTGTCTGGCCTTGCAGGGCCTCTTGGGGGCTGGTGTTTTCTTCCTGGCCTCTGATAGCGCTTCTTTGAACACAGTTGCTTTTTCTCCTTAGGAAGAATTTGCCTGTGTTGCACTAACTTGATCCTTGCCTCCGTTCCCCTAGAGCAGTAGGATTTTGCTCCTCTGCTGGGCTCTGGCAGATCAGACCTGGGTTTTTAGGAATTTAGGGTGAAAATTTCTCAGTTTTTGGTTGTGTCCGGCAGCTGGATTGGCGGCAGTGGCATAGCACGGATTGAGGAGCCGGGTGACCTGGGATCGATTCCTGCTTCCCAGCTGTGCTCCTTGGTAATGTCATTTAATCTCTCTGTTGTCCCTTCTGTGAAGTGGGGATGATGGCTGTGCCTGCTTGCCAGATTATCATGAAGGCTTCTTGAGATAACGAAGGGAAAGTGCTTAGACGGGGGGCTTGGCACGCAGCAGGACCCAGTATATGTCAGCCCAGCTCTGTTGCCCCCAGATAACTCCCAGCTGTATACCGTGTAGCAGGCCTGCCCCTCAAAGCCCCTTGCCTGCCCCACTCAGCGACACTTGCTGATGTGCAGTGACACTCACTCATGTGATGGCCACATAAAGGATTTTCTGTTCTAAGCCGTTCACATCAGGGTTTTGGACCAGGCTCTTAGGGTAAAGGCCAGAGCTCAGAGTCCTAATGTTTGGGGGCAGGGGTCAGCCTCCTGCTGTGTCCCTGCCTCTCATTTTCTGCATTCCCTGGGGGCCGGCTCTGGGGTTTAGGAAGGGATGTGAAGGAGGCCAGGCTCTGAGAAGAGCCCAGCCGACTCCTTCCTACTGTTGATCCTGTCATAGGTCCCGCGGGAATGATATTGGTTGTTACCACAGCCAGAATCCCGCTGTGCTTTGTGAATGAAGTTGAGGCTGGGTTGTCCTGGAATCCCTTCCTGTCCTGCGTGTTGGGGCCACTAGGTGGCAGTCCTGGGCCACTCGTCTGCCTGGAGGACCCAGGGCTGAGAGCAGGCCTCCACAGGCGGGGAGGGCAGGCCCCTTCCCCAGAAGGCTGGAAAGGCCCGTTATTTTGGGTTTGATCTCCCACTGCCCCCTTCACCTTTTGTTGGGAGACCCAGGTTTTTGTCTCTGTGGTCCCCTGAGGCTTCCTTTTGTTGGGGCTGCCCTGGGGGCTGGTGCAGATCCCTGGATGGGGCTGCCTGGGGGATGACTCCCCTCTCCTCCCGCAGTATTCTGCTCCTCTTCCAGAAGGTTGCTGATGGCTTGGCTTGGGTCCAGAAAAATGTAGGGGAGGCACAGTTGGAAATAGATGAGGAAGGAGAAATGTTGGGGTTTTCTGCTGGGCCACCCTGGGCCTGGGCATTCATTCCTCAACCAGAGGTTCCTTTGTTCCCAGAGCTGGTAAGCCCTATCGCCTTTCCTTGCCAAATACCCGAAGCCAAGGCCAAAGTAAGAGGCGCATCTGTGGTCTTCCTCCCTGGCTGGCAGATGGGCGGGGAGACAGTAGGACTCCTGCAAACGCTTCCGCGGGAGCTGGTGGCACCCTCATGTGCCTTTTCCTTGGCTCCCTTTTGCAAAACAAGCAGATTCTGACTTTGCTGTGGGTGGATGGACTGCCACGGTTTTGGCAGCCAAGGAGATTTTTCAAGGCCCAGAGGGGAAGGGACACAGAGAAATGAGCTAACCTCGTGGTGACTTGAACTTCCCCTGGCAAATAGCTTGTTGGGTTTAAGGAACCCCCAGTTGGCATCTAGACAGACTTTCTTGCTCGTTTTTTGCTGAGAAGCCAAGGTCCTGACAGCAGGAACCGTGCTGTCCTTTTGCCTTCCTGAAGGTGGCGGAGGAGGGGCAGGCAGGGAGTCCTGGCCTGGTGCAAATCATCCTGATGATATTCTAGTGAGCGTGCTGCAGCCCGCACGCCTGCCTTCCGTAGCTCCGGCTCCGGCACCAGGGTGGAGTCCCGCGTGAACGCTGGACCGGGCCTGGGTGGAAACGGCTTCTAGGAGAGCTTGCTTAGTTGTCTCAGCCTTACCCGGCCCTTGGCGTTTTCCTCCCAGATCCGTGAGCTCCTGCTCCTCTTTTCCACCTTCGGGTCATTTTACCTCCCCCCCACCTCCTCCCTCAGCTTTGTTCTGGCACACAGACACACTGCCCCGGACCCTTGTGGGCGGCTTTTCTGCAGTGGCAGGTTAAGAGAAGGCCTGTAGGCTTTGTCCTTTCTGCTCTATGGGCCGCAGCTCTCCAGCGGGCATCTCTGGGCCGGTGGGCAGTGGGTGCTGTGGCACACACATGCCAAGCCCTACTGGAAGTGGGTGCCACCTGAGAGATTGGCATTGGAGCGACCTGGAGGAGCTCATATGGGCTGCTTTCCCTAAGGGGGCGGGGAGGACAGGATGGCCTGTCTTGAGCCTTTATCGGGAAAGTATTGCTTTGAAAGTGGTGTACAAATTCCAGGAGGAGTTGGTGTGTGTGTGTGTGTGTGTGTGTGTGTGTGTGTGTGTGTGCACGCGCGCGCAGTGGAGGGGAGAGGGGGTTCTTATTGGAATTGTCTGTCTGCTTCTTTAAAGAGTTCACAGCAGCATAGAAGGCCCTGTGAGCCTGGTCTGGCTTTACAGGTGGATAAAGAAAGCAACCTGTTCCGTGTTAACCCATAAAGTAGTCACAGTCGATACCGCTCCAGTTTGAATTGGAGTCTGAAGTGCCCTAAGAGGGAGATAGTGACTAGTGGAAAAATTAAAAAAAAAAATCTCATTTTTGTTACTTAAACAACTTGTGTGGCCTAGGTTAAGTGCCTCTGGGCACTGGTTTCTCCATCTGTAAAATGGGGACAGTAACACCTAATTCACAGGGTTGTTGCAAAGGTAGAGTGGAAGTAAACAAGCTCTAAGTGCCTCGTGCAGCGCTTCACACGCAGAGGGGCCTCAGTGAGCTGGCTTGTCGGCTCGGCCTTTCCTTCGGCTCTGAGGCCAGGTACTCAGCCTGTGGGCAGTGTTCCAATGTCCCAGGACACCCAGTGGCACTCCTCTCCGCTGAGCTGCTTTTAAGGTGCTGGATTTGGCAGAGGAGGGAGCAGGGCAAAGGAGGCTGGCCTGTCCAGGAACAATCTTTCTGACATTTCATCTCCAAAGCAGGCTGCTTCGAGTAGCTCAGCTGCCAAAGTGAAAATCCTGCGCGTTCCCCCTAATTGGTTTTCAGGAGAGATTGATTTTTGCCTGTGTAACTGCTGCTAGGAACCCTGATGTCTCTCTCCTTAGGGATCACGTACCTCCAGATGAATTTTGGTTTTAGCTCCCACAGAGTCCATCCTCCACCTTTTCTGTAAGGATGCATTTAGGAGTCCTGGAGTAGGTGCCTTCAGCCTTTTGGCCCTGGAGCCTGTCCCCTGAAAGGGTCCCCAGGTTAAGAAGCCTGATGGCAGACCAGTAGATGAGGCTGCTGTCAGTCTTCCTGAGTCTGGCTTCTTCCCAACGAGGTAATGAGTGGTCGCATTCTAAAATCCTGGGGTAAGGGAGGCTGCAGAGAGTCAGGGCTCCTCAAATAGACGGAGAATGATAGCCTGGAGAAGAGCAAGCCAGCTGCTCTGGTTCCAGGGAGAGCCAAAGAAGGCGCACGGCACATAAATGGCACCAGGAGAGAATGTGAGGCGGGAGAGGGTTAAAAGAAGCTAGAGCTGAGTAAAAATGCTTCTTACAGCTCTCCACAGGGTCTGTCCTGGCTGGCGTGCGGCAGCTCTGTCTTCAGGAGGGAAGGAGGTACCCAATTATAGCTCATCAGAGCTGGGAACAGAACAGGTTCCAAGTCTGTCTCGCTCGGTCCTGTCACTGCACAGGGGACCTGGGGCTCGGATGAGCTTAGCTGGCCTGTCTGAGGACCAGGGCCAGTGCCCGTGTCTGAAAGTCCCCGGGCATCTGTCTTGGGCTCTGGGCTGATAGTATTGGCTGGAGGGTCATCTCGGAGGCTCTGCTGCACAGCATGGCATCAGGAAGTGTCTTTCACACCGTTCCTTGAAATCTGGTAGTTTCACTGAGCTCCTCAGGGATTCTGTAATATATCTGTATTTGAGTCACTGTAGCTCTTTTTTTGGCAGCCCGATTATTTAGGCCTGACAGGTAGGCACAACTGTCTCATTAAATGCAGATATATTTGTGTGGCTTGAAAAAAAAAATGGAACATTCCATTAGTCTAAAAAAAGACTCAAATAGTCGTTCCTTTTATTCAGAAACTCAATGTATTAAAATTTGTTGTCGTTAAATTTATGAAATGGGAACAAGTATTACTTGTACCTTATCATGAAATGCTCAGGTGTTTAAGGTGCTGGTGTGTCAATGTGTGTGTGCACACCCACGCCCGTGTGTGTAGACGCAGTCACTCCTTATGCCTGGCCCTGGGGCTGGGTGCTTTGCGGATAATTTCTCAGTTGACCCTTACAGTGCCCCTACTACGGGTCTCAGCTCTTGTTCTGCAGATGACTTGGGGTCTCGGGAAGGTTCGGTCCCTGGCTCAGAGCCCTGCAGCAGAGCTGGGCTGGGAGCCCCAATCACAGCAGCTGGTCTCTAGGTATTGCTGCTGGAGAGTCAGATACAAATTGTAGCTGCAGAACACAGGGCAGACCCCCGGGCTTGTGCTCTAGGCCACAGCTTCTCTCCCTCTGTGGCCAGGATTCTCCACCGCCCTCTGCCCCCCACCGTGCATTAGAATCTGGGGCGGAGGGAGGTGGAGAGAGGAAATAGAGATTGCAGGAGCCTCTTGGGTGATTCTGTGAAATACGCCCACTATTGAGAATCGATAGTTTTTGTAAAAGGAGAGAGATGAACATTATTAAAACACTTCTCCTTTGTGTCCAGAAGAACTGCCGGGGGAGCCACAGGCCGCTGGAGCCCCCGGCATCCTCAGTGAGGGCGGCATCCGCTTTAACCTCTTCCTCTCTGCTCCGGGGCCTTGGAGGTTTTTCCACCCTGGCTTCCAGGCTGCGGGTCAGTGGGGAAATAGCAGTTCTTTTCAGGATCGCGTCCCCTCTGAAAACCCATCTCCCTCCATGCCGGTGACACCCACGCTGTGGGCTGGAGGGCCTGGGAGGCCTCGGTTTCCTCCTTTGTGATACCCAGCAGCCTCATAGGGTGTGCCTGTTCGGTCAACAAAGGTCTGTTGAGTGCTCTCTACACCATGCTCCGTTCTAGGCCCTGGAATACGGCGTGGGCAGAACAAGTCCTCACTGTGCTTGTATTTTAGTTGTATAGACTCTAAGTACAGAGAGACGCACGGTAAACGAATAGATAATAGGTCACATGGTAAGTGTCATGAGAGAAAAGCAAGTCACGTTTTCTGAGGGACAGAATGCGAAGGGTAGCTGTGCTTTTTTCTTTTCGGCGGAGGTGAAATTCACAGAACATAACATTTTAAGGTGTTAAGCCACTGGCATTTTGTACGTTCACGTTACTGTGCAACCATCACCTCTACCTGGTTCCAGAACATTTTCATCAGCCCCAGAGGGGCCCCATTGGGTACACTTTTTTCATACAGGGAGGTGATATTTGAGCAGAGAAGCAAGGAAGTGACCCATGAGAACATCTAGGGTGGGAGCTTTCCTGGTGGAGGGTACAGCAAGCGGGGAGACCTTTAGGCAGGCTTCTTCGGCAGATATGAGGAGTAACGAGGAGGCCAGGAAGGCTGAGCTGCGTGAGAGGGGGAGAGCTGTAGGAGGTGGGGCGGGTGGGCCTGTGGAGGCCACGCAGTGTTCCAGTAGACCAAGGGGAGTGTTGGAGGGGCTGGAGCACCCCAGTGGCATATTGGGCATATAGCAGGTGCTCACTACGTGTGCAGCATCCTTTCCCTGTGCCTCCCGGGTTCTCTAGAGATCATAACTTCTTGGTCTGGTGTTCGTCTGGTTATCTGCGTGTCTTTTGTTAACTAACTGTGTGTCTTTTGTTCATAACATAACATGTTATGTGTGTGTGTGTGTGGTTTGTGTCCTGGTACCCCTGTACATTGGCCAGCGGCTTTACACATTTCTCACTCTTCCTGTGTGCTTCCACATGGAGAAAACACCTTTCAAAAATCAAACAGATATTTATGTTTTCCTTCGCAAAATTCCAGGTTGTACCTGGGGACATTGCCTCAAGAAAAATGGAGAAGGCCCAGGGAAAGATCTTCAAAATTAGTAAAACAGGGGTGAGGCGGTAGTGGGGAGGGGACGATGAAGAAGGAGAAATGTATTTCTCTGAAAGGACAACCTCAAACACGAAAGGCTTCTGCACATTGGAAGGCCAGGGCCGCTTTATTGATGATGCACGGGTCATTGGGAAAGCAGAGAGAGGGAACACGGATTCCTTCACCAAACTCAAACTGGAGCCAGGAGATATTTGCTGGAGATCCAGTAGGAAACACTGCTCTTGCACAGCACACAGGTATCTTGGGATAAATGCCACAGTGGAACAGGCTAGAAACTTGAGCCAGTCTTGAGAAGGATTTAGATCAAAAGTTACACGGGCAAATGCCTTCCACGGCCAAGCAGGCCCCAGAAGCAAGTGAGAATTGGCCACGGAACATGGCAGGGAGTGGTGAGGACTAGGACACAGTGGGGCTTGTATGGCCCTTCCATGGGGCAGCCTGCTGTTGGCTGAGCGTGTGGGCCCAGGGGTGTTCGGCTGCAGATGTGGGGCTTTATGAGAAGTTTGAAATGCCAGCAACTGTTCACATTTTTAAAAAGAGGAGGAAGGAGCTGGAGGAGAAAGCATAAACTGTGTGGTATAAGCAAAACAAGTCTGAAGGCTCAAGACAGTCCAAAGGCCCATGGGGTTTGCAAACTCCAGTTTGGATAAACCTACCCTTGGGTCTTTTGAGGGGAACGCAGGTTGCCTGTGAGTTTGGAGCTGGAATTCTGCAAGCCCTCTGTGGCCCTGTTGATAACCTTAAGTTTGTCATCTGTAAAACAGGCCACCACCAGCTGCTCCGTGTCCACGGGGAGCTTTAAAATCTTGATTAAAAGGCCCAGGCTAAATAGAAAAGACACCCTTGGCGAATTGACAATCTTTCCGTGGCCATCAGTGCCCATCAGCAGGTGCCGCCCCCAGTGTCCCCTCCAGCCTGTAGCTGTCTGCTATTTTTAGCTCTTCTGTAGCTCTATTAACCATATCCACCTCCTCGTGCCACTTGTCTGTATGTTTAATTATGTAAATGGCATTACAAATCACAGTGGTGTTGAACTACATCTCATTTCTCAGAGCAAATCAGAGCATGTCTTGTTGACCATCGGTTCAGTCTGCAAGTGGGCACAGTAGACGGCGATCGCTTGCCTCTTGTGAGGAGATGACTTGGGAGAATGGAGGTCTCTGTAAAAGGGATCCCATGGGATGGATGTGGGATTGCTCTAAGCAGATGACTTTTTTTTCTTTTAACTCGAAATGTGGATTTGTGTCTCTGTTAAGCTGGCTCATTGCTGACTCATTTTTAACACCTGGCTTTAAATCCCAAGCCACTGCTCAAGTTTGTGTTTGAGCAAGGAGGTATGTGCTGTCCTCGACGTGCGGGAAGAGGACGAGGGGGGCCGGCAGGACTGTGCTCTAGCAGGTGCCCCCTAGGAAGGACTGCTTTGAAACTGCCCTGTAAACCTTCCCCTCTATCAGGTGACTGAATGCGTTCTTCCAGAAAGTTCTTCCATCTGTCTAACCTGCATACTTACGTTGTTAGTTAAGCTCCTTTCCTTTTGATTGATCGCCAATAAAGGGGGAGTGGTGGGCACCCATCTTGAGTCAGTCTTCGCTTTAGCGCTCTTGGATCCCGCGTCTCCCTCCGTGCTCTGTTGAAGTGTTCATTCTCTGCTGTTTCTTTCTCACAGCTCGCCAGTGTGGCTAGACCTTCCTGACCTCCCCAGGGCAGCCCTGCTGGCCTTCCACCATCCCTGTCTCCCAATTCAACCTTCTTCTACTAGGGGCTCCCATCTCTGCCTGCCTGCTTGTTTGTGGCGTTTTCGTGAGCTGGTGGTCAGCATTACTACTCTCCCCCAGTGACTCTCTTGGGTGCCAAATAATTCCCCCTGCCTGCCAAACCCGAGGGTTCTTGGGGTCTCACCTGACCAGTGTCACTGCCAGCGAGTCTCTTGAGTTACCTGCAGAGACCTTAACGTGCTCGTCCCTGCACTTTAGCATGTGTCTCGTCTCCTAACAACGAGAGCATCTCCTCCCTAACTACAGTAGAACAGTCAGAGCCTAAGTCCAGTATTTGGGCCATATTCAGTTTTCCTGGGGCTCAGTTATGTCCTGGATAGCTGCCTTTGAAAAATCCAGGGTTTAATCAAGGACCGTGCATTCCTCCAGTGTCCTTGTGGAACGGTCACCCAGGCATTGTAGAGTCTTCTATAACATTGACATTGTGGAAGGGTCCAAGCCAGTGGTTTTGTAAAATGCCCCTCAGCTTGTATGCATCTGATCGTTTCCCCTTAATGGGACTCGGGTTAAATGTTTTGGTCAAGATGATTACATAAGTGCTTGTGTTCTTCTCCGTGTTTCACATCGGGAGACACAGGATGTCACCTTGTCTCACTGGTAACATTAAATTTGTTTGCTTGGTTAAGGTTGTGTATGCCAGATTTCTCTGTTTTAAAGTACCTTTTCCCCTTTGAAATTAATAAGTAATCAGTCTGCGAGGTAATGCTTTCAGACGGAATGGAATACTCTGTTTCCAAACAGTCTTTCATCCAGTAATTTTCTTATTTTTTTTAAAACAGGTTCTTTTTTTTTTTTTAAGTTTATTTATTTATTCTGAGAGAGAGACAAAGCGTGAGTGGGGGAGGTACAGAGAGAGAGAATCCCAAGCAGTCTCCGCACTGTCAGCACAGAGCCCGATGCGATGCAGGGCTCAAATCCACAAACGGCGAGATTATGACCTGAGCCAAAGTCGGACACTCAACTGACCGTGTAACCCAGGTTACCCCGATCATCCAGTAATTTCCTACTCATTCTATTCTTAACAGTCTTTATGGCTTTTCATCATTGTTTTATTGTGGTAAAATACATATAGCATAAAGTTTACCATTTTAACCATTTTTTTTTTTTTTATAAATTTTTTTTTTTCAACGTTTATTTATTTTTGGGACAGAGAGAGACAGAGCATGAACGGGGGAGGGTCAGAGACAGAGGGAGACACAGAATCGGAAACAGGCTCCAGGCTCTGAGCCATCAGGCCAGAGCCTGACGCGGGGCTCGAACTCACAGACCGCGAGATCGTGACCTGGCTGAAGTCGGACGCTTAACCGACTGCGCCACCCAGGCGCCCCAACAATTTAACCATTTTTAAGTGGACAGTTCAATGGCATTAAGATTATTCTCCATGTTGGGGCGCCTGGGTGGCTCAGTCGGTTAAGCGTCGGACTTCGGCTCAGGTCATGACCTCACAGTTTGTGAGTTTGAGCCCTGCATCGGGCTCTGTGCTGACAGCCCGGAGCCTGGAGCCTGCTTCAGATTCTGTGTCTCCCTCTGTCTCTGACCCTCCCCCACTCACACTCTGTCTCTGTCTGTCTCTTGAGAATAAACATTAAAAAAAAATTTAAAAAAGAAAAAGATAATGCTCCATGTTGTGCGGCCATCACAGCTATGTATTTGTATCCTTCCAGACAGAGGCTCTATATCCACTAAACACTAACTACGATTCTGCTTTCCATTTCCGTGAACTTGGCTCCTCTGGGAACTACCTATACATGGGATTACACAGTGTTTGTCTCTCTGTGATGACTTATCTCACTTAGCACAATGTCTTCAGGGTCCAGCCATGCTGTAGCATGTGTCACAATTTCTTTATTTTTTAAGGCGAAATAATATTCCATTGTAAGTATAGGCGACATTGTGTTTATCCATGTATCTGTTGATGGACATTTGGGTTGCTTCTCTTAGCTATTATGAATAATGTTGCCATGAGCATGGGTGTGAAAATACTTGTTCAAGTTCCTGCTTTCAGTTCTTTTGGGTGTATACTCAGAAGTGGAATTGCTGGATCATATGGTAATTCTGTTTTTAGTATTTTGAGGAACTACCGTACTCTTTTCCAAGCAGCTGCACCATTTTCCATTCTTACCAGCAGTGTCTGAGGGTTCCAGTTTTTCCACTTCCTTGCCAACATTTATTCTTTTTCATCTTTTTTTGTTGTTGTGGTTTTCATAGCCATCCTAGTAGGTGTGAAGTGGTGTCTCCTTGTCGTTCGGATTTACATTTCCGTAGTAACTGGTGATGTTGTGTATCTCTACATGAACTTCTTGGGCACTTTCTGTTTCTTCCTTGGAGAAATATGTAGTTTAGATTCCTTGCCCATTTTTCAATTGGATTGTCTTTTTATTACTGGCTGTAGGAATTCTTTATATGTTCCGCACACAAGTTCCTTATCAGATATATGATTTGCAGATGTTTTCTTCCATTCGGTAGGTCATCTGTTCACTTCCTTGACAGTGTCCTTTGATGCAAGAAGTTTTTAATTTCAGCAAAGTCCAGCTTACCTATTTTTTCTTCTGTTGCATGTGTTTTTAGTGTCATGTCTAAAAATCTGTTTCCAACTAAAAGGCCATGAAGATTTACCTCTGTTTTCTTCTAGGAGTTTTATGGTTTTAGCTCTTATATTTAGATCCTTGATTAATTTTGAGTTAATTTTTTTATATGGCCTAAGTAGGAGTTTAACTCCATCCTTTTGCATGTGGACATCCCACTGTACTGGCACCATCTGTTGAAGAGACTGTTCTTTCCCCACTGAATGGTCTTGGTACCTTTGTACGAAATCAGATGGCCTTACACATACAGGTTTATTTCTGGACTCTCGGTTTTATTCTGTCAGTCCATATCCATCCTTATGCCAATACCACACTGTTTTGATGACTGTAGCTAAGTGGTTAAGTTTTCAAATCATGAAGTATGTATGAATCTTCCCGCCATGTTCTTCTCTTGCAAGGTTGTTTGGCTGTTTGTCTTGCCCTCTGCAATTCCATAGGAATTTGAGGACTGGTTTTCCCATTAGCAGGAAAAGAAGGTGCTGGGATTTAGATAGGGTTGTGTTGAATCTGTAGATTGCTTTGAGTGTTTTATTAGTTTCCTAAGGGTGCTGTAACAAATGACCCCAAACTGGGATGGCTCAAAAACAAAAACAAAAAAAACAAAAAAACAACAACAACAGAAATGAAGGTATGTCAGGGCCATACTTGGTCCGAAGGCTCTAGGGAAGAAGCCATTCTTCACCTTTCTCTTACTTTCTGGGGTTTGCTGGAAATCCTGGGTGCTCCTTGGCTTGCGGCTACATAACTTCAACCTCTGTCTCTGTCTTCACATGGCGTTCTTCCCTCTGTGTCAGTCTCTATGTCCGTGTTTCCCTCTTATAAGGACACCAGTAATATTGGATTAGGACCCACCCTTATCCAGTATGACTTTCCCTTAACTAATTACAAATCTGTCCTATTTCCCAGTAAGTCCAAGTTCTGAAGTTTTGGTGGACATGAATTTTGGAAGGATGCCATTAAACTCAGTGCCTAACAGAACTGACAAGAATATTCTTCCAATCAGTGAACATGAGATGCTTCTCCATTTATGGAGGTGTTGTTAATTTCTCTCAGCAATGTTTCATAGTTTTCAATGTGCAAGTCTTTCATATCCTTACATTAATTCCTAGCTATTTTATTCTTTCAGATGCTGTTGTGAATGAAATTGCTTTCTTAATTTTCTTTTGGAGTGTTCATTGCTGGTGTGTAGAAACGCAACTGATGTTTGAGTGTTGATGTTGTGCCCTGCAACTTTGCTGAGCTCAATTATAAATTCTAATAGCTTTCCTGTGGATTCTTTGGGATTTTCTATCTAAACAGTTATGTCCTTTGCAAATAGAGATAGTTTTCTTCCTTTCCAGTCTGGGTTCCTCCTCTTTCTCTTTTTTACCTATTTGATCTGGCCAGAACTTCCGGTTCCGTTTTGAACAGCAGTGGTGAAAGTGGGCACTCTTATTTTGTTTCTAATCCTAGGACACAAAAACTTTCAATCTTTCACTGATTGACTGTGATGTTGACTGTGGGTTTTTTACACATGGCCTTTATCGTGATGAGGAAGTCTCATCTTATTCTTATTTTTCTGAAAGTTTTTATTATGAAAAGTTGTTGGATTTCATCACATGCCTTTTCTGCATTAATTGAGATGATTGTGGGTTTTTCCCCCCCTTTTCATTCTATTGATGTGATATGTTATACTGATTGATTTTGTCATGTTGAACTGGTCTTGCCTTCCTGGTAGATGATGGTATTATATTCCTTATACTGTGATGTTGGGTTTGGTTTGCTGTTATTTTGTTGAGGATTTTGCCTCTATATTCATAAGGGATAGTGGCCTGTAGTTTTGTTTTTTTTTTTTTCCTTGTGATGTCATTATCTGGCTTTGGTGTCAGGGTTCTACTGGTCACGTAGAATGGGTTAAGAAGTATTTCTTCCTATGCAATTTTTGGAAGAGTTTGAAAAGGATTGGTATTAACTCTTCTTTAAATGTTTCGTTGAATTCACCCGTGAAGCCATCTGGTCCTGAGCTTTTCTTTGTTGGGAGGTTTTTGATTACTGACATTACTGAGTCAGTCTCTACTTATGACAGTTCTTTTGATTTTTCTGTTTATTCTAGAGTAAGTTGAAGCAATATGTGTGTTTCTAGAAATGTGTACAGTTCCTCTGGGTTATCCAGTTTGTGGGCATACAATTGTTTAGCATACTTTCTTACAATCCTTTTTATTTTTGTTGAGTCATCCCCCAGTTTCATTTCTCATTTTTAGCTATTTGTGTCCACTTTTTTTTTCTTTGTCAGTCTAGCTAAGGTTTTGTCAATTTTAAAAATATTTTCAAAGAACCAGCTTTTGGTTTAAATGATGATCTATTAATTTTCTACTCTCAATTTTGCTTACCTCCACTTTTAATCTTCACCATCTCCTTCCTTCTGCTAGCTTTGGATTTAGTTTTCTCTCCTATTTCTCATTCCTCAAGGTATAATCTTCGGTTATTGATGTGTGATATTTCTTCTTTTTTTAATGTAAGCATTAATGTTATAAGTTTCTCTCTAAGCACTACCTTCACTGCATTCCATACATTTTGGTGTATTGTTTTCATTTTCATCTAGATCAAGGCATTTCGTAACTTCTGTTTTCTTCTTTGACCCGTAGGTTGAGTGTACTGTTTATTTTTCACGTATTTATACATTTTTAAGTTTTGCTTTTCATAAGCAAAACTTTTCTGGCTTTCCTGGCTTTGTTCCGTTGTGGTCAGAGAAGATTCTTTCTGTGATTTCAGTGTTTTTAAATTTGTTGAGACTTATTTTGTGGCCTTAACTTAGTTCTATGGTGGAGTGTTCTATGTATGTCTGTTAGATCTAATTGGTTTAGAGTGTTGTTTAAGCCCTCTGTTTTCTTATTGATCTGCTGTCTAAATGTTTTATTCATTATTGAAAGTGAAGCATTGAAGTCTCTGGCTTTTATTGTAGAATGGTATATTTCTCTCTTTTATTCTGTCAGTGTTTGCTTTATACACTTTGAGGCTCCGTGTGATGTATATATGTTTATAATTGCTGTTTCTTCCTGATGAATTGACTCTTTCATCAATATGTCCTTCTTTGTTTCTTGTGGCTATTTTTGACCTAAAGTCTTTATTCCTGACATTATTATAACCATCTAGCTGTTTTGCACGTAATATCGTTTTTTTGTTCTTTTGGTTTCAACCTAAGTGTCTTGGATTTAAAGTAATCTCTTGTAGACAGTATATAGTTGGATCATGGTTTCCATCTCTTCTGCCAGTCTCTGCCTTTTGACTGGAGTGTACATTTACATTTAAAGTAATTGCCGAGAAGGAAGAACCTAATCCTGCCATTTTGCTGTTTGTTTTCCATAGGCTTTATAGTTGTTTTTGACCCCCATTTCTCCCATTAATGCCTTCTTTTGTGTTTACTTGATTTTTTATGTAGTGAACCAGTTTGATTCCCTTCTCATTTCTTTTTGTGTATATTCTTTAGATTTTTTTTTTCTTTGTGGTTACCATGGAGATTACATTTAACATCCTAAATTTGTAACAATCGAATTGAATTGATACCAACTTAACTGCAGTAACATAAAAAAAAACTCTGCTCCTAATTTATAGAGACAGAAAGTAGAAGAGAGGGTTATCAAGGCCTGGGGGACAGGAAGAGGAGGAGTTACTATTTAATACATATAGAACTTTTCTTTGGAATGACGAAAAAGTTCTGGAAATGGATAGGGTAATAGTTACATAATATTTTAAAGGTACTTAATGCCAATGAAACTGTACACTTAAAACTAGTAAAATGGTAAATTTTATGTATATGTGTGTTTTATTGCAATGGAAAAAAATTAAAAACACTGCTCCTATACAACTCTGTCTCCCTCTTTTATGTTCTTATTTTCCCACATTATATTTTTATATATTGTGTGCCCAGTAACAAACTTATAATTATTTTTATGCATTTGTCTTTTAAATCATGTAGGGAATAAAAAAATGGAATTACAGACTAAAATTACAATAATACTGGCTTTATATTTGCCTGTGTATTTGCCTTTACTGGAAATCTTTCTTTCTCAATACAGCTTCAACTTACTCTCTAGGTGCCTTTTCATTTCAGCCTGATGGACTCCCTGCAGCATTTCTTTTGGTGCGAGTCTAGTGATAATGAACTGGTTCAGATTTTATTTGTCTAGGAATGACTAAATTTCACCTTCTTTTTCAAAGGACAGTTTTGCTGGATATGGAATTCTTGGTTGAAAATTTTTTTTCTTTCAATACTTTAAATGTGTCTTCCTATTGTCTTCTAGCCTCCACAATTTCTGAGAAGAGAGCAGCTGTTAATGTTTTGATTACATTATATATATATTATATATTGTAGAATATATATGGTATATAATAATTATGCATTATATAATTATTATATATAATTATGTATTATGTAATTACTATGTATTATATTTATATAATGTATATATTATATATACTACATATTTTTATATAATATATAATGTACATATTATATATTATATATTATATTACATATATATGACATATTATGTAATATAATATATTACATAATATAATAATATATTTTATATATATATATATATATATATATATATATATGAAGCCCCTTCTTTTTTGCTGCTTTAAAGGTCTCTTTCTGTAATAGTTTGATTATAATGTGTCTCGAAGTGGATATTTTTGAATTCATTCTTCTTGAAATTTGGTGAGCTTTTTGGATGTGTACATTTATGTCTTGCATCAAATCTGGGGAGTTTTAGCCATTATTTTTTTGGATATTCTTTCTGCCCATTTCCCTCTTTCTTCTCCCATGGAAGCTCCCATCATGCAAATGTTAGTGTCCCACAAGCTCCTGAAGCCTCTGTTTCTCTTTCCTTCTTTCTTTTTTCTTTCTGCTCCTCAGACTCAGTACTTTCTGTTGTCCTATTTTAATGTTTGCTGATTATTCTTTCTGCATGCTCAGACCTCTGAATTTTCATTTGAGCTACAGAGTTTTTGGTTGGTTCTTTATGGTTTATATCCCTTTATTGGCATTCTCATTTTGTTTATGTATCATTTTTCTGATTTCTTTTGTTATATGTCCATATTTTCTTTTATCTCTTTGAATATGCTTCATGATTTTTATGTAGTAAGTTTGATGTCTGGGCTTTTTGGGGGATCATTTCTATCAATTTATTTTGCTCCTTTGAATGGGCTGTAATTTCCTGTGTCCTTGTATGCCTTTTGATTTATTGTTGTTGTTGAACACTGGACATTGAGGTTATAACTCTGTTCCTTTATCCCACAGTTTGCAGTTTCGAAAAAAATTTTTTTGTAACATTTATTCATTTTTGAGAGACAGAAACAGAGCATGAGTGGGGGAGGGGCAGAAAGAGAAGGGCAGAATCCAAAGCAGAATCCAAAGCAGGCCCCAGGCTTTGAGCTGTCAGCACAGAGCCTGACATGGGGCTCGAACTCACAGACTACAAGATCATGACCTGAGCTGAAGTTAGTCACGCAACCGACTGAGCCACCCAGGTGCCCCCCAAAAGACATTTTTTAAAGGCCATAGCAATCCACTTGTTTAATGACTTTCCAAACTATTTTTGCAAAGACTGTATTCCTTGTTGTGTATAATGACTGAAATCTCTATTTCCTTAGTTTGTGTCAGCTATTGTTTTGGCAGAAACTTCTTTCAATGCCAAAGGCTAAAACAATAACAACAACAACGACAACCCACCAGAAAATGAAAGCCAAACAAAAATCCAGACATTTTCCCAGTCTTGACAGATTGGCTTGTGCTGGGGCACCTTTCAACAGTTAGGCTTATGTTGAGCCTAGAGGTCAGCCCAAGATGAAAGGCTAGGTAGGGTCTTCTCCAGTCTTTTCTGAGCACGTGTCTTGCCCTAGGCCTATGTATAGCCTTTAAAATTTTCCTGTGTATATGAATTGTTTTAAGGATTTTTTAAAAACGTAATCTCTGTACCCAACATGGGGTGTATGCCTACAATCCTGAGATCAAGAGTCATATGCTCCACTGACTGAGCCAGCCAGGTGTCCCTATATACATGGATTTTTAAAAATGTCTTGATGTCCCAAAGAATCTCCCCCAGCTCTTCTTCCCAGGTGGTCTATTGTCTGTCTGAACTGTTCTCATTTTCCCCAGAAGCACCTGCCCCCTTTTCAGCCTGAGTTCTGTGTCAGGTGAAACAGGAGCCAGGGGCCTTGCATCAGTCCTTTCAGGCAGCCCCCAGGCAGGTGAGAAAAATCATACACAGTAATTCACAAGTAAGATCTGCTCTCTCTGCAACCAGGGACCAGGGTTCCACCCTGGACACACGGGAGGGGTGGGACAAGGAAGAATGCCGCAAAGCTTTTCTACTGTTTTCAAATTGCCCTTTTATTGATCCAGCATTCTCTTGGTTCCTGTAAACTTTTGGCTGTTTTTCAGAGTTCTGACGTAGTTGGTTCTGATAGTTTCTGCTTGTTTTTCAGTGTTTCTGTGGGAAGATGAGAGGTTGAAGCGACATTGCCATTTTCCTTTCTGTTGATGATGATTCTCTGAATCAATGTGCTGGTGGTTGCAAAATGGTCATTTTGTATTTCTATAATTTCTTCTACATTTATTAGTTGGCATTCTATTAAAAAAATTTTTTTAAACGTTTTTTATTATTGAGAGACACAGAGCATGAGGAGGGGAGGGGCTGAGAGATGGAGAGACACAGAATCCGAAGCAGGCTCCAGGCTCTGAGCTGTCAGCACAGAGCCCGACGCGGGGCTCGAACTCACGAACTGCGAGATCATGACCTGAGCCGAAGTCGGACGCTCAACTGACTAAGCCACCCAGGCACCCCAACGAAATGTTAAACTTCTTAAACACATCTTCTTTATTATTCAGATTTTAACAATTAATTTTTCAACGTTTATTTATTTTTGGGACAGAGAGAGACAGAGCATGAACGGGGGAGGGGCAGAGAGAGAGGGAGACACAGAATCCGAAGCAGGCTCCAGGCTCTGAGCTGTCAGCACAGAGCCTGAAGTGGGGCTCAAACTCACAGACCATAACATCATGACCTGAGCCAAAGTCGGACGCTCAACTGACTGAGCCACCCAGGCACCCCAGTATTCTCCTGTTTAAAAAAAAGAACCTTATTTTCTCTCTTTTCTGTTTAGTTGGTATTGATATGGATTTAGATATTTGAGCAGCTTATTATTTTAAATCGTTTCAGTGAGGTGTAATTTAAATATCATAGAGTCTGCACACTTGAAGTATTCACTTCAAGTGATCGAGTTGATGATCTGAGCAAATGCAACATGTAACGACCTGTAGCAGTCATCTCAATCAAGTTATAGAACATGTCCTCCCCAGAAAGTTTTCCCATGCTCCTTTGCAATGGCTTTTTTGTTTTTACATTTTATTTTGAAATAATTATAGATTCCCAGGAAGTCGCAGAGATAGTAGAGTTTGGCCCTGTGTACCCTTCATGGAATTTCCCCCAAAGGTGACATCTTGCATATAAAGGTCGTATAATATCAAAACATAAAGGTGGTACCTTACAAAAAGTTAGTACAAGACGCTGCAGACGTACAGTTCTGTGTCTTTTGTAGGTTCCTGGAACAGGGAGATCAGGCTTTCCGCTAGGCCTCTGGTGATTCCACTGTGGCTAGGGTGCTCTGTTGAGTGGTCTCCACTGACACTGCAGGAATTAAGGAGGGGAGAGACCTCACTATTGCTGCTTGGGATTCTTCTCTGACACCACCCCAGGAGGGACAGCTCAGGGCATCCCGGTACAGACACATGAGGGTAGCAGTCCAGGCTCTGGGGTGGGGCTGCAGTTTTCTTTCTGTGGTGTTAGGCTGGATAGGCCTGTTATCATCTAAACGTTTCTATCTTGCCTGGTCCCTGGGCTAGAAAAAGCCAGCTTTTCTGGGGGCTTTAGGCTCCCATTAGCATTTCCTTGAGTACCTAGTGCAGGATATAGTAGGCAAAAAGAAACCTTAGGAAGGTCTCTGCCATATCATTCTTTGGGTCCCAGGGACCCTAGCCAGACCCTTCTCCCTCTTTCAAGATTTTCTTATGTTTGTTTTCTACGTGTACTGTCCAGAGATTTTAGGTGTATCACCAGAAGGAATAGAAGGAAGTGTATCTGCTCCTGCAGTGTCTTATTTTTTTAAGACCTAGATTTTGAAGACTTTTGACACATCCTGTTGGACTTCTCTCCAGAAAATGATAATACCAGGTGTTATATTCCTACCAACAGTGTCTGAGAGTGTATGTGGCCAGCACTGGGGAGTGTCAGCCTTTGTAATCTTTGTTGATGTGATAGACAGAAATGGATGTCTCCTAATTAATTTTCATTTCTTTGGCTTCAAGAGGAGGTGGAGTATTTTTCATGTTTATTGGCCTAAATTTTGTTTTGTTTTTTTTCTCTTGAATTACCTCTTCTTCTCTGAAAGAGAGAGAATTGAAAATGGAAAGAGAGGGGTAATCTGCTGCGGTAGTAGTTATGGTCCAGCCAGGAGACAGAAACCATGGCAATCGTTTGACCAGAGAGAACTTGTTATCAAGAGTCAGTAATGACGTATAAAATGAACAAGGTTAGTGAAGGGTAAGAGGCGAACACTGAGGTATTATGGAGGTGGCAACTGTAGGACTCTTATGGAGCCGGCTGGCTAGGCCCAAATGGGATTTGCAAGCTCCCAGGCCCGGCATCGCCGAGACCAGTGTGACCTGAGGTATAAGGACTCAGTGATCAGCGTGGCTGCTGTTCCCTCTGGATGTTGCTTGTGGTGAGTACAGGGGCACGAGGCCTGAATCTGCTGTGCCCCACTTGTCTTGGTTCTTCTGTTCCTTTCCTAGTTGGAACATCTTGCTACACTGAGGGTGGTTTTAGTGCTGAAATGTGTTCTTTGTACCACGTGGCTCCTAACTGTATTTTGAATAGGTATACTGCACTGTGCTACGTGCATACGTGTGTGCGGTCATACAGAATGGGATGGAACAATGTGGCTGTGCCTCATGGGGATGTAAGCATGTTTCACGGGTCATTTTAAATGTATCTGCTTCTCCCTTTGCTTTGGAACTTGTCTCCCCTTTGCCATTTGGTCCAGTAAGACGAGGCTTCTGTGAATATTCTGGTCAAACCAGAGACTCCCTGTGGCTGGAACTTCTAAGCATGCACATCTTCTCTCCTCTTCTCCCATCCCTGTGTACTCTTCCCCATTTGGATACATTTTTTTTAAGGACTGGACAGTATAATTGTCTTATTTACAGGGCCTGAGGGTACTTGTTCAATACATTTTTGTTGAATTAATATTGGTAACAGCAGCAGCAAGATTATTTCTTCTACATATAATTACTCATTTACTTCTCACATCAGCCTTGTAAGTAGTTACCATTACCATATTTCAGTTCCGAGGTGGACATTTTTTCACACTTTAACATCTCCGAATTAGGGATGCATTTTATATTCAGTGACGTCTTATAACTCATTTTTTTTCCCCCTTTGGTGGTAATGGAATAATGGTTCATCTTATAGTATATAGTATAGTTTATGGTATTTTAGATTCGATTAAATTTAGTGTTATTTGCATTTTATAGATTCGGAAACCGGGGCACAAAGAGGTTAAGTATCCTGCCCTAGGCTGCCCCACTAGAAAG
This sequence comes from Herpailurus yagouaroundi, assembly GCF_014898765.1. Taxonomy (NCBI): domain Eukaryota; kingdom Metazoa; phylum Chordata; class Mammalia; order Carnivora; family Felidae; genus Herpailurus; species Herpailurus yagouaroundi. The sequence goes on from NW_024412604.1 coordinate 768,477, forward strand.
CAGCAGATCTGGGCTGGGAAGCCTGGTCTCCTGTCTCGGGGTCCTGGGCTCCCTCCTCCTCTCCTTTCCTCTCTGAGCCTCTGTGGAAAACGGCCTCAAGTGCCCACCTGTCTGGGCTTCGTCCACCCTCCCAGTGTAGCTTAGACTCCACCTCCCACGCCAGCTTTTCTTTTCCCGTGCTACCCCTCTGGCAAGCTGCCATCACTTTTTTTCTCCTTTGAACCCCATAGCATTTCCTTATGATACCTACCTCAGCTGGTCATTTGTGACTTCTGTTTAGTGGGGTTTCATTTTCCGGGGTATCCAGACTCTGAGTCAGCTTGGAAGGTAAAAACCATACATGGTCACTCTTACCCATGTACACTCTTTGGGAAGGAAGGCTGGGTTACGTTTTGGAGTCCAGTGCACTCAGTTTTTTTCTGCCTTGTTAGGCGAATCACTGTTTCTCTATAGCTCAGCGCCAGATGAAATAGTTGGCTTGTGTTTTGGGACCGTGTTGCAGGAAAAATACTGGTCTCACACACTAGATTTCAGTCGTGAGTATAATGAGATGGTCTTGCTCTAGGAGACACACAGGAACGGACGGGGATGGTGGGAGGCATGTCTCTCCCTACACAGCCCGCTTTCCATAGCCGGGCTCAGCTCGCATGGCCAGGCGTGGCGGCCCTGCAGCAGGTACATTGAGCTCTTTTCTCAGGCGTTTGTCCATTGAGAAGAATGGCACGGTCTCCATTTTTAAATTTAAACTTCAGACTTTTTTTGGCTTCATTTTATCAGTTTCACGGAGATATAATTCCCATGCTATACATTTCTCTCTTTCAGAGTGTCCCATTCAATGATTTTTAGTATGTTTTTAGAGCTGTGTGACCATCACCCACAATCTAAGCTTAGAACATTTTCATTACCCCCCAGAAGAAACTGTCTGGTATCAGCTGCTCTCCATTTTCCTAGCCCTGGGCAGCCACCGACCTGCTTTCTGTCTATGGGTTGGTCTGTTCCAGATATGTCACCTAAGTGGAATCATACAACATGTGGTCTTTGTGACTGGCTTCTCCTGAGCGTAATGTTTTCCAGGTTTATCTGTGCTGTGACATGTGTCAGCACTTCATTCATTTTATTGCTGGACAGTACTGTATGGTTATACCACATTTTATGTATCTATCAATCAGTTGATGGACATTCGGCCTGTTTCTACTTTCTAGCTGTTATGAGTGATGATACTATGAACATTTGTGTACAAGTTCTTCTGTGGACATAAGTTTTCATTTCTCTTGGGTATATACTTAGGATTGGAATTGCTGGATCATATGCTAATTCTGTGTTTAGCCTTTTGAAGGATGGCCAGATTTGTCTTCCACACTAGCAGCCTGTATCATTTTGCATTACACCAGCAGTGTATGGGTTCCAGTTTCTCCATATCTTTGCCAGTACTTGTTATTATATCGTCTTGAGTAGAGCCATCTAGTGGGTGTGAGGTGGTATCTCATGGTGGTTCTGATTTGCATGTTCTTTTTTTTTTTTTTTTTAAGTTTATTTATTTTGAGAGGGAAAGAGAAAGAGAGAGAGCCTGTGTGCTCCAGCAGGGGAGAGGCAGAGAGAGAGGGAGACAGAGAACCCCAAGCAGGTGGAACTCAATGTGGGCTCAATCCTATGAACCATGAGATCATGACCTGAGCTGAAACCAAGAGTTGGACACTCAACTGACTGAGCCACCCAGGTGCCCCCTGATTTGCATTTTCTTGGTGGCTAATGATGTTGAGTATCTTTTTATGTGCTTATTGGCCGTTTATATATCTTCTTTGGGGATGTCTATTCATATCCCTTGCCCATTTTTAATTGAGTTATTTGTTTTTTATTGTTCAATTATAGGAGTTCTTTGTATATTCTGGATAGTAATGCCTTATGTGATAGATTACTTGCAAAATCTACTCTCCTGTTGTGGGCATGTTTTCACTTGATGGTGCCTTTTGAAGCACAAAAGTTTTACATTTTGATGAAGTCCAGTTTATCTATTCTTCTTTGTTGCTTTTTGCTTTTGCTATCATATCTTTGAAGGCTTTGCCGAACCCAAAGCCCCAAATATTGACACTTCTGTTTCAACTAAGACTTTTATAGTCTTTGCTCTTACATTTAGGTCTGTGATGTGCTTGGAGTTAATTTTTGTGTATGGTATAAGGAAGGGGTCAGTCTCCGTTCCCGTTGGATGGAAGTCTGGATGTCTAGTTGTCCCGCCACCATGTTCTGGCATCTTGTTGAAAAGAAAGGTATTTAGTTTTTTGCTGGGCTAGATAGTTGATTTCATAATAGATAAATGTAGGTATGAAGCACTTCTACTGTATATTTATCTTCTCTGACCTGCTAGGTTATAAACTCCTCAGGGCAAGGAAAAGTCATGTCTTATTTATCTTTAATTCCCTTCAGCATCCAGCTCAGTGTCTAATATATACTGGACTTCTGAGTGAATCAGAGTGTGCAATAGAGACCTGATCGATGGGAGTATGAGAAAATCTTCCTCCTGATTGAGTCTCCAGTGTCTCTTAGATTTTGCCAATGAGCTCACAGCACTAATTCTATAATAAGTGAATCATACAGGGATTAGGGTTTTTTTCAATTTTCTCTTAACTTCTTGTTATTTAAAAAACAAAGTCTCAATATGATACTTATATGTTTGTAACACTAATCTTTTTTTTTTTTTTTTTTAATGGAGTGCAGCACATGTCAGGCTTGGGGATTTACCCATCTAGAATTTAAAAATGTCTTCTTGTCATTGTACCCATTTTTATATGTAGCTTCTATTAATGGCAGGTGCTAATGACTTTCCATTTTTGCTAGTTATGTAAAGTTTTAAAACCAATGGAAGTAAAAAAGTGAGCTGGGGCGCCTGCGTGGCTCAGTCGGTTGAGCGTCCGACTCTTGATCTTAGCTCAGGTCTTGATCTCAGGGTCGTGAGTTCAGGCCCTGTGTTGGGCTCCATGCTGATCGTGGAGCCTACTTTAAAAAAAAGAGAGAGAGAGAAAGACAAAAAAGTGAGCTAGAAAAATATTAAATAAGGTGAGGCACAGATGTTGCAAAAATCACCGGGGGGCACTCAAATAATAAAGTTAGGGATACACCTAAGGGAGGGTTCCTCATTTTTTTTACTTTTCACTTTATTTTTGAATAGGTAATACCTCGATATGACTCAAAGGGAAAAATGTACAAAATACAAAAATAATACAGTAAAAAGTCCTCTTCACTCTCTTCCTCTGGCCACGTGGCTCCCTGCCTTAGGCTAAGACTTGGTGATTCTTTTAATATATTTGTTCAGAGGTTTCTGATGCATATACAAGAAAATGGTCCTATATAATCTTTTGCCTGTGCTTAACACAGTTGGTTCCTTACTTTTTGCCTGGTTGTCCCTCACCTTGGAGGGTTGTTCTTGACCTGGGGTAGTCTGGTCATTCTTGACCTGGACATTGAGTCCTCATACTGGTGCTCCCTGTGGTCATGACACCAGTGTCTCAAGCACGAAGGGGCAGGGGCACGGGTCTGTCTACTTTTAGGCAGGACAGTTGCACAATGACTTACACACATGTCTCCTTGGTGGGAACTAGGACATATGACCATCTGAGACCAATCACTGGCAAGACAGAACGGGATTACTATGGTTGATTTAGGTCGGTTGCAACTTTCCCGAGGCTAGCAGAGGGGCCTGCTTTTCCTGAGATCAGAGGCTTTCACCTCCCACAAAACTTGGGAAGGTCGCAGCCTTGTGGGAATGGCCATGGGATGGCCATGCACAGTTTCTGCTGCAGGATTTTTACAAGGGTGCCCTTGGAAGAGGCCAAGGCAGATACTTGTACTCTGAGAAGTCTAAGGTTAGCACAGCCATTTCTGAGCTCAAGAACTACAAGTAGTAACATTTTGATTTGGCCTGAAGCAGTGGTAGCATTGAGATGCAAATACTCCCATCTTGCCCCAAGTTGCCTGCAGTGGAACTAGATCCCTGAAGTTTTTTCCTTCAAAGGTCCTTCCCCTGGAAGTGCATCTTTTGGGAAGAACTATTTGTTCGAATCCAACTGTTAGAAGAAACCAGAAATGCCTCTGGCTCATGACTGGATTCCTGGAGTCCGACTGAGCAGCTGGGCATCAGCCAAAGGGTCAGAACTGGAGAGGGGATAACTTGAGTCAACAGAAGATGTGGTCCTGAAAAGATGCTGGCCCGTCCTGCTTTCAGAGCCAGACGTCAGTGCTCTGGTGCCCGTGCCGTCTCACCCCATCCGCTTTCCTCCTGGCTTTCTCTTGCTCCTTCCTTCCCGCCTTCTCTCTCTCAGCCCATATCCCCCACTCTCTCTTTTCTAGCCCCTTAATGCCGAGTTCTGGAGGCCCCAGGTCTCTTTCTTCCCTTGCAGCACACAGCGTCAGGAAGCACTGTTGTTCTCGCCAGCAGCGAAGGGGAGGGGGCACCGTTCAGAAGGTGGAGACTAGGGAAGGGTGGAGGAATGTCACAGGAGAAATGAGAACCAGATGTAGAGATCCCGTGTGGTTGAGCCAAGTCAGAGGAGTTGCAAGGAGAGGGGGCCAGAGGAGGCTGGAATTTGGTGGTCATACTCATTTGTGTGTTTAATCCTTTTGTGGCTTTACTGGTGTTCCTGAAGCAAGCAGCTCCCAGCAAGGCAGTGAACAACAAGCCGATGATTAATTGCCCTTTTTAAATTGTAATTATGTCACTCACCAGAACCCGTGAACATTAATTCTCGATTTACAAAGTGAGTAATTGAATAATGAAGGGGCTGCCTGTTTGTTGTGCTCTGTTCTTGCCCTTGCGTTTCTACGATGCCAGGCCCTTATGTCTCTCCCAGTCTTTGGATGATGCCCACATCCCTGGTGATTTTAGTGCCTGTTCTGGCCTTCTGACGGCGGGCCGTCTGGCATCACTTTGCATTGCTGGTGGGTGAGGCCCAGGCTGATGTCACATGCTGTAGAGAAAGGGAGACCAGCCATTTGATTCCAGTCTGCTGCTGCTTTTTACTAAGTTCTCTTCCAGCGACAAAAGCTCGCTCTGGCTAACTCAAGCAAAAGAATGACTTTACTGGAAGGATGTTGGAAGGATGTTGGGAAGCTCACAGGAACAAAGAGAAAGCTGGAAAGGAGCAGGCCCTGAAAGAAGACAGCTAGAGCCCGGGTCTGGGTGGAGGTGCTTTTAGGTACTTGGTCCCTGGAAGACCCAGGAGGGACTCCACTCCAGTGTTCCTGGACTATCATTTCACTTCCTGAGGGAGTCATGCCCTTGGTGGTGGAGGGTGGGCCACTTTGATTGGCTGTCTGGCCAAGAGTGCCCACTTTGGGAGGGGGAACAGTGCTCCCCAGCCCCAATCACCCTGCTCTTACCAGAAGCGAAATGGATGTTGGCAGGCAGATGCAGCAGAGACCTTCCCCAAAGCCTTGTCCTCGACCTCTGGATAGTCGTCTCTCCTGCCGTCATAGAAGGGAGAGTGCTCCTCTGGGGAGAAAGTCCACAAAGAAGAAGGATCAGTAGTGCCAGGGGTCACAGGTCCATATCAGTGGGCTGTGTGCGGGGCGCAAGCTGGGGCCACAGTCATTCATGCTGGCTGCAGGTTTAGGCGGGGGTGCTGTCTGGGACACACTGGATGAGACCCACAGTCTTCGCCTCATCGTTCAAGAATTGAATCACAAGAGAAAAGTAATTGAGTGCTTTTCAGAGAGGGTAACAGGGCACTCCTGTGAGTAGGGGAGTGCTGTAGACTGTGTGTGGGTCCCTCAAAACTTATAGGTTGACACCTAATTGCCAGTGTGATGATACGTCTTTAGGGAGGTGACTAGTCACGAGAGTGACTTACAGATGGCATTAGTGCCCCGATGAAAGGGAGCCCAGAGAGCTCCCTTGCCCCTGAGGGCTCAGGAAGAAGACAGCTGTCTCTGAACCAGGAAGCAGGTCCTCATCAGACACTGAATCCACTGGCACTTTGACATTGGACGTCCAAGCCTCCAGATTTATTTGATCTGAGGCTTTGATATTTGTTTCAGAAATAAATTTCTGTTGTTCATAAGCGACTCCGTCTATGGTATTTTTGTTATAGTAGCCCGAAAGGGCTAAGACAAGGGAGAGTGTAACGGGACTTCTCTTCGGATTCCTGATAGACTCATTTTTCTTGCTCTCCTTGGGAGACACCACGCCTTGTACAAAAAGAATTCTTGAAAGCTTCCTGCAGGTTCTGTGATGGCCAGTGGATGTGCTAGCCCCAAAGAGGATGAGCAAGAATCCATTGTGCATCCCCTGGCCTCACAGCTTTCTTCTCATCGGTGACACCCATCTTCATTTGATGTAAGAAACCTGCTGGCTCAGTTGGGACCTCCTGTCCTGGACTTACTTTCTCTTCAAGGTCTCGGACAGAGTTCTCTCTGACTGCAGACTCACCATCTGGCTTGCTCTTGTTGATTTCTCTTTCTTCTGGAGCTTTCTCTTTGCTTTCACTGCATTCTGGAAACTTCCTTGTTTTCCTAGTCCTCTTCCGATTTCATTTGCCTACCCAGGGCAGCCCCCCAGCATGCTTCAGCTCGCCTCTCCCTAGCATTCATTAGAGACCCCCCTACGGCCCACCGCCTTGCAGGTGCTCTCTGCCCCCAAAGTGTGTAGCGCTGCTGGAGAACACCGAGGGGCTGTTGTGCAGAACGTGGGCGCCCAGCTTCAGTGCAGTCCCCCGGGCAGCAGCATCACTGCCCGATTGGCACGGATGCCTGTTGTATTTGCCCGCAGAGGCTTTTGCACAGCCTTTCCCCACCCAGGCATCCCTCCTTTTCAGCAGATACCTTTGTGTTGCAGCTTGCCGAGGAATGGGGGGCATCTAATGTGAACTTCCCCCAGGCTCTTCACTCAGTATTTCTTTCTTGGACCTGGGATCTTGACTGCATTCTGAGAAACAGGTCTTTTCTGGTACTTTCATCTGCTTGTCCTTCTGGCTTATGCTTTTCACTTTTTCCTCCCTGTTGACTCCTTCCCCTCAGCTTATGTATTTGCCCAAGATTCCCAGAGTGCTATTTATTTATTTTACCTACTTGTAGTGGTGTCAGAAGCTGTGTGTCCTTATGTTGTCCTTCCTTGTGATTGTGCTTATATTTCAAAGATTTTTGCATTTGAAACAATTTTAGGCTCATGTAGAAATTGCAAAATAGTGCGGAGATTCCCATGTGCCCTTCCCCCAGTGATGACATCTTTTATAACCATAGTACAGGGTTTCTTAGCCTCAGCATTACTGAAATTTGGGGCTGGATACTTCTCTGTTGGGGAGGAGGGGCTGTTTTGTGCATTATATGATACTTAGCAGCATCCCTGGCCTCTACTTATTAGATGTCGGTAGCCCTCCTCTAGATGTGACAAAATTGTCTCCAGATGTTACCCAGTGTCCCCTATTCACCCTGGTTGAAAACTACTCTGTATTAGTTTCCTTTTACTGCTGTAACAAATTACCACTCACTTCCTGGCTTAAAACAACATGAATTTACCCTCCCACAGCTTGTGTGTCAGGTGTCTGACATGGAGTGGCTCAGTTCTTTGCTCCAGAGTCTTACCGGGCTAAAATCAAAGTGTCAGCTGGGGCTGCAGTTCTCCCTGGAGATTTGGGGAGAGACTCTGTTCTAGGCTGATTCTGGTTGTTGGCAGAATTCAGCTCCTTCCCATGCCTTCCACGTGGCCTTTCCTTCTTCAGGCCAGCAGCAGGCGTCCAGTCCTTTTTGTGTTTTGGATCTCTGATTCCTTTTTCTGTCACCAGCTGGAAAAAGTTCTCTGCTTTTAAGGGCTCGTGTGGTGACACTGGGCCCACTGGATAATCCAGGATAATCTCATCTCATTCGCAGTTTCCGGAGATTAGGGTGTGCACATCTTCGACAGGCCATTATTCTGCCCGCCACACACTGTCATAGTACAGTAATCACAACCGGGAAATTGACATTAGTACAGTGCAGTAATTAAACCTCAAACCTTACTCAGATTTCATCAGTTTTCACATGCACTCGTTGTTGTTTTTTTTACTAGTAATAAGTTATTTGGCATATATTTCTGTCAAATGTTGTCATACAGCTATCATACACACATATGCATAGGTATATATGTTTTCATGTAACGATCACCACTAGAAAATAGAAATGTTCCATCAACCCCAGAGAAACTCCCTTCAACCCTAACCAGCAGCGCTTTGTCTCTGTGAGCATAGTTTTGTCGTTTTGAGAGTGCTATGTAAGTGGAATCATGTGGTATGTTACTTTTTGAGATTGGCTTTTATTTTCCTCGATATAGGGGTGCCTCACTGGCTCGGTTGGAGGAATGTGTGACTCTTGATCTCCAGGTCATGAGTTCAAGCCCTGTGTTGGTCATGGAGATTACAAGAATAAATAAATAAATGAATAGACCTTCTCCCCCCTCAATATAATGCCCTTGAGCTCCATACATGTTACTGTGTGCCTCAATAACTTGGTCCCTTTTAGTGCCAAGTAATATCCCATTGTATAGGTATACCAGTTTGTTTAACCATTCACATGTTTGAAAGGCAGTTGAATTGTTTCTAAAGTTTTTGGCTGTAACAAATAAACCTGCTACCTGTGTATACACAGACAGTTTTTTGTTTAAACCTGACTTTTATTTCTCTACTATAAATACTGCAGGGGTGGGTTTGCTGGGTCATTTGGTGTGTGTTTCTAAGATATTGCCAAACCATCTTCCAGAGTGATTGTACCATTTCCATTTCTACCAGCAGCATGTGAATGATCCGGTTTCTCCGTATCCTTGCCACACTTGGTACTGTCAGGATTTAAAATACTTTACGTATTTAAAGTAAAAGAATGTCAGCATATAAAGTAATTAGCCATTCTAAAAGAAGTGTGGTCGTATCTTATTGTGGCTTTGATTGGCACTTCCTAATAGCTAATGATGTTGCGTATTTTTTCATGTGCTTGTTTGACATTCATATATCCTTTTCGGTGAAGTGTCTGTTCAAGTCTTTTGTCCATTTTCCGATCGGATTGTTTGTTTTCTTACTGCTCAGTTTACAGAGTTCTTTATATATAACCGAATACAAGTCTTTATATACAACTGAATACAGTTCTTTATATACAACTGAATACAAATACAATACAATGGCATTGTCTTTTAAATTTTATCAGATAGGTGATTTGCAAGTTTGTGCATCTCTTCATTCCGTCACCAGTGTCTTTTTAGAACAAACATTTTTAATTCTGATGAAGTCCAGTGTGTCAGTTTTTCTTCCTTTATGGATCATGCTTTTGATGTCATCTTTAAGAACTCTTTTGCCTAACCCTAAGTCACAAAGATTTTGCTCCTGTGTTTTCTTTTAGAAGTTTTATAGTTTTATGTTTTACGTTTAGATCTATAATCTGTTTTGAGTTTATTTTTTTATAAGCTGTAAGGTTGAGCTTGAGTTCTCCTTCTTTGTTCTAACTGGTGAAAAGACGATCTTTGCTCCATTGAATTGCTTTTGAGCCTTAATCAGAAGTCAGTTTGACTGTGTTCGCGTGGATCTGTTTCTGGACTCTATTCTATTCTGTTAATTTATGTGTTTATTTATCTGCCAATACTACACTGTCTTGATTACAGTAGCTATATAGTGAGCCTTAAAATTGGATACTGTGATTTCCCTCAACTTTATTCTTTTTTTTCAAAATTGTTTTAGCCCTTCTGTTTATTTTGCCTTTCTATAGATATTTTAAAACTTTAAAAAAAATGTTTGTTTATTTTTGAGAGAGAGAGAGAGAATGAGCGTGAGAGGGGCAGAGAGATAGGGAGACACAGAATCCGAAGCAGGCTCCAGGCTCTGAGCTGTCACCACAGAGCCTGATGTGGGGCTTGAACTCACGAACGGCGAGATCATGACCTAAGCCAATGTTGGACGCTTGATCGACTGGGCCACCCAGGCGCCCCTTCATAGACATTTTAGAATTACTTTGTCTATGTCCGCAAAAAATTCTACTGAGATTTGGATAGGAATTACATTAGGCTTATAGATGGTTTTGAGGAGAGTTTTAGATCTTTACAATGTTAGGTGTTCCAACTCATGAACATGGTTATGTCTCTATAAATCTTTGATGTATTTTATCAGTGTTTTGAAGTTTTCATCATATACATTCCATGCATGGTTGTTAGAATTCTGTTAAGTATTTCAGGTGTGGGGGTTTGTGTGTATGTCTGTGTAGGGGGCTATTGTAAATGGCATTGTGTTTTAAATTTTGGTCTCCCGTTGTTCATTGCTAATATATAAAAACAAGATTGATTTTTATGTAATGGCTTTGTACCTGTGACCTTGCTAGCCTATGAGTTGTTTTGTAGATTCCTTAGATTTTTCTGTTAAGTTTTTTTAAATGTTTATTTATTTTTGAGAGAGAGAGAGACAAAGCATGAGCAGGGGAGGGGTAGAGAGAGAGGGAGACACAGAATCTGAAACAGGCTCCAGGCTCTGAGCTGTCAGCACAGAGCCTGATGTGTGGTTCGAACTCATGGACCACAAGATCATGACCTGAGCCAAAATTGGATGCTTAGCTGACTGAGCCACCCAGGTACCCCTGGATTTCTTAGATTTTTCTGTGTAGATAGTTGTGTCATCTGCAGATAGGGACAGTTTTTTATTTCTTCCTTTTTAAATCTATTTTTCTTTTTCTTGCCTTATTACATTGGTTAAGGTTTCCAGTACTACAGTGAATAGGGGTGGTGAGAGTGATGGACATCTTTGCCTTGTTCTTGATCTTTGTGAGGGGAAGCATTTAGTCTTTTACCATATATTATTATGCCAGTTGAAAATATTTGGATGCTCTTTGTTATGTCAGGGAAGTTCCCTTATATTCTTAATTTAGTAAGAGTTTTTATGATAAATGGGGGTTGAATTTTGTCAAATGCTTTTTCTTCATCTTTTGATGGTTTTTCCTCTTTAGACTTAATATGATGGTTCACACTGATTTTTGTGACTATTGAACCAGCATTGCAATTCTAGAATAAACCGCACTTGGTCATGATGTGTGTGTGTGTGTGTGTGTGTACATATATGCATGTGTATAAATATATATACACACATATATGCACACATATATGTACACATACATATATGTATATGTACACACATATGCTGAATTCTGTATGCTAATATTTTGTTGAGCATTTTTATATCTATTTTCATTAAGTCATTAATCATCTGTTGTTCTCTTTATCTCTCTCTCTTTTTTGGGGGGGTCTATATATGGTTTTAAGTATCAGGGTAATGCTGACCTCATAAAATGAGTTAGGAAATGTGGCTTCTGTTTTCTGGAAGAGAATTTATAGTTTTGGTGATATTTCTGGTTTTCAATGCTTGGAAGAATTTGCTAGTGAAATCATTGAGACCTGGAGATTTCTTTTTCAAAAGGTTAACTGTAAATTCAGTTGTTTAATAGTTACTGAACTCTTCAGATTATCTGTCTCATCTTGGGTAAATTTCAGTTGTTTGTAGTTTTCATCTAAGTTGTTGAGTTTGTGTGTAGAGTTGTTTGTATTACAGGCATACTTCTTTTGCTTCACTTTATTGCACTCCATGGATACTGCATTTTTTTACACATGGAAGGTTTGTGGCAACTCTTTGTCAAGCAAGTCTATCGGTGCCATATTTGCTTACCATTTGCTTACTTCATGTCCCTGTGTCACATTTTGGTAATTATCACAGTATTTCAGACCTTTCATTGTTACTATATTTGTTATGGTGATCTGTGATCAGTGATTTTTTTTTTTTAATGTTTATTTACTTTTGAAAGGGGGCGAGGGGCAGAGAGAGGGAGACACAGAATGTGAAGCAGGCTCTAGGCTCTGAGTTGACAGCACAGAGCCCGATGAGGGGCTTGAACTCATGAACCATGAGATCATGACCTGGGCTGAAGTTGGATGCTTAACTGACTGAGCCAGCCAGGCTCCCCTGTGATCAGTGATTTTTGATGTTACTATTGTAATTGTTTTGGGGTATCACAAACCATGCTCATAGAGGCTGGTGAATTTACTTGATAAGTGTTGTGCGTGTTCTGACTGCTTCACTGACAAGCTGGTCCCCCTTCTCTTTTCCTCTCCTTGGGCTTCCCTGTTCCCTGAGATATAGCAATGTTAAAATATTGAATAAACCTACAGTGGCCTCAGAGTGAAAGGGGGAGTTGCATGTTTTTCACTTTAAATCAAAAGCTAGATATCATTTAACTCACTGAGGAAAGCATGTTGAAAGCCAAGATAGACCAGAATTAGGCCTCGTGAACCAAACAGTCAGCCAAGTTATGAATGAGAAGGAAGAGTTCTTGAAGGAAATTAGAAATGGTAAGAAAGCACATCAGCCTCTTCATTGATCCGGAGCAGGTGTGAGTGTTCTGGATAGAAGATCAAACCAACCACAACATTCCCTTAAGCCAAAGCTTGTCAAGAACTCTCTTCAATTCTCTGAAGGCTGAGAGAGGTGAGGAAGCCGCAGAAGAAAAGTCTGAAGCTAGTGGAGATTGGTTCATGAGGTTTAAGGAAAGAAGCTGTCTCCCTAACATAAAAGTACAAGGTGAAGCAGCAAGTGCTGATGTAGAAGCTGCAGCAAGTTATCCAGAAGGTCAGGCTGAGATCATGAATGAAGGTGGATTCACTAAACACAGATTTTCAACATAGATAAAACAGCCTTCTATTGAAGATGCCATCTAATACTTTCATAGCGAAAGAGGAGAAGTCCATGCTTGGCTCCAAAGCTTCAAAGGATGGGCTGAGTCTCTTGGTAGGGGCCAGTGTAACTGTTGACTTTAATATGAAGTCAATGCTCATTTACCATTCTCAAAATCCTAGGACCCTTCAAAATTATGCTAAACGTACTCTGCTTGTGCTCTGTAATTGGAACAACAAAGCCTGGATGGCAGCACATATGTTTACAGCATGGTTTACTGAATGTTTTAATTAAAGCCGACTGTTGAGACCTACTGCTCAGAAAAAAAGATTCCTTCCAAAATATTGCTGCTCATTGACAGTGAACCTGGTCACCCAAGTGCTCTGATGGAGATATAGGAGATTAATGTTTTTATGCTGCTGATACAACACAACATAACCTAACACAATGTTATCCATGCTACAGTCCATGAATCAGAGTAATTTTGACTTTCAAGTCTTACTTGTTAAGAAATATATTTCGTAAGGCTATACCTACCATTGATAATGATTCTTTTGATGGATCTGGGCAAAGTGAATGGAAAGTACTGGAAAGGATTCACCATTCTAGATACCATGAAGAACATTCGTGATTTATAGTAAGAGGTCAAAGTGTCAATAGGAGCAGGAATTTGGAAAAAGCTGAGTCCAACCCTCACGGAGGACTTTGAGGGGTTCAAGACTTCAGTGGAGGAAGTAACTGCAGATGTGGTGGGAATAGCAAGAGAACCAGAATTAGAAGTGGAGCCTAAAGATGGGACTGAATTGCTGCAATCTCGTGATAAAACCTGAATGGGTGAGGAATTGCTTCTTATGGATGAGTCAAGTGGTTTTCGAGATGGAATCTACTCCTGGTGAAGATGCTGTAAAGATTGTTGAAATGACAGCAAGGATTTAGAATATTACATCCACTTAGTTGATAAAACAGTGGTGGGATGTGAGAAGATTGACTCCAATTTTGAGAGAAGTTCTGTGGGTAAAATGCTATCAAACAGCATCACATGCTACAGAGAAATTGTTTGAGAAGGGAAGAGTCAATTCATACAGGGAACTTCATTATCTTATTTTAAGAAATTGCCACAGCCACCCCACTCTTCAGCAACCTTCACCACGGTCAGTCAGTGGTCATCAACATTGAGGCAAGACTCCACCATCTAAAAGATTAAAACCCACTGGAAGCTCAGATGATGGTTAGCATTTTTTGGTAATAAGTATTTTTTACGTTTTTTTTTTTTACACATACTGCTATTGTTTGTACACTTAATAGACTACAATATAATGTAAAAATAATTTTTATATGCACTGGGATAAAAAAAGTCATTTGACTAATTGTGATGTTCACTTTATTGTAGTGATCTGGAACTGAGCCCACAATATCTCTGAGGTACTGCCTGTATTCTCTTAATGTCTGTGGGGTCTGTAGTGATATCCACTCTTTCATTCTTATATTGGTAATTTGTTCTTCTCTTTTTCCTTTGTCAGTTTTATTAGAGGTTTATCAATCTTTTCAAACAATTGGCTTTTGGCTCGATAATTTTTCTATTTTCATTTTCACTGATTTTTGCTTTTATCTGTTTCTTTCCTTCTGCTTACCTTATTTTGTCTTCTTTTTTTAGTTTCTTGAAATGTAAGCCTAGATTATTAATTTGAGATCATCCTTTTATTTTAGTATAAGCATTTAGTGCTGTGTTAGTTATAGATTATTCCCAAATTTAATGGATTAAAACACTATTATCTTACAGTTTCTGTGGGTCAGAAATCTTGGTGCAACCTAGCTGGGTTTCTGATGCTGCGCCTCAGCGTTCTCACAAGGCTGCAATCACACTGTTGGCTAGGGCTATCTCAAGGCTGGACTCGAGGGGATCTACTTCCAAGTCACTCATGTAGGATTCAGTTCCTGGTGGCTGTTAGCCAGAGTCTGCCCTCAGTTTCTTGGCATGTTGGTTTTTCCAACAGGGCAGTTTACAACATGGCAGCTTGCTTCATTACAGCAAGCAAGAGAGAAGAGTCAGAGACTGAATGCTAGCAAGATGCAAGTCGCCATCTTTTATAACTTAATCAAGAAAGTAACATTTCATCACTTTTTTTGTTTACTCTTCATTAGAAGCAAGTCATTCAGTCCAGTCCACAGTCTAGCAAGGGAAGGGCCTTGTACAATGGCATGCATACCAGAATCACTGGGTGCTACCTATCACAAATGGTATATATTTCCCTCTAACCTCTATTTTGGCTGCAGCCCACATATTTTATGTAAATTGTAGTAAAATATACATAACATAAATTTACCATTTAAACTATTTTAAAATCAGTTCAGTACAGTAAATACATTTATTATATTGTAAACCATCACCACTGTTCATCTCTAGATCTTTTTCATTATCCCAAACAGAAACTCTGTCCCCATGAGACACTATCTATTTCCTTCTCCTTCAGCCCCTGGGATCCACTGTTCTGCTTTCTGTCTCTATGAATTTATATATTCTCGGTACTTCATATAAGTGGGGTCATACTGTATTTGTACTTTTTATCTGACTTTTTGATGGTTTCCTGTCTCACATTTAGGTCTTTCATCCATTTTGAGTTTATTTTTTTGTATGGTGTAAGAAAGTGGTCTAGTTTCATTCTTCTGCATGTTGCTGTCCAGTTCTCCTGTCACCATTTGTTAAAGAGACTTTTTTCCACTGGATATTCTTTCCGCTCTGTCAAAGATTAGTTGGCCATACATTTGTGGGTCCAGTTCTGGATTCTCTATTCTATTCCATTAGTCTATGTGTCTGTTTTTTATTTCACTTGGCATAACATTTTCAAGGTTCATCCATGTTGTAGTATGTATCAGAATTTTACTCTTTTTTTAAGGTTGAATAACATTCCGTTGTGTGTATAGACCACATTTTGCTTATCCGTCCAGTTGTTGATGGACATTTGGTTATTTCTGCCTTTTGGCTATTGTGAATAATGTTGTTATGAACATGGGTGTACAAGTATCTATTTGAGTCCCTGATTTCATTTCTTTGGGGTATATGCCTAGAAATGGATTTGCTGGATCATATGGTAGTTTTATGGCTTAACTTTTGAGAAACTGCCAAACCATTTTCCATAGTGATTGTACCATTTTACATTCCTACCACAATGCACAAGTCTTCCAATATCTCATGCTCCCTTCAGATTTTAGTGTGTTATTTTATTTTCATTTGGTTCAGTATAAAAAAATGCATCTTTTAAATTTCCTTTGAGACCTCCTCTTTGTCCCATGGCTTATTTACAAGTGTAGTGTTTAATTTCATGTTTTTGAAGATTTTCCTGTTATCATTCTATTATTGATTTCTAATTTAATATGTTATGGTCACAGAACATATTTTCTATGATTTCAATTAATGTAAATTTGTTAAGGTTTATTTTATGACCTAAGAGTTGGTCTGCCTTGGTGCATGCTCCATGTGTGCTTGAAACTACAGTTGATCCTTGAACAATGTGGGGGTTGGGCACCAACCCTCCGAGCAGTTGAAACTCTATCTCCATAACTTTTGACTCCCCCAAAACCTAACTAATAGCCTACCGTTGATTGGACCTTTACTGATAACATAGATAGTTGATTAACGTGTATTTTGTATATGTATTATATAATGTATTCTTACAATAAAGTATGCTAGAGAAAAAATGTTAAGAAAATCACAAGGAAGAGATAATACATTTACAGTACTTTACTGTGTCTGTCAAAAAAAAATCCACATGTATGTGGACCTGTGTGGTTCAAACCCCTGTTCAAGGGTCAACTGTAATGTTTATTTTTTTGTTAGGTGAAGTGTTCTATGTTAAATAGATGCCATTGGCTTCTAGTGTTGTTCTTCTTTATTCTTGCTCATTTTCTGTCTAGTGGCTGTATCAGTTTCTGAGAGAGTTGTGTTGAATTCCCCAACTATATTTCTAGAATTGCCTGAATATAGATTCAGTCCTCTTGAAGAGGTCCCACTAGTTCATTATTGCTTTTGTTTCCCTTGCTTCTGGAGACATGTTAAGTAAGAAGTTGCTGCAGCCGAGGTCAAAGAGGTTTTTGCCTGCTTTCTCCTCTAGGATTTTGATGACTTCCTGTTGTACGTTTAGGTCTTTCATCCATTTTGAGTTTAGTTTTGTGTATGGTGTAAGAAAGTGGTCCATGTTCATTTTTTCTGCATGTTGCTGTCCAGTTTTCCCAGCACCACTTGCTGAAGAGACTGTCTTTATTCCATTGGATATTCTTTCCTGCTTTGTCAAAGATTAGTTGGCCTTATGTTTGTGGATCCATTTCTGGGTTCTCTATTCTGTTCCATTGATCCAAGTATCTGTTTTTGTGCCAGTACCATACTGTCTTGATGATTACAGCTTTGCAATACATCTTGAAGTCCGGGATTGTGATGCCTCCCACCTTGGTTTTCTTTTTCAGGATTCCTTTGGCTATTCAGGGTCTTTTCTGGTTCCATACAAATTTTAGGATTGTTCTAGCTCTGTGAAGAATGCTGATGTTATTTTGATAGGGATTGCATTGAATATGTAGATTGCTTTGGATAGTATCGACCAGTTTTATTTTTATTTGTATTTGCATGGTATGTCTTTCCTTGTGCTTTTAACTTCTAATCTACCTACATAAATTCTTTGTGACATATAGTTGGATCATTTTTAATCCATTCTGACAGTCTTCATTGGTATGTTTAGATCATTTATATTTAATGTGATTAAAATGTAACCATTTTATTGTTTGTTTTCTTGTTTGTGTCTACTGTTTTTGTTCCTATGTTTCTCCTTTCCTGGCATCCTGTAGGTTACTTGAACCATTTTGTTTTGTTGTGTTTTTTTTTGAGAGAGAGAGAGAGCATGTACATGCATGAGCAGGGGAGGGGCAGAGAGAGAGAGAGAGAGAGAGAGAGAGAGAGAGAGAGAATCGCAAGTAGGCTCTGAGAATCCCAAGTAGGCTCCATGCTGTCAGCTCAGAGCGTAACTTGGGGCTCAGTCTCATGAACTGTGAGATCATGACATGAGCCGAGATCAAGAGTTAGATGCTCAACCAACTGAGCCACCCAGGCATCCCAGTTGAATAATTTTTATACTTTCATTTTAATTTATCTAAAGAATTTTTTAAACTTTTTAAACTTTTGAAATTTTATTTATTTTTTAATTGAAATATAGTGGGCTAACGAATTTTTAAATCTCTCTTTTTTTAGTGGTTGCTTTATGGATTATAATACACCTACTTAGCTTACCACTGTTTCCTAATATCAACATTTTCAAGTCAAGTGGAATATAGAAACCTTACCAGCATTTATGTCTCCCATTAATGATATGGTTTGTCCTACATATGTGTATACTGAGAACCACATCAGAACAGCATTACAATTTTTTTTTTTGCTTTCAGATGTCAAACATAATTTATAAAGCTCAAGACAGGAGGCATTTTCTATTATACGTAACCCTTTTCATTGTCTTCATTCCTCATGTTCCAACTTCCTCCTTCCCTCCCTCTTTTATGCTTTCTTTTCTTTCTTGTAAAATTATTTTCTTTCTGTATGAAGAACTTTAATAATTAGAGCACATCGTCTGAGGATATATTCTTTTCATTTTCCCTCACTGGTTAAGTCTTCAGTTCTTCATTCCTGAGAGATATTTTCACTGGATATAGACTTCTGGGTTAACAGGGGTTTTTTTTTTACACTTGATAGACATTGTGCCATGGCCTTCTGGCCTCCATGGTTTGTTGAGAAATCTACTGTTATTTGAATCTTTCTCCTGTAGGTAATATAACAGTTCTGTTTGGCTACTTGCAGGATTTTTTTTGTTTTTGTTTTTAGTCTTAACAAGATTTGATTAAGATTTATCTGGGACTGATTTTCTTTGGGTTTATCTTGCTTAGTTTCACTCCAATTCTTGAATCTGTAGAGTTTTCTTTTGCCAACTTTGGGAAAATTTAAATCATTATTTCTGCAAATACATATTTTTTTGTATCACACTTTTTCTTCTTTCTCTCTGGGATTCTGATCGTTTTTATGTGTTTTTCCCCCAATTTTTTTTTCTAAACCATATTTAAAAAAATAATAATTTATATAGATAAACTCATATAAATTTATATTGATTAAAGAATTACTATAATTTTAATCCCTGTTTCTTATTTTTTATTGGGTTTATTACTAATTTTTCTGGAGCGCTTCCTCAGGTAATTCTTGCAGGAAAGGTTTGGATATTATAAACTTTATCCTTTCTCGTCTTTTCACTGCTCAGCTAGTTTATAAAACTTCTATGGCTTCTAGGGGAAAATAACTTTCACTGAGTACTTTGAAACTATTTCTCTACTGTCTCCTAGTATTATCAGTAAGAACTTACAGCTCTTTATTCTTTTTACTATTGTGCTTTCCACAACAAACCCTGTATTAGATTAGTCGTGTTCACGTTTGGTATCTCCACTATGTTGTCTTTTTTTTTTTTTATATGAAATTTATTGTCAAATTGGTTTCCATACAACACCCAGTGCTCATCCCAAAAGGTGCCCTCCTCAATACCCATCACCCACCCTCCCCTCCCTCCCACCCCCCATCAACCCTCAGTTTGTTCTCAGTTTTTAAGAGTCTCTTATGCTTTGGCTCTCTCCCACTCTACCCACTATGTTGTCTTAAAGGCAGGGGTGTTGTCCTGTTGATCTTTATAAATCTAGTCCATACCACAACCAGTGAATTGGATATCAGCAAGTGTTTGTTACAGTAAATTGAATGTGGAAAACATATATCAGGAGCACATAAGCTGATATGTTTGGTCCTCTGGTTTTGCTTATTATTGATACTATTTTTCTACTGAAACTATTTTTCTTGTCCTTTTTAGCTGTAGAGAGGTGTGCCCATCATGAGAGGCTGAGGGCCGCAGGGCTGCAAATGTGGGGGTGTAGACTGTGGGAGCGTGCCTGAGCTTGTTGCTGGGGCTGACCGCTGCAGTGAGTTTCTGCCGTGTTTCCTGCCCGCCAGGGGCTCACGGTCAAAACATGCATTACTAAAGCACAGGAGGAACTGGATGTGAATCCCATTTCTGCCTCTCGTGTTATGTATTCTCTACAACAGGGTATTCTGTTTTTAACCACTGCTTTCTGCTGCATAAAATGAGGTTAGCAATTCCCATCTCACTGGTAGTGAAAGCATTAAATAAGGAAGCCCTTGACGAGTACTCGGCATTCAGTGAATCTTCATTCTTTTTCCTTTTTAGCTCAAATTGTAGGAAGCTGGAGAAGTTTCCTTTCTGGCTAATTTAAGAATTGGGCATATCAAATTTGCCCATATCCTCAGAATGTTTTCCCGAGTAATAGAACACAGAGGCAGAGGATAATGGTTAATCCTTAAAGATCCTAGTCAATTCTGGGAGTCGAGTGTTTTAAGAAGTGAGTTCTGGTTTGGCTTTTTGGAAAGGAAAGATTTTTTTTTCCAGCAGAGGCTCTAGGTTTTTTGGTTTGGTGTCATGCAATCATCTAGGTGAGGTAACTTGAGTCCCTTGAAGGTTAAATAATGGGTCTCAGCCTTCTATGGTAAGTAGCAAAACCAGTATAAGGGCTCTGAAGCGTTTGACAATCAGGTCAGGTGTTCATTAGGCTTAACTGGTCCTCTCCTGACCTTTGGGTCCCTTTCCTCTTTGTCCAGAGAGATCTTTCTTTTAGGGAAGTCAAGATAGTTTAATTGCCTTTCTGTTTCATGTCAAGGAAGGCTTTCTTGCTAAGAGAACGTGTATGTGTGTGGAGTAGGAAGAGTGTGAAGCAGAGATGAGGTGAGAGCGAGGAAAGGCCTCAGAGTAGATGCGAGTGCTGGAGGTGGGTCTACAGGTGGTGCGCTCGCGTGTCCCTGGAGGGAATGCCCTTCCTCCCCGTCCCATCGCCGGCTCACGGCTCCCCTACCTGCCCTCTCGCTTCTTGAGGCAAAATCGCCTACGTGTTCCTCACAGGGCTTTGTCGTCTTCTCGGAGAACCTTCGTTGTGGTGACTTACGTGAGTTTTCAGAGACGTCTTCCTCTTCTGAGAATCACAACCGTCTGACATGCCGCGGAATGTGTAGTAACGTGGGCTTGTGGGCGGGGTAGCTGGCTGCAGTCTACTCCAGGGAAAGCCTCTGTCAGGAGCCCGCTCCCGGGGTTAGCATTCTGAGTCTTGTTTGAATAATGGTCACGTCGGATCCTGCTGCCTTTGGTCGGCCATCAGGAGGGCCTCCGTGTGAGGGCCCACTCGGTATCGCACACGTACCAGAGGCTTTGATTGGGATCCACGCCAAGCCCCTTCTCCTCCTCCCCTCGGCCCTTCCAGCAGTCCTGAGCAGTCGGGGGGAAGGCGGCCACGGCATTGGCCTGAGTGCCTGGAGCCCCAGGGAAGCTCTGGGAAAGCTGTGCTCCAGACGACTTCTGCCCCTGTCTCTTTCCTGTCCCTTGCCCAAGTCTCAGTGTGTCCCCGGGGCTGAGGCTCAGGCAGATGAGCCGCATCTGGCCCCTTATGCTTGGCGGTGGGAGAGCAAGGAGTGGTGTCGTCAGCATCTTGGCCTGTATCCTGAGTTTTCACGGGGTGCAAGGAGGGAGGAGGCCTCTGGGACCGACGAGCTGGATGGACAGAGCACTGGCTCCCCACCTGGGCATGCGGAAGGAGTCTGCTGTTTCAGTGGGGAAGGCCGCGTGTTCCCTGTTGCTCTCTTTAGCATAGCTGATGATGGTCGGAAGGTAGGGGAAGAGAAGGAGTGGGGGTTGGTGAGGGAGGGAAGGATTATGGACGGACACGAGACTAAATGGCTCTCCTGCATGTGACATTGAATTTCCCGGGAAGTTGATGTTTCTATAAGATACTGAAAAAACTTTGAGTCTCTGGGTTGAGGTAGGGCATCTCCCAAATTTGTGCGTTTCTAGAAAGCTTATTGTTCCCACTTACTTGTGGCTAGAAGCTGTGATGTGCTGTGGGACATTCAGGGGCTTTCGATTGCCCACCTTAGGACGTTTTTTGGTAAGTGTTTTTTTAGTGTAAGTACTGCCAAAGTGAGCCATGTAAATGTAAGTTTTTTAATATAGAAGGGATACATGCTTCGAAAAGGGAAAACATGTTCATTAAAAAGTCCTAAGAAGCCCCAGAAGTGTTTAGAGTAAAAACTGAAGGCCCCTCCTCCCACCATGCCACCTCCTAGATGGCTACGGATAAGGGATGGATGGGAATCATTCTGGACTTCTTTTGAGCACCTGTTCAAACACCCGCGGCTCTAGACCTGTTTCAGGGTGGCTGAGCTTAGCCAGGCTGCTGGCCCTCCCCAGCTTCGGTGCTGGGCATGGGAAGGGCTCTCCGGGATGGTATCGCTGCCTTGGGAAGGAAGAGGGACACCAGCGACAGGGCAGCTTTGTCATCTTTGTCAATGAGGATGTTGGGAGAGTGGAATAATTTTCACCCAACTGCACTTTCTTTCCTTCTCAAGCCTTGTGCCGTGTGATGCGTGCTGCACATACACGATGTGTATTTAATAAGGTTTCTCTCTCTCTTTTACAAAAATGTCCATAATTTCTGCTTCACAGTTTGAAGCACAGAATTATAATGGAGGGCTGGGAGGAGGGCTGGAAGCTCTACAAGGAGACCGGCTCAGTGGCATGACAAGGTGCAGGGGTTCGCCTGGCCTCCCTCGTGAGAGGCTGCTGAACGGTGAGGCCCGAACTTTGTCCCCAAGGGTGAGTTGTAAGGTCTCCAAGCCAGAGAGACCCCGACACTTCATGACAAATGGAGCTTCGGAGTGTTGGTTCTCACGTAACCTTTCTTCTTTGACCATTGATTTAGAGATAAAGGGGGAAAGGAAAGAGCCTGTAAAACTTTGCTATTCTTTTTTTTTTTTTTTTAATGTTTATTTATTTTTGAGAGAGAGAAAGAGCATGTGCATGCGAATGGGGGAAGGGCAGAGAGAGGCGGATGCAGAGAACCCCCAGCAGGCTCCATGTGATCAGCTTGATAGAGCTTGATGGGGGGCTTGAACCCACACATCATGAGATCATGACCTGAGCCGAATTCAAGTCAGACGCTTAACTGACTGAGCCACCCAGGTGCCCCCAAACCTTGCTATTCTTAAAACAACAACAAATGATGCCAGTAAAGAGCTTGAGCTCTGCTGGGGTCTGTGTTGTCAGTCGCTTCACTTGCTTTCAAGGATCGGTCACGATCGGATCTGGAGACCAAATTTGCCCTTTCTTATATCTGCCCTTTTCTCTTTCTCCAGCGAGTTTTTCCTTAGTGCAGGTTGCAGTCAGAGTTCTCTGTCTCCATCTCCTGAAGACACTGAGCTCCATGACAGACCGCTCACCCCCGCTCCTGACCCCTCACGCCAGCCTCTGCGTGCTCCTGAGGGCAGGGGCTGGGCCCGCATCACCTTTCTGTCCTTTGGTGTCCAGCGTGTGGTCTCCTGGGCTCCTGTGGTCAGAGAGGACCTCTGATATTCACAGATAAAAGCTGCCCCAACCTCAGTGAGCACGTGTTTGCTGAATTTCCCAGGAATTCAAGCTGGGCTGCACTGAGAGTGGGGGCCTCAAGGCCTGACGGATCCGGATCAAAAGATGTGGCATTTCCCAGCATTCCAAGTGACTTATGCCTTGAGTGGTTTCTCCCGTATCCTGGAATGTCCCAGTTTTTGCCCTCTACAGGTTAACAGGAAAAATTTCAGGGTGGGCCTGGATGTGCACTCCTTAGGAAGAGTCCCTGACCCCCCAGGCCTGGTTGTGCTGTACCACACTATCCACCTTGTCTCTATTGCTGCCTTCTCTCCTGTTCCCTAAAACACAGGTTCCTCAAAGGTGGAGCCTGTGTTTAAGTCATCTCGGGAGCTCTTTTATAGCCAGGAACTTGGTGCAGACTCAGAAAAACAAAGGCGGTATTGAATGATTGAAGGAATCCTGTCTCTGGCTGCACTTAGCAGATAGGTCCAAGTACTATGAGCCGGAAAATTGTGTTTGCAAGGGAGGTTACTCGATCCAAGACTGATACGATAGGGCCTGGGAATGCCTGGACAGGCTGCAGGATGCATTTGTTATTCATATCTGTGTCCTAAAATCTGTTCATTTCTAGGTGGTCTGGTCATATTTATTTTCATCGTACTCCTGTGATAAAACGTGGGTCTGTGCTGCTTTAGAAAACAGAAGCAAAGTGTGGAGAAACAACTGTCCAAAGTGGTCTTGCTGGCAAGACCAGGGCTGGGAGATGAGCCAGCTCGCCCTGACTCCTGAATCAGAGATTCACGCAGCTGGTGGGTGCCTCCTGTGTGCCCCGTTGATAGCTGTAGTCCAGTGATGGGTGCCCCGTCTGGTCCCTTGTGACCTGTTCCTTTCCTGGGCTGGGAATTAGGGAGAGAAAGGCAGACAATAGGTCAGCAGAAAGGTGGAAGTAAACACCCAGAATTCCACTATCTGGAGAGAAAGAATGCCAGTAACATCCTGGTACCCATCCTTCTAAGCTAGCACCAAAGTGTTAAGTCATGCTTTATATGCTATTTTGTAAACCGTCTTTTTCATTGAGCAAAATATCATGTCAATGAATAAATAAGTATAATTCAATAAACATGATATCGATAAATATAATTCTACACTGCTTTTTAAAAGGTTCCATACTCTTTCATAATTGGATATACATAACGTATTTAACCAATTTCCTATTATTATAATGCATTTAACTTATTTCCCATTTTTCAATGTTGAAACCACACTGTGTAAAATACATATCCGCATTCTTTGCTTCTTTTGACTAATATTTCCTTTCGGTTAAATTCTTAAAAATAGCGTTGCTTAGTCAAAGTCATATGCACAGTTAATGTTGTGATATATTTTCAGATTATTCTCTGAGAAACCTCTCTAGAAAAATATTTACTGTGTGTGTCTATAATTTTCTCATAATGTTATGGTTTTATTGTTCACCTGTAACTCTTCAGTTTATTTGAAGTTTATTTTAGCGTATGGTGTAAACTAGGTGACTAATCGCCTTCCCCCCTCCCTCCTATGGATTAGCGGTTGTCTCAATATCCTTTGCCGATTTAGGCATTCCTGATCCATTGGCCCACTGATTTGAGATAACTTTCTTTTCATAAATTGAATTCCCACATGTGGTTGAGGTCCTGTTTCTTGGCTCTTTTATCCACATGACCTATCATGTACCTTTAATGTATTCATAAGATGCTTCACTTTTTAAAACCTTAACTTATTGTTTAAGTAAGTTAAACAGTCACATGGCTGCAAATTCAAAATGTATAAATAGACAGTGAAAAGTCTATTCCCACCCTTTTACCCACCCATGCGGTCCTTGCCCTCCTCTGTAGGTAAACACTATTACTAGTTTTCTAGTCATGAGATTTTTTTAAATGCACATTCAGTCAAGAATTATAATTTATTGGGGCGCCTGGGTGGCTCAGTTGGTTAAGTGTACGACTTCGGCTCAGGTTATGATCTTGTGCCCCACGTTGGGCTGTCTACTGTTAGAGCCAGCCTCTGTGTCCCTCGCCCCCTGCCCCCCTCCACTCGTGTGCATGCGCTCTCTCTCTCTCTCTCTCTCTCTCTCTCTGTCTCTCAGAAATAAACATTTTTTAAAAATTTATTTTCATCCTTTGTATACATGTGTTGGCATACTGCACATACTAGTTGGCATACTGCACATACTATTCTGTTCTTTTTTTTTTTAAGTTAGCACTCTTTTAATTACCATGGCTTTATAATATGTTTTAATATCTGGCAAGACAAAGCTTGCCCCATTCTTTTCTAAATTTTCGTCACCATTCTTATACATTTATTTGTTATGCTAAATTTTGGAATTCGTTTCTCAAGTTGAAAAAAAAGGGCCTGTTTAATTACAACTTAATTTGGGGGAAGATTGACATCTTTGAATGTATTAACTATTTTTTTGACAGAACTAATTACATGGAGACCTCTTTCTCCTATTGATTTGTTCATCCATTCACCAACCGAAAGCCTCCTGTGCCTCCTGTGTGCTGGGGTTAAGCTGTCAACAGGACAGACGTGACTTTGCCTTCCTGAGGCTTTCACATGGGGGACGAATATGAGAAGCGATCAGGGAATTGCAGTGTGTTGTTGTCGTGTGAATAAGAAGGGTATACACTGGAGAAACACAGAGCCCAGACACAGGTTTTTCTTGGGGTTGGATTGGGGAGAGAGAGGAGGAATTGTCAGGAAAGACCCAGAATTCATTGAAGTTTGGACAGAGACCTTAAGTTTGAGAAGCAGTTAACCTGGTGGAGATGGAAAAGTGGGGCCAGGGGGTGCCTGGGTGGCTCAGTTGGTTGAGCATCCGACTTGAGCTCAGGTCATGATCTCACAGTTTGTGGGTTTATTAAGCCCCGTGTCGGGCTCTGTGCTGACAGCTGAGAGCCTGGAGCCTGCTTTGGATTCTGTGCCTTCTCCTGTCTTTGCCCCTCCCTCACATAATTTCTCTCTCTCTCTCTCTCAAAAATACTAAACACTGGGGGAAAAAAAGGTGGGGGCAGAGAGAGGAATTTCAGGCCAGAGGGAGAGCCTTTTACAGAGGGCAGTGGTAAATCATGAAATTCTTTACACTGGCATATTGGTTTCCTGGGGCTGCTGTAATGAAATATCACAACCTGGGTGACTTAGAGCAACCGAAGTGTATTGTCTCATGGTTCTTGAGGCCAGGTCTCATGGGTTGGCATGGGGAAGGTGCTAGGAAAGGGTCAGTTCCACGTCTCTCCTCCTAGCCTTGGCCATTTCTTGGCTTATACATGGCTGTCTTCTCTCTGTGCATTTTCATATGGTGTTCTCCCTGTGTGCGTTTCTGTCTCCTGTCTCAAGTTTCCCCTCTTTATAAGGACACCAGTCATTTTGGATTGGGGCACACCCTAATGACCTCATTTTAACTTAATTACCTCTGTAAGGACCCTGTCCCTAAATAAGGTCACATTCTGAGGTACTGGGGGTTAGGACTCCCACATACAAATTTTGGGGAGGGAACATAATTCAGCCCATAACAGTTGGCAGGGGGTGACATGATCTGACTTGCATTTTATTTTATTTTATTTTATTTTATTTTATTTTATTTTATTTTTTATTTATTTTTTTAACGTATATTTATTATTGAGAGACAGAGACACAGAGCATGAGCAGGGGAAGGGTGGAGAGGGGGAGGCACAGAATCAGAAGTAGGTTACAGGCTCTGAGCTGTTAGCACAGAGCCTGATGCGGGGCTCGAACTCACAAACTGAGAGATCATGATATGAGCCGAAGTCAGTCGCCTAACCAACTGAGCCACCCAGGCACCCCTGACTTGGTTTTAAACAACCACTCGAGGGTGGCTTGGAGGGAGAGGGAAGAGGGCAAGGAAATGAGGAAACTGGCTGTACATCAGTGAACTGAGGGCCTGGCCTAGAGAAATGACCTTGGGCTTGCAGAGGAACCGATGATGAAAGAGAGCAAGGAAACAGAATTGTAGAGCCTGGTGTTTGTAGGGCTGTGGGGATCGAGGGCATCTGGGCTGCCTGTTATAAATGGCGTATTAAACGCAACCCTCTTTGTTTGCGCCTTCCCCTAATCTGGTTAAAATGAGAGTAAACACACCAGGAGAGGAGGATGGTGGCAACAGAATTGTGACACTGGGAAGGGGTAGGTGATCAGTGGGTAGTTGACCGAGCAGATAGAGATGGCTGGAGCTCAGGCCTGCTGCACAGAAACACAGAGGCAGCTGGGCCCCTGCACGGAACCCCGGGGAGCCCTGAAATCTGGGGGACAGGCATCTTTGCAGGTGGGCCGCAGTTGGAATGGAGAAAGGAAGGATGGGCCGAGGTCTGTGCAGGAGGCAGCCAGGTCACCTCCCGACCTGTGTGTAGTGTGGCATTTGTACCCCCTTCATACCTGCAGAGGAACCCCCAGTTAATCTTCCAGGTTATCACCCGGTGATATTAACATGCAAGGTCTTTGGGTACAGAGACGGCAGGCACCACTGAGAATGGGGCATCACACACAAGGCAAGGTGAGACCTTCCATCCCTGCCCGAGGCTTCTTTCCCTACTTGACTCCAGGACCACGGGCACAAACCTCCCAGACAGGAGATTAAAAGATTCCATTATGAGGGGCCCCTGGGTGGCTCAGTCGGTTAAGCATCTGACTTTGGCTGAGGTCATGATCTCGCAGATCATGCGTTCGAGCCCTGCATCAGGCTCTGTGCTGTCAGTGCAGAGCCCCTTTGGATCCTCTGTCCCCCCTCTCTCTGCCCCTCTCCTGTTCTCTCTCTGACTCTCAAAATAAATACACATTAAAAAAAAAAGGAGATTCCGTTATGAGAAGTTGAAGACCCCAAGGGAAAAGTCCACAAACCCTGGAAGTTGGAAGTTCTTCAGTAAAATGTTGTGACCAGATCACCTAACCAGTCGGCAGACTGCTCCCACAGAGACAGACCCTGTAGCACTTTGTTATTTCTTCATTCTTAAATCTGAGGGGCTGATCCTGTCGAGAGATCCTCAGACGTTTGATAACCTCCTGTAACGTGACCAGAATATAAACCAATAAAGGTAGCCGATGGAAACACTCCATCTGTGTAGTCTCAAACAAACAACAAGATCAGATGCACCAGGAAGCAAACAGTGGAGGGGAGCTGGGGAAAACTTTTTTGCAGCTTAAAAAAAAATCCCATCAGACAAGAGGAAAACACTGTATTCGTGAAATGGCTACAGGAGTGGTTAAAAACTAAGACAGAGATGGAAAATATGAGAGAGACATTAGGGAAAGTAGAGGCTTCGTTCTGGAGGTCAGACACCCAAATAATGGCAGTACCAGAAAGAGAAAATGGAAGATGTTATTAATGAATCGATTTCAGAAAGTTTCCCAGAACTGAGGAATGAGAGCCTCCAGATGCCAGAGAGGGCCATTAGTTCCCAGCCCATTAGCTTTTGAAAATAGATCTCTACCAGGGTACGTCGTCATGAAATTTTAGACCATAAAGGACCAACATGGATCCTAAAAGTTTCCAGGGAGAAGGACACATTTTCTATTGCTGCATAACAAATTACACCAAAGCTTAGTGGCTCAGAGCAGGGAGTGGCAAGTGTTTTCTTCAGTATTTTAGGCTGGCGGGCCATATGGGGTCTCTGTTACAGTCCCTCAGCTCTGTTACTGCAGTGCAAAAGCAGCCATCGATTATACCTGAATGAATAGTTATGACCGTATTCCCACAAAACTTTATTTGCAGAAGCATGCCACCACTTCAGGGCTCTAGTTTGCTGACCCTGGCTTAGAATGGCCACACTGTATCCCATGGTCTCTGTGGGCTTCGCAGGGTCATTTGGCCCTGGGTATCTCACAAGGCTGTGACCGAAGTATTGGTTAGAGCTACAGTCCAAGCAGACTCGATTGGGGTGGATCCAGTCTCACACTGATTCACATGGCTGTTGGCAGGGTTCAGTTCCTTGTGGGCCGTTCGATCAAGGGCCTGTTTCCTGCCACTTGGGTCTGTCTGGATGTCAGCTCACAGCATGGCAGCCTGATTCATCGAGTGAGCAGGGGAGAGCATGAGCAAGACAGAAGTCACAGTCTTCTGTAACCCAGTCTCGGAAGCAACACCGCATCACTTTCACTGAATTCTCTTTGTTAGAAGCGAGTCACTAGGTCCAGCCTACGTTCACGGGGAGGGAATTGCCACCACAAGGGTGTGAACGCTGGGAGATGGAGATCACTGGGGCCATCTTATTATTAGCACCATGCTCTAACCAACTAAGGTAACTGGCCGAACACCATGGGGGCCATCTTAAAAGCCTGCATAATAATAACTCAAGATGAAAAGAAAAGAGGTTATGTACAAAGAGTTAAGAATCTGTGTCCAGAGAGTAGCAACACTGGAAGCTACAAGACAACCGGGCAGTGTCTTTACCCTTCCATAAAGGAATAAACATTTAATTACAGAGAGAACAATGTTATACTAGGAAGGAAACATAACTGTTCAACGAGGGATAATATTTACACAGTCATGTTGTAAGCAGTAAACACTGAGCTATACAAATGTTATGATCACACTCGTTGGGATGATGGGACGAGGGGAGATACATTTGGAGGTGTGTGTAAGGGAGCTAAATTCTCATCTTTCATAGTGATGGCAGAAGATGGCAGAATTAGGAACATAGCAGCAAATACTTGAAGCTGCTAAAGTCATCTGGGTTGTCTCTGGGGACATGGGGAGAGGTGAGCCAAACATCGATAGACTTTATGTACCATTCGATGTCAATAGAAACACACTTTAAAAAGAGAGGGGATCTAAATGCAGTGTCATACTCCGGATTGGATTCTGGAACAAAAAAAGGACAAGGGTGGTAAGTGTTAAATCCAAATAGTCTTGAGTTTAACTAGTAGTAATAATAAAGTTAGCTTCTTAGTTGGGAAAAAGGATCCATGATAATTGTTAACATCAGGGGAAGCTGGCCGAGGAGAATGCAGGAACTCACTGTATTGTCTTTGCAACTTTTTTTGGGTAAATCTATAGTTATTCCAAACTAAAAAGTTTATTTTTTAAGAAAGCAAGCAAGCAAGAAGAAGGCGGCTCAGTGTTGATGCCCTCAAGTTTCTGAGTGGAGAGTGGGTACTTCCTGAGCTGCAGACATAAGAAGAGGAACAGGTTGCGTGGGTGGGGCAGGGTAGGGGAAGGGCCCAGGCTCAGTGTAGACACTTCAGAGAAGCCTGTGCGTTCAGGTGCATCAGGTGTCCTGCTGCAGGACTTCCAGGTTAGAATCCGAGAGCACCAGTCAACAGCCCACGGTCATTGATGGGGAGTAGATGGTATGTGTCTATGGAATGAGAGAGCGACAGAGAGAAGAGAAAAAAAAACTCAGTACCGAGCTCTACTGCGTATCAAAAACATTGGGGAAAAAGGGCTATTTCTGTAGTTTGATTTTCACTCCTAATTGTAGTTCTTTGTATTGATTCACTTGTTTTTATGTGACCAGTGATCAAATTTCTACATAATATTATCCTTCTAATCAAGAGCTAGCAATCTCCTCTCCAAAGCTCCTGGAAGCCATGCAGGATTAATCGGGTGGAATTGACCTTGTATGTGGTGTGTGACCTTCCATAGGGAATGGTGTAGACTGTGGCAAACCGAAGTGTCTACGCAGAGGAGGGGGTCTCCAGCTCCAGCTGATTGCTGCCAGATAGGAATGTGGGTTTACTCTTGACGTATGCTCTGATTTTTCTACAGTTTTACGTGAAACCTCTGAAGTTTTAAGTGTTGGCAATTAGTTTCAGTTTTTGCTAACCAAATAGAATGTGTCTGTTGACAAAAAGTGGCTTTGTGGGCTTACTTGTTTGTGACTGCTATTCAGTTTTTTTCTTCTGCGTGTGGTAACTTTTCCATTCTTTCCCCTGGCCCAAACTTTTTTCTTATCTATGCACTTAATCGACAGCACTCCAGCGGACTGGCAACGAGGTGTTGGATAAGGCTGCTTGACAAATTTGGGCCGAGGATATATACCTCCACGGTGCTGTTTATGAAATCCTTGTGACCCACAGGCTTACTGATGTGAACTGAATGCAGTCTGCAGACATTTAGCCTCTTGCTTAAAGGGACTTTACCTCATGGTTGACCCTTCTCACTGATGACCATGTCAGAGAGGACGGGGTCTAATTTCCTGCCAAAGCAAGACAATGTGGCCCTATGACCTATGAGCCTATTACTCTAACCTAGAAGATTAATCTAACCTGGCAGACTGACTCTTCACACAGCCAAGCCAGAGCAGGGCTCGTTCTCCTCTTAGGTATTTGCAAATGGGTTTTTTGTTTTATTTACAGCCCCACCCTGCCGGTGGCATCTGGGGGGAAGTGTAGCTTTTAGTATTAGAAGGGAAAACCGCAAACCCTCTAATGAAGTTTATGCATCTGCAGTTTTCCAGTCTTGTATCCTTGAAGTTCTTTTGTACGTACAGACATCACAGTGGCTCTTTTCCAGATTGTTCAGGCATATTCTCAGTCCTCCATGAAATCTTAGAAATACCAGATTTCCTGGAATGGATTTGGCTACTTTCCTGAGGCTCCCATGCAAATTTGGAGACACAGATCTAGTTTCCCTCTCTCCCCTTCCCTGTGTGGCCTGATTGAAGTCTGTAGTCCACATGTGACTTTGAATTTGGAGGAAAAAAACATTACACATATTTTTCACATGATCACTTATTAACCTCATATTAAAAATTGGCAAGATCATCTTGTTCTGGCTTCTAGTACTGCTAAAGAATGTTTTCCTGTTTATTTTGTGCCTTTCGAGTTGTGTTTCATTTCTTGCTTTAACTTGATGTGGTTACGTTTTGTGGAGGACTGTTTCTTCTTTGGCCTGTTGACTGGCACCCTGGGATGTTTAAATGTACCTCCGAATGTCCCAGTATATTTTGTCTCCTCATCCCGGGGGCGCTGGTGTTTGTGGCTTACCTTCCTCCAGGAATTCTAGGCCATTTGGGAACCTACCATGATTGTGTGTAATGTTTGCCCTCTGCACTGTACTATGGTTGAGTTTGTAAAAATAGAAGTTTGTAAGTATGAACCCCTTCTAGGGAGTTAGCATAGTGCTACAGAAGGATACAGGATATAGAGTCAGAAATTCGATGAGGTATTTTATGTGAAATTTCTCACCTGTAGCAAGCAGCGGGTCTATACATCCTAAAACTGAAAAAAACTAAGTTTTGAATTCAGAACTTATGAATTCCACATTTTGGTTTTTCTGGCCCTGTGACCTTGGACAAGTTGGGGCACTTCTGAGCCTTGGCTTTGTTATCCTGTTGATAAGGATGCTGTCCCTACTTGTTGACTATACAGGATTAGTATTAAGGATCAAATGAGGTCGTGGGAAAGGCAGTTCAGAATTAACGTCAATAATATATCACATGGGGCACCTGGGTGGCGCTGTCGGTTAAGCGCCTGACTTTGGCTCTGGTCGTGATCTTGCAGTTCGTGAGTTTAAGCCCTGCGTCGGGCTCTGTGCGGACAGCTCGGAGCCTGGAGCCTGCTTCAGATTCTGTCTCCCTCTCTCTCTCTACCCCTTCCCTGCTCATGCTCTGTCTCTCTCTCTCTCTCTCTCTCTCTCAAAAGTAAATAAATAAAAAATGGTGTGTATATATATATATATATATATATATTACATATATGCTGCTATTTTATTTATTTATTTAAATTTTTTGTGTTTATTTATTTTTGAGAGAGAGACAGACAGAGCATGAGTGGCAGAGGGTCAGGGAGAGAAGAACCCAAAGCAGGCTCCAGGCTCTAAGCTGTCAGCACGGAGCCCAACGCAGGGCTCGAACTTACGAACCGTGAGATCATGACCTGAGCCGAAGTCAGATGCTTAACCGACTGAGCCACCCAGGCGTCCCTACATGCTGTTATTTTAAAATATGCTAGAGAAGTTTGTTGTTTGAATAAAACATAAGGATGTAGACAGCCACCTTTTCAGTGAGTTTCGCTAAAGTCATAGTTACCTCTACACCGTAATCCTTAGCGACGGGAAGGACTGAACGACAGGTGACCCACATTAGCTCCTTGAATCATCACAAATACCCTTTGAGAAGGGCCTCAGCCTTATTTTTGCAAATGAAAACAGGGAGGAGAGAGCATATTGCCAGGACTGCCGGGCTAGCGAGGCCACTCTCCTGACTGTACAGGGGAGCCTGGACCCACACTGATGGGCCCGATATGTGCTGGATTCAGGGCCCACCCTTGTCTGCTTGCCTCCTTAATAGTCGTGGCTCTGGGCCCTTGAGCCCGTCTTGGAGGCCCGGAGCCGGTTCTGTTCGGGCCAGGTGGCTGTCTACCCAGACTGAACCTCAAAGTGTCTGTTAGTTACAGGAGCTGCCAGGAAGCTGTTCGTTCTAGATCTTAGTAAGGTCTCATCCAGACAGGAGAATAAGCAGAGAAGAATCCATATCCAACTCTGCACTTGTTTGGAATAGGACGGGGTTCCCCAAAGGGATTGTTTTGAATCCGGCGTTAGACATAGCTAACTTTCCTAGGCTTATTGCATCAAGAATATTGATGTGTGGCTTTTCTTGACATTGTATTTCTGGATTGAGGTACATTTCTCAAGGGTAGGTTATTGGCCTGAAATCATAGGTGGTCAGAAAGAAATATAGGTAGGAATGATCTCTGTATGGAGAGAACAGAGGAGGGAAAGACGGTTTGTTTTAAAAGTTCTTTGTCACCCCCTCTCTGCCTCCTTAAGGGAATTTGTCTCTTTGCTGAAGTGCGGATGGGAAGGAGAGGAGAAGTCCCACCCAAACCTGGGGAGACCTGCAGCTTGGTGATGACAGGCTTTGGAGAAAACATAAGGGTGTAAGTCCTTTTATTGCAGGGTTATGTTTTCAGCAAAGCCTTGTTTTATTTCCTACCTGATCCTTAAATATTGCTGCTCCCCAGGGATATATCCCATTTTTATTCCGACATCTCTCTGGGTGTTTCCTGTCTTCCCGTGGTCTCAGCTGTCTTGTGTATGCCGGCAGCTCCGAATTTTCCCATACATCCGGGTCACATCTCTCTGTCTCTTCTCCCCTGTCTGCTCTTCTCCTGGTGTTCTTTAGGTGGGCGAGCAGCAGGCTGGAAACGCGCTTCGCATCCCTGACTCCTCCCACTCTCTCATCTCATTCCAGCTACTACTCGTGTCCACTTAACCTTGAAGTTTGCCTCTTCGATCAATCCTCTTTTCTCCGCATGACTACTTTTGTACTCTTGGCTCTTGACCCCTAACCAATCTGTCAGGTGTCCTTGTTCCCTTGGGACTCATCCTCTACCCTGCCGTGGAATTAGCCATCAGAAACACATGTCCGAGGCTGCTGCTTATTTGACCCAAGCTATGCCAGGCTCTCCTTCATTTCTGTGATCAGGTCCCACCCCTATAGCCTAGTAGTCAAGGTGCTTAGCTGTGCCTCTGGTGACCTCCTCCCAGCTTTTCCCCAGGCTAGAGACCCGCACCCCCGCTGGAGGCACAGAACTCTTCACCTGTTTGCAGGAGACTGCAGCTCTAACCCTCTGTGCTTTGCTTAGAATGTAACTTCTGCTTTGCAGGTGCTTTCCCCGGTCCTCTGCCCAGGTAAGAGGTGTCTGTTGATATGAAGCTCAAGTGTCCTCTTCTCTCCGTGGGCTCCTCTGATTCCTTCCCCCGCTTCTCCTCCTCCTGGTCCTCTGCCTCTGTCCCCTCTTCCCTTGGAGCACTGTGTGTCTGCATCCACCTGCAGGCCAGATGTTCCTTGAGGTACTCGCGGAC
Organism: Herpailurus yagouaroundi; assembly: GCF_014898765.1. Lineage (NCBI taxonomy): Eukaryota > Metazoa > Chordata > Mammalia > Carnivora > Felidae > Herpailurus > Herpailurus yagouaroundi. The sequence continues at coordinate 803,396 of NW_024412604.1, forward strand.
TGTTATAATTCCTATGATTTCTCCTGGCAGCACTGTAAACTGTGTGCTCGCAGCAGATTTGCCAGGAGAATGATGAGAGCCCAGTACAGAGCCAGGCGCGTGGAGGCTTTTGTCCTGTTGGATGTGACCAAACATAGCCAATATCCAGGTGGTTGTACTGATCTGGGAGCCATTGCTTGGCTCTGTTGGTGCAACCACCTGGATGTCTCAAAACTCACATTTTCCTTATGGCAGATGTGCTCATTGATGGGCTTTTCCAGCCAGCCAGCTCTCATTGGTAGGGGAAGCTTGTCTCCCTTTAGGAAGGATTGGGCTTCTAGAATCTTGGGGCTCCTAAAGATGCTGGGTGTGGGTCTGAGGGATTGGGAAGAGGAGTTTCATTATCTTGTTCTTGAGCTCTGTTTTGCGAACAGACTTCGCTACAGTGGTGGGAGCATGAATAGACTCTTGGCTTTAAATGCACCAGGGAGGGGCGCCTGGGTGGCTCAGTTGGTTAAGTGACCGACTTCGGCTCAGTTCATGATCTCTCAGTTTGTGAGTTTGAGCCCCACATTGGGCTCTGTGCTGACAGCTCAGAGCCTGGAACCTACTTCAGATTCTATGTTTCCCCTTCTCTCTATCCCTCGCCTGCTCATGCTCTGTGTCTCTCTGTCTTTCAATAATAAATAAATGTTAAAAAAAAAAACACCTAAAAATAAATAAATAAATGCACCAGGGAACTTGTTACTTCAAGGAGCTCTGCTGCGGATCCTTTTGTAAGGGTGAGGAGGCTTCTCCTGCTCAGACAATCACCTACCACTCTCTTTGGGCAGAATATGGTGTGTGAGCTCAGGGCTCAGTACCTCTGCAAAATGTTCTTGCCTGTCTGTTTTAATGACTGAAAGCCAGAAGGCAGCAGAGCCCTATAGAAAGGAATGCGATTTCGTTGTGTTCTCTTTACAATCGAGTACCTTGGGGTTTTGCCAGATAGATTTTCCTCCTCCTCTTCTTCTTCTTCTTCTTTTTTTTTTTCTTTTTAAATGAAAAGCTTTCCTGGCAGATGTCGGAAAGCCACTTCTAGGGTATTGATAGTTACCAAAAAAAGGTCCTGGCTTCCTCTCCCCGTCAGCTGACTGTGCGTTTTCACATCTGTGCCGTCATCCAGAGAAGGCCAAGCGCCTACAAGTGCCTGTTTCAGTGAGGCCCCCAGCACATGACCCGCTCTGCAGGGCACACAGCACGAGGGTCTGGTCAGCTGCTGTCCAGCTTAGTTGTTCATAGCCCTGCTGTCTTTCTGTCTGCCGACCCCATTGCCCTTCCCAGCTCCATCTCAGGGAGGCCCTGAGATCTGGCTGTGTCTGAACCTTCCTGAACTTCCTGCCTCTGCCACCTGTACCCCTCTCTCTATGCCCTGTGCTGTGCTGCCTCTGGTGACATGGCCTCTGCTGTCAGCCTGGAGTGCCCGCACCCCACTTCCTCTCTGAAATGCATTCAGTCTCTCCGGGTCTAGGTTAGATGTCCCTGGGAGGCCGTTAAAAGTGGTAAGGAGAGTCAGACAGGCCTGGGCTAGAATCCTGACTTGGCTGCTGTCCAGCTCTGTCCAGAACAGTTCACCTCCTTCCTCAGTTGCCCCCCCCCCCCCGCCCCCTGTAGAGAGTGGCCTGATTGGCCTGGTGCCTCGTTAGGGTGAGATGGACCTGTGAAGCAAAGCCTGGCAGTGGGAGGTGTTGGTGTGTGCTCTCCTTCCTTTTATGTAGCACTTCGTGATCCTCTTGCTGTAAGGCATCTTTACCTCCTCTGTGTTCTTGTGCATTTGGTAGCCCTGATGGCAGAACTCGGCCCTTCCCACCTTCCCACCTCTGTTGCACCTTTATTATGGATGAGCTTCTCTCCTTTTCCCGTAAACAGGTGCTTTGCGTCATTTGACTCTTGTCTCCCACAAAGCCTGGCCCGGCCCCTCGCCAGGGCTCGGTGCTCCACAAATGCTTTGCTGAGTGTGTGAGCATTCTGCTCGCAAGTTCTAAATCGGTCTCTCGGAGGTAGCCGGATCCCCTCGGAGACAGCAGGCCTGCCTTTCCTTATGTTTATTACGTGCACTGGTTTTGACTCTGTATTAAAATGTAGTTTTTAAGAGGAAATAAATGAAGGCATATGAAGCGATGGCCTATCCGTGTGGGCCATGGTGTTCTCTAATACAAATCACCATGGCAACATGGTGGCCTTCACATCTCACCAGTTAAGAAGATGAACTCTCCTGCCCACAGATGCTGAGCAGATTGGCCACTGCTACCCAGTGCTCCGTGCAGAGGTCTTTTCCTGAAAGGCAGCAGACCTCATTACCAGAAACCTTTCCTCAGTGGGGGGGGTCAACAGACAGCAGCCGTGGCCCCTTGTGTCCCTCGTGTCTCCCTCTTGTCTGATTCCATTCTCTGTGGCAACCCAGTGTCTCTTGCGACTGTCCTCATGTCATCGCCAATGGGTCTAAGACAGCCTGAGGTAAGCTGCTGACGCAGATATCAGCCTGTGGGGCTGTGGTCTGCACACCGACGCTGTCTCCTCCCAGCCCTCACAGGGAGGCCGGGAGGTGCGAGGATGGATTTTTGAGATCAGGTTAGCCGATCGGCTTGAAGCTTCTGTGATGTGATGTGGGCAGCTCTCAGCAGCCTCCATTTCTGCTGGCTGCCCCCACCCAGTGCATTCTGTGGGCGGCAGACTCTGGCCTCCCTTTGGTAAAGCCATCCTATCCTCTGAGCCCCTGCCACACTGCATCATGATGGAAAGGTGGGGCTACGGGCTCCTGGGTTCAGGCTTTTTTCCAAAAAAATTTCTTCTCTATGAAAGAATACATTGAGCCCGGGTGCAGGCATGATAGGGATGAATCCTGACAGTCGCCCAGGAGGACGTGGTCTTGCCCTCTGAGCCCCTCAGTCTCACAGTGGTGGACAGCCAATGCCTATTCCTGAGCAGCTTGGTAGCCCGACATCTCAGAGCAGAGCATGCCTCACGGCCAGGCCAGGTTTGTGGACATCGTATGAAGGCAGTTCTGGTTTTGGTGGAAGTTGGCAAGAGAAAGAAAAAGACGTGTTGACCCCTTGGGTCCCTCCCAAATAGAGGGAGCTTTATGGTAGGCCCGACTGCTCCTGTCCCCCCGTGTCAGGCCACGGCCTGTAGCCAGGCACTGACTGTCATCGAGGCATGGAAACCAGCTGGCCACACCTTCCCAGCCTGCCAGAAAACTTCTCTCCTGAGACCTTGGCACCTGTGAGTTGACTGAGATCACGAGTAGCCACACCTAATTGAGGCCTCTTGTGGCAGACAGGTGTCAACACGGACACCTGTGTGTGTGTGTGTCAGGGAACATTTGGCTTTCGAGTATGTCTACATAGGGAAGATGGGACTTCCCAGCCCTGGAGTCATTTAGGCATAGCGGACGCCAAAGGGCAGCATCCTCAGCTTGAGATTCTGGGAGTTTTGCAGGACATTGCTGGACCTTGCTCTGAAGGAGAATTTTCCACTAATGAGGAAATTTGAGGAAAAGCCAACTGAAGGAGCCTTTGCTTGGACAGCTGCCTGGGCCGCTTTTTCACAAGAGACAGCGTAGCTTAGTGGAAAGAGGCAGCTTGGGAGACGGACCTGGGTTCAAATGCTGGCTCTGCTGCCTGCCAGCTGCGTGTTCTGGATGTAACGAGCATACCTTGAGGGAACTGTCCAGCTCACAGTAATGCCCCCAGAGGCCACAACTGTGCTGTCCCCACCCCCATTGCCCCCCTCTTCAAGGATCTGCCCATCCTCTCTGTTAGAGACATATTTCTTTCTTTCTAAAAAATTTTTTTAAATGTTTATTTATTTTTGAGAGAGAGAGCAGAGTGTAAGCAGGGGAGGGGCAGAGAGAGAGGGCGACACAGAATCCAAAGCGGGCTCCAGGCTCTGAGCTGTCAGCACAGAGCCCGACATGGGGCTCGAACTCACAAACTGTGAGATTATGACCTGAGCCGAAGTCAGATACTCATCCAACTGAGTCACCCAGGTACCCCAGAGACACATGTCTAATGGGCACTCTAGCCTCTTTCTTTGGCCTCCTTGGCTGCAGTGGCTAGCCATGGTATTTTTTTTTTTAAATACGTATTGAGATATAAAAATAAATGCACAGGCCTTAACAGACCTTTACCTAGGTGTAAGCACAACTGGGATTGAGAGGTAGACAATTTCTAGTATCACAGAAGGTTCCCTTGGACCCTCTCCTAATCAGTACTCTCTAGACATAACCACTGTTTTGACTTCTGCTGTCGTGGATCGGCTGGCCTGTTCCAGAACTCTGTATTCATTCAGGTGTACGGTATGGCCTTCTTTGTGGCTTCTTTGGCTGCACATTATGTCTGTGACATTTATTCATATTCTACTTAGCAATAGTTTTACCTGTCCTGTCCCCATGTAGCATTTCATTCTGTGAACATGCCACAGCATATCGAGCCAGCCTACATTGATGGACATGTAGGTTGTTTCCAGTTTGGGACTCTTGTGAATAATGCTGTTGTGGGTATTTTTGTCCATGTGTTTTGGTGGACATAAGCATTTGTGTTTGTTGAGCATTTACCTGGAAATGGAATTGGCAAACATTTTCCCCAAGTCGTTGTATCCGTTTGTATTTCCTCCAATAATGTAGGAAGGTTCTGGTTACTCCACATCTTTGCCGTATTTCTTCTTGTCATTTGTTGGAATTTCAACTCTTCTGGTAGAGATACAGTGGTTTTAATTTGCACTTCCAGATGATTGTTGAGGTTGAGTTCATTGTTTTCCAAATGTTTTTCAAATGTTTGTTAGCCATTTAGATATCCTCTTTTGTGAAATGCCAGTTCAGATTTTTTTTGCTCATTAAAAAAGTTTTGGATTTTATTTTATTTTATTTTATTTTATTTTATTTTATTTTATTTTAT
>NW_024412604.1:808318-820187 GCF_014898765.1 Herpailurus yagouaroundi
ATTTTATTTTATTTTATTTTATTTTATTTTATTTTATTTTATTTTATTTTATTTTAAAGTTGTAGGAATGCTTTATATCTTTTGAATCGAGTCCTTTGTTGAAACTGTATAATCCAAATACCTTCTCCCAGTCTGGGCCTGCCTCTTTACTTCCTTAATAATCTCTTTTGTTATGTTAAGTCCCATGTATCAGCCTTTTCTTTAGATGTTTAGAAGAACATCTTTGCCTATACTGTGGTCATGAAGCTAGTTTCCACTGTCTGCTGTTTTCTTCTAGAAGCACTTTAGAAAATAACAGCTTTATGTAGATGGAATTCATATACCATAAAATTCACCCTTTTAAGGTGTACAATTCAGTGTTTTTGGTATAATCGTAGAATTGTGCAATCATCACCACTATCTAATTCCAGAACATTTTCACACCATCCCCAGATACCCCATACCCATTAGCAGTAACTCCCTATTCCCTCCCAACCTCCAGCCCCCGGAAACCATACGACTATTTTCTTTATCTATGGTCTTTGTGTCTGGCTTATTCTGAACATAATATTTTCAAGGTTCGTCTATACTGTAGCATGTGTCAGTGCTTCATTTCTTTTTACGGCTGAATAATATTCCGTTGTACCATATTGTATTTATCCATTCGTCAGGTGGTGGCATTTGGGTTGTTTCCACTATTGAGTTAACTATGAATAATGCTTATAAAAATTCACAAATGAGTTCTTATTGGACATATGTTTTCAATTCTCTGGTTAGGTATTGTTCAATTCACTTATATGGTAACTCTTAACTTTAACCTTTGGAGGAACTGTTTTTCCAGACTCTTCCACAGTGGCTGCTCCATTTTACATTCCCACCAGCAGCATATGAGGGTTCCAGTGTCTTTACATTCTTGTCAATGCTTGTTACTGTCTATCCTTTTGGTTATAGCTCCTCTACTGGGTGTAAAGTGGTACCTCTTTGTGGTTTTGATTTGCATTTCTCTCCTTAGTGATACTGAACCCCTTCTGGTGTGGTGATTGGCCAATTATATATGTTCTTAGAAGAAATGTCTGTTTGAATCCTTTGTTCTTTTTAGGTTAGGTTATTGGCCTTCTTAATTTTGGGATTGTAAGAGTTCTTTATATATTTTGGATATAGTCCCTTGTGAGAGAAATAATTTGCAAATATTTTTACCTGTTCTATGGGTGTCTTTTCTCCTTCTTGATGAGAAATACAAAAGTTTTAAATTTTGATGAAGTTCAATTTATTTATTTTTTCTTTGGTTACTTGGGCTTTTGGTGTCATAGCTAAGAATTCGTTGCCAAGTTCAAAGTCATGAAGATTTATCCCGATGTTTTCTTTTAAGAGTTTTATAGTTTTAGCTCTTTAAAAAAATTTTTTTTAAATGTTTATTTATTTTTGAGAGACAGAGAGACAGAGCATGAGTGTGGAAGGAGCAGAAAGAGAGAGGGAGACACAGAATCGGAAGCAGGCTCCAGGCTCTGACCTGTCAGCACAGAACCCAATACGGGGCTTGAACTCACAAGTCATGAGATACTGACCTGAGCTGAAGTCAGAGGCTTAACTGACCTGAGCTGAAGTCAGAGGCTTAACCGACTGAGCCACCCACGTGCCCCTGTAGTTGTAGTTCTTAAATTTAGGTCCTTGATCCCTTTTGAGTTACCTTTTGTATGTGGTGTGAGGTAGGAGTCCAACTTCTTTTGCATTTTGCATCCAGTTGTAGTGGCATCATCTTGTTTCCTTCCCCACTGTGTGGACTTCACCCCCCCTTGTTGATATCAGTTGACTACAAATAATAGGGTTTATTTCTGGACTCTGAATTCTATTCCATTAATTTATATGACTGTCTTTATGTCAGCACCACACTGTCTTGATTACTGAGCTCTGTAGTAGGTTTTGACATCAAAAGATATGGATCCTCTAGTTTTGTTCTTTTTCCTGACAATTTTGACTATTTGGGGTCCCTTGAGATCCTATATGAATTTTAGGATGTACTTTTCTATTTCTGCAAAAGGAAAAAGGCAGCTGAAATTTTGATAGGGATTACACTAGTACTATATTTCAATTTTTTAACAAAATCTTTCTCATTTAGGTCTCTGATCCAGTATGAATTAAATTTTGTATGAGGTATCAGGTAGGGATATCCATTTATTAAAAAGATCATTCTTTCCTCACTGGATTGATTTCAGGAGGACCATTGTCATTAATCAGTTGACTATATATACAAGGGCTGTTTCTGGATCCATTCAGTTCTATTGGTCTGTTTCTTTTCTTGTGCCAATGATACTCGTTGTTAATTATTGTAGCTTTATAGTATGTCTGATTACCTCATGTATTAGTCCTCCAGTTTTGTTGTTTTCAAGGTTGCCTTGGTTTTTCTAGGTCCTTTGTGTTTCTATATCAATTTTAGAACCAAGTTATCAGATTTATGTCTACAGATTAATTTGGAGAGAATTGACATCTTAACGTTCTTGAGTCTTATACTCTCTTTACCTTCCTATCCCCCTTTCCCCCTACTTCCCACCTGGCCTCTCCACCCCCTGCCCTTCCCATGTATATCTGTTACTTCAGGCTGCCTCAGCAATGTCTTAGAGATTTCCTTGTTTTGTAGTGATCTTAGGTGTTTTTTGTTAGATTTATTTCTAGATGTTTTAGATATTAAAAAAATTTTTTTTATGTTTATTCATTTTTGAAAGACAGAGACAGAGCACAAGCAGGGGTGGGGCAGAAAGAGAGGGGGACACAGAATCTGAAGCACGCTCCAGGGTCTGAGCTGTCAGCACAGAGCCCAACGTGGGGCTCAAACTCACAAACCGCAAGATCATGACCTGAGCTGAAGTTGGATGCTCAACCAGCTGAACCACCCAGGTGCCCCTAGATGTTTTATATTTTTGAGTGCTCATCGACATGGTATTGCTTTTCATTTCATTTCATTTATTTTTAAATTTGTTGTTATTACATGGAAATACAATTCATTTTTATATAACTTAAAAACTTTGTATCCTGCAACTTTGATAAATTCACTTATTAGCTCACATATTGTGTGGTTTCCTTATACAGTCTTGTCTGACTGTCATGACAATTTCACTTTTTCCTACCCAGTCCACAGACTGGAGTTTTTACAAATTTCATTTATTTTCTTGCCTTGTCACACTGGCTGGACCTCCACTGTAATTAAGAATGGAAGTTATTATAGCGGATATCCTCTTAATTGTGCACTTGGAGAGCAGGTAATCAATATTTAGCTATTAAGTATGATGTTAACTATAGGGTTTTTATAGATAGTCTTTGTCAGATTTCTTTGCCTCAGTTTCTGAGCTTTTATCATGAGTGTCTGTTGAATTTTATGTTACTTTTCTGAGTCTATTGATGACCATGTGTTTTTTTTCCCCTTTATTCCTTAATGTGGTGAACATTAATCAATTTTTTTAAGTTAAGATTATTGAGGTGTAATTTACATACAGTAAAATTTATCCTTACTGTATACAATTCTGTGGGTTTTGGCAAATGTATACCATTTCATTAGGTTCTCTGTGTATTATAAATTGTGTCTTTTTTCTATAATTTTATTTATGCTTTATAATTTATATCCAAGTTAGCACATGGTGCAACAATGATTTCAGGAGTAGATTCTTTTTTTTTTTTAAATTTTTTTTTTTTTAATAAATTTTTTTTTTCCAACGTTTATTTATTTTTGGGACAGAGAGAGACAGAGCATGAACGGGCGAGGGGCAGAGAGAGAGGGAGACACAGAATCGGAAACAGGCTCCAGGCTCTGAGCCATCAGCCCAGAGCCCGACGCGGGGCTCGAACTCACGGACTGCGAGATCGTGACCTGGCTGAAGTCGGACACTTAACCGACTGCGCCACCCAGGCGCCCCTTTAATTTTTTTTTTAATGTTTATTTATTTCTGAGACAGAGAGAGACAGAGAATGAGTGGGGGAGGGTCAGAGAGAGGGAGACACAGAAGCAGAAGCAGGCTACAGGATCCGAGCTGTCAGCACAGAGCCTGACGTGGGGCTCGAACTCACAAACCGTGAGATCATGACCTGAGCCATAGTCGGTCGCTCAACTGAGCCACCCAGGCGCCCCAGGAGTAGATTCTTTAAGCCCCTTACCCATTTAGCCCATCCCCCCTCCAGCAACCCTCTGTCTGTTCTCCATATTTAAGAGTCTCTTATGTTTTGTCCCCCTCCCTGTTTTTATATTATTTTTACTTCCCTTCCCTTATGTTCATCTGTTTTGCATCTTATAGTCCTCATATGGATTGAAGTCATATGATATTTGTCTTTCTCTGACTAATTTCGCTTAGCATAATACCCTCTAGTTCCATCCATGTAGTTGCAAATGGCTTAAATTGTGTCTTCATAATGGTAATATGAAGAAGGCATCCTTATAACTTGAGTTTAGGTAAGGAAACTGAGACCCAGAGAGATAGCTTGTCATTTATCCCGGGTCTTATTTGTAGTAAATAAAAAGTAGGGACTCAGAACTGTGTCTTCTGACTACTAAACAGATGTCTGTCACCATGTTGTCCTGACAATGGCTGTCTACTAGTAAGGCCCTTTCCAGGGATAGCTACAACTTCCACTCCCTTCCCAGGGCCAGTTTTTGGCAGAAGAGGTAGGACAGGATCCGGCCAGTGACTGAAACGGTGGGGGAAGCTGAGAGTTCTTGGTGGTTTATGGGAAGGACCCCTTGACTTGAGGGATTAGGGAAAGTTTCCCAGAGGCGGTGAGATTTGAGACTTGGAGAATAAGTAAGGGTTAGCAGGTAAAGGGGGTTGGGAGGGAGGAACCAACGGGGAAGAGGAGACTGTGTCTCAGGAGATGGGAGAGAATGAGAGGCACCCGATGAGACTCAGGGAGCAGGGCCACATCATTCAAGCACTGAAAGCCATTGTAAGGAGATTTGGTCTTTATTTTACGGACATTGTGAATCAATTGAAGGCCTTTATGCGGGGAAAAAACTTGATCAGCTTTGTGTTTTGAGATGATTTCTTGCTGCAGTATGAGGAATGATCCAGAGTGAAAGCAGGCTGGAGGACGGAAGGGCAGTTCCTGGCTGCTGTAGGGATCTGGGAGGCCATTCATGTGGCCTGAGCCAGAACGATGGATGGGAAATAGATAAGGAATGGCTCAGGAAATATTTACTGGGAAAAATCAATAGCATTTGGTGAGTGCTTAGGAGAAGAGTGGAAGGTAAAGACAAGAATATCAAGTGAAATTGGAGTTGCTCTGGTTGAGACTAGGAGTGGGGGGAGCTCCACCTGACTGCCCCTCCTGTGCTGCAGCAACTCCTGGGGTACCTCTCAGGGAACGTGGTTTGAAAAACACCAACCTAAACCAGTGCCTTGGGTAGGGGGCTTCATCCTCCTGGATGCTGGGTATGGACAGTGAGGACCCCTCCCCTTCCCCTGGCTTCTAAGATGTCACTCTCATCTGGGATCTCCACCACTCTTTGCTACTGGTCCTTCTGTGTCCTCTGCTACGGTGCTCCTCTCCTCCCCACCTTAAAGGTTGAGGCCCCAGTCTTACACCCTCAGTCTGTTTTCAGCCTTTGTGGTTTCCCTGGAAACTCATCTCCTCCCTAGGTCTTGTTTGTCCCCCGGAAGCTGAGAAGTCCCTTCAGCTCCAGCCTGCGTTAACAGGTGCTCTACTTGCATCTCCTTTGAGATGCTCGTGGGTCCCCAAAATTCAGAAGTTGGCTTATTCTCTGTAACCCCCTTCCCCACACCCTACCCTGTGACCTTGCTGGAATGAAAGCTTGTCCTTCCCTTACCGTCTGGGCTTAGGTAGCAGTATCACCATTCGTACATCTGTGTTCTCGCTCAAAGCCCCTTCTTCCCTAACTTTGCATCAGCAGCACTGCCTGGCACACCCAATAAATGTTTGTTGAATGGCTGTATCCTGTGACTCCAAGGAGCAGTCCAGTGCCTGACGCTTCAGGTGGACTCAGTAAATGTCGATGGTAATAACAAGTTCACCTATCGAAGGGCCTCTGTGTACTGCTGACTGTACTTGGTGTCCCTTGGCTCAAAGATGGAGGAAAGAAAATGGAGCCTCTGCAAAGAGTGTTTAAGGCTGTGGTCTAGAAGGGAATAGAGGAAGGGAATGACACCAAGCACCTGCTGTACACCCGGTGTCCGTCATCATCGTCTCACTGAACCCAGGCAGCAGCCCCCCACTCCCCACCCATGTGCCACCCAGGAAAATCGCAGCTCTGATAGGTAACGTCACTTGCCTGAGATTCTACAGCCAGTACCCAAAGCTGGATCTGAACTTCTCGTTACACTCTGCGTATCTGATGAATGAGACTGAATGAATGAGCAATTAGCTATTTATCTGCCATTCTTATTAGCTAAACTGTGAGCTTGAGAGCAGAGAGTGTGTTTTATGCTTTAGGGTCTGGCACAGAGTACACGCTTAAGACATGGCGATGGAATGAATGGCTGGAAAAGGTGAGGAGAATGCTGAACTAGGAATTGAGTCTGCCTTCCCCCTTCCTGTGCCCCGGTGAGTCACTCATTAAGACTCTGCCTCTTTTCCTCGCTTCTCAAGTCTGCTAAAGAGGGAGAACACCTTTTGCCTCCAGCCCCTCGTGGATAGGATGCGAATTAATTAGGTAAGTTGGCAAAGCTTCCCGAACGCTCCGCACAGCAGCGTGTGAACTCGGGGCCTCCTGTCTAGCGTGCTGGGCTGAGTGCACAGCCCCGCACCCCGTGGGCAGCAGCAACAGCCCCTGAACTGTTGAGCTGGGCAGGAGCTGTGGCGCAGTCCCCGTGTGCTGGGCAGTGTGCAGACACACCCATTCCCAGGGAGGGCTGGGAAGCCAGGGCAAGGGAGAGGCTTCAGGCATCAGGCCCCGTGTGGAGACACACTCGCATCGTCAGGAAGGTTCTCCCTCCCAGAACGTCCCGGTGACTCTCTGCCCGAGCGAATCCTTATTGTGGTTGCCTCTCCCCTTGTCATTTCTCAGCTGCACCAAGAGCTCAGGGCCTGACCACCTCTGGATGCCTTAGCTCGTGGTCCCCGCTGGGGTCGAGGGGAAGAGACTGTCTGAAGTTCGGGTATAGGTTCTTACCACACTGGCACAGCCTCTCACCTTGGTGCCAGCCTCTGGTGTCTTTCCTTCTGTAAAAGTTGCTCCTTTCCCCTGGGTGTAGTGCTGTCCTCCATGACCCTGCCTTTTGTCCCGACTTGGGACGCCCGAGCCCCTGCTATCAACTGGAATTCTTTGTTTGGAAACCATACACCTAACTTAAGTGAAAGCGTGTGTAATATAGAAGGGTACTGGTGGGCAGCTGGGGAATCAGGCCTGCGTGAGGGCCTCCGGGGGTCTGGAAGCAGGGACCTATCCTCTTGGTTGGGATAGGACACCAGCCATTTTAACTTCTGCTCAAAGGGTGCCTCTGCTTGGGATTGTTCTCACCAGAGTCACAGGTGATCTTCGGCAAGAAGAGGGAAGTTCTATCTGGAAGGAGAGGGGGGCAGTCGGAACTGTGCAGATGTCTGTTCCAGCCCCTCCAGTCCAGGCCCTGCCCTCCTGTCAGTAGAGGCTCCCCATAAAACCTTCCCTCGTGATGTCACCCTTTGTGTCCTCTGAGCCCCCAAGTGTGCACTTTGTACCAGTGAGCAGTAGCCCTTCTTTTATCCCAGAGATTGATCATTTGTGTTCTCCTTTGTTTCTTGCTCAAGCTAGCTAAGGATTTATCAATTTTGTTGAACTTTTCAAAAAACCAATTTTTGACTTTGTTGATTTTCTTCTATTTTTTGCTTCCTATTTCATTGATTTGCACTCTATTTTTATTATTTGCTTTCTTCTACTTTTGGTTTAATTAGCAGGGTTTTTGTTGTTGTTGTTGACTTTCAGTTTCTTAAAGTAGAACTGTAGATCGTGGATATACCTTCTTTTCTAATGAAGGTGTTTTATTTTTCTTATTTTTATTTTTTGCTTTCTTCTATTTTTATTTTTATTTTATTTTTATTATTTGCTTTCTTCTACTTTGGGTTTAATTAGCAGGGGTTTTCTTGTTGTTGTTTATTTTTTCAGTTTCTTAAAGTAGAACTATAGATCGTGGATACACCTTCTTTTCTAATGAAGGTGTTTAAAGCTGTCAAATGTCTTTTGATGACCGTTTTCACTGCCTTCTACCAATTTTGTCCTACATGTGTGTAGTTCACGGGTTAGCTAGAGAATTGGGCAGAGTTTATATGCAGGTTTGTATCGGGGCTCTTCTTTCTGGGGTGTCCCTCTCGCTCCCTGGAACTCAGATTTCTGCTTTTCTCATGGGTTTCTAGGCTCCCGGTGTGGGACCAAATGGGAGCTGCTCTTAGGTAAAACCTATTAAAAACAGCACTCTCCCGGTACCATTTCCTCTTTCTACGTGGTGCCTCTCCTCAAACTCTTGCTCATGTTTGGTTGTTCTCCAGGGCCTTCGGAGGGTTACTTTTTATATTTTGTCCAGGAGTCATCATTTGTTTTCTTCAGGACAGGTGGCCTACTGAGACCCAGTATGGCTTGTGCTGTATGGGAAGTGGATCTCCTCATTTGTGCTGGTTAGCATTGTACCACCTGTGTCGCTGGACACCAGTTACAACTAGATGGTGGGGATGGGAAGGGGGGCCATGGATGTTGTACCTCTTCACAGCCTCTGGTCCCTCTGACGGTCTGACCCAGCCAAGAGCTGCATGCCCATCTAGCCAGGCTTTCTGTGCTGTGGCTTCAGCTGCTGCCTGTGTGCTGAAGGTCCCCTCATCCCTGCTGCTGGCTTAGGCCTTGGCCAGCCCACACACCCAGCTGTCTCCTGGATGCCTCTCGTCGGAGACCACCGTGCACGCAGTGTGTTCATGATGGGATTTTCCATTTTCCTCACCCGCTGCTCTTCCTGTGTCCCCACTCACTTTCCTTTGATGTAGACACATTCTTCCTCGTTCTGTCATCTCTCTTAAAAAGAAAGCCTAGTCGTGGCCACGGCTTTGGTTTCTGGCCCCATCATCTCTTGTCTAAACCAGAAATTGGTTGCATGGTCTTTTGACCCTCGTCTCCCTCCCCTTTAACAGTTGACCTTAGCACTGCCATGAGACTGACCTTGGGAAGAGGCCATTTTGATTATGAATGTCCCTCATTAAAACTCCTCAGCGCCTCTCCATTACCTAGACCCTTTCCGTAGCATCCGGGGCCCTTGGGGCTCTGGCCTTGACTGCCTCTGCTGGCTGCATTCCTGCTCACTCCTCCTCACTCCCTCTGGGCTCCAGCCAAGTGGCACCGTTGCTCACAGGACAGTTCTTTCATGTGCCTGCTCCTGCTCACTTGCCGTGTGGCATGTATTTGGCCCGCTTCTCTGCTTAGTGGACTCTCTCAGTCTTCAGCTAGACTGTTGTTCCTCTCTGAACCTCCTTGACTCTTCTGGGGTAGAGTCGGGCGAACTCTCCTCTTCGGATACCTCTGTGACAATACTTTGTGTTCTGCTGCAGTTAGTTGTGTGTCTGTCTCCCCAGCTTACGTGGGGGCCAGTGGCCTCTCCTGATTTATCCCCGTGCCCCTGACACCTCGGACAGAACAAGGCCCAGCAGGACACGTTGAAGTCCACAGAGAACTGTCGTAGGGCCAGGGGCAGCCTGCCCTGGGTTGGCATCTAGTACTGTGGGAGACACACACATTTCCTGTTGGGTTGGCACATGTGTGCCTGTGGCCACTGGCCCGAGAAGCTGATTCGTGTTCAGTGTGTAGACTTCAGACTCATTCTAAATCTCCATAAGGAAGGTGACACTCTCTTACCAGTCTTGAGGAGGCAAAAATTAGGACGTCTCTACTGCCTCACCCCTGCCACCTGAAAGAAGACTGTGTTTGGTTTAATGTCTGGATGGGAAAATGCTACTGATGTTTGTTAAGAGCTGAGCATGTGACAGGCTTGCTGTGGGCTGTGAGGGAGTCCCTTTGCGGGTGTTGGAGCTCTCGTTATTTGGGCCCTTCCTGTCAGAAAGGCATAACAAGCATGATAAATGCTTTCCAAAGGTGTGTAAAATATGTGGCCAACAGGTGTCGATTAAAGAAGACAGCACAGGGACTTGGGATTATTGATGATGAGGACGTGCCTGGAGCTTTTCACGTGTGATTTTGTCAGTCCTCCCCACAGTGCATATAGAGACACTGAGGCAAGGTGACTTTCTCTAGGCCCATCACGCAGTAAGGCCCAGCACTGGGATTCCAAAACAGGTCTCTCGCTCAGAGTATCAGATGATGCATCTAGTGTGTCTGATGACCTGTTGTAGGCACTTGAGCAACCGTGTCCTGTCTGCTCTCCAAACACATGCCATCATTTCTTATTCTGTGTTAGCCTCTTGCACCAGCAGTGAGAGGCCACACTTGAAGACGAGGGATCGTGTCCTTGTCCAGGGAGCTACAGAGCACCTGGGTGCAGGGCCTCAGCTCCGTCTCTGGCATGTCCACCCTGAGCTCAGTGCTAGTCATCTTGCAGCTGCTTCTGAGTACTTGTGGGATATGCTGGAAAGCCGGCAGGATCCTTCCTGCAAACATGTGCCGCTCGCTTGCTGCATGAACATTTAGGACTCCGAACTGGGAGATCCTCAGGGCATCTTTACAAAGGAAGGGCGGTCTTCTTTCTTGCCTTTGCCAAGAGGAGGACCACGGGATGGTTGGAGAGCCCTTTGGTTGCTGCCATCCTCGTAGTTCAGCTCACTTTACTTGCTCTTTCTGCTCTTTGAATGTCCGGCTCAAGTAGGACATTCTGGTGGCCTGACCCCATGAGGAGGCGGGGGTGAGAGGCTGATGTGGGAAATGATCACAGTCAGTTGAGTTTGGCCACCACGGCGCTTCTCAGAGGGAAGAGGGACCATGCAAGGGGAGGCTCCACCCCAGCCAAGGTCTACTTGATCTGGGGGAGGGTGGGGAAGATCCTCAGGTTAGCATTTTATCTTCCCAGTTGTCATTTGGGGCAGGCAGTTTGTAGATCCAGCCCTCCTGTTGTGCTGGGTGCTCCTGCAGTGGCTTCAATGCTCGGTGGGACAGACAAAGCTCGCAGTGACATAGTTCCCGTAGGGGTATAACCGGGGGCGTAACGGGAAGTAATCAGCAATCAGTCCCACACATGTGTGCGCGCACACGCTCACACGCGTGTGCGCATTCACACACATCCCTTCAGGCTCTCAGCAGAGTTGAGATCCTATGCTCACTCCTGGGACTTGCAAGTTAAGGAGCCACGTGAGGTTGAACGCACTCTGCACATCTGCGGCTGGATCTGTGCCCCCATCAGGACACCTTGCCTTCTTCTTTGGCCCAGGTACAGACCTTCTGGCTCTTTCCAGAAAGTCAAAACCTCCATTAAAGATCAAAGATTTGCCACTATCAAAGATGTGTATGAATGTGTTAATTCTGAAAAGAGTTTCTAAGCAATATTTTGAATAGCAGCAGTTTTGTTAGAAGAATTTACATTGCCCATCATATTCTTTAATAAAGACCTATCGAGAGGGGCACCTGGGTGGCTCAGTTAGTTAAACTTTCAGTTCGGCTCAGGTCGTGATTTCTCAGTATGTGGGTTTGAACCCTGCATCGGGCTCTGTGCTGACAGCTTGGAGTCTAGAGCCTGCTTCAGATTCTGTGTCTCACTCTCTCTCTGCATCTCCCCCACTCACGCTCTCTCTCTCTCTCTCAAAAATAAATAAACATTAAAAAAAGGCCTATTGAGGGGTGCCTGGGTGGCTCAATCGGTTGAGCATCCAACTCTTGATTTTAGCTCAGATCGTGATCCCAGGGTCATGAGATAGAGCCTTGCATTGGGCTCTGTGCTGAGTGTGGAGCCTGCTTAAGATTCTCTCTCTCTCTCTCTCTCTCTCTCTCTCTCTC
>NW_024412604.1:820287-852619 GCF_014898765.1 Herpailurus yagouaroundi
GGAAAGAATGTGGGCTTCATAATCCTACGAGGCTGGATTCAAATCCTAGCACTGCCATCTCACAGCTATGTGAGTCTGACATGGCCCTCATCCTGCATCCACTTTAATAGATAGTGGCAGTAACAGTGATGAGGTATTTGCTGGAGAGTAAATATGTAACTTCCCAGGAACACTCCTGAAGATCACAGCCTTGTTTTAGGCGGCCTAGGTTATGCTTTTGTTGACTCGAAAGGATAAATCCGATTCGGCATACAATTGTTCCGTGTGTCTCTGCCAGGTACCATGTCGGATGAGCAGAGGTGAATCTAGGCTTCCCTCGTGAAGCTCCTATTTGCAGGGGGATCCATTGCTATAGATCACTTAATGCAACAATAATTAGAGTAATTGTAAAATACATCAAAGTGCAGTGGGAGAAACAGTTCTGTTTGGTTGAGAGGAAGAAGTCGGCCAGGACCTTGATGGCAGCTATAGAAACCAGCTCTGGCTGTTGTAAACAAAGGGGGAATTCATGGGAGGGATGCTGGGGGCTTGCCGTTGGGCATGAGGCGGGTGGAGGGGGCAGGCGTAGGGAATAGCCTGGAAGCAAGAGAGCTCCTAGGCAGACCGAGGTTCTGAAGCCCTCCCGGTCAGATCTCAGCCCACCGCTGTCCCTGCTGCTGTCACTGCCCTCCATCAGTCCCTCCAGTCTGTGTCATTTTCTCAGCGTTCACAGTCATGGGACAGCGACTCTCGGAGCCCGAGCCAGGTGCCTGCCCCTGATGAGTCTGGGGCAGAGAGTGCGCATTTCTGGCCCCGCTTAGAAATAGGGCGGCATCTTCCCCTGCCCCCAAGATGCCAAGGCAGGATTTTAGAGGGTGCCTAAGACAAAGGGTTGGGTGGGGCTTGGACAGTTGAAGGACAACGGAGCATGCGGGCGGACCCTTGAAGAATCTGCCAGGCAGGCAGGCAGGGTAGAGAAAAAGAGGCCTTTCTGGCAAAGAACAGTAGGAGCCAGGGGCGAATGGCGAGGAGACTCTGGCGTGTCTGCGGTAGAGTCAGTGCAGCTGTGGGGAATGGACAAGTTTTCCTGGTAGTCGGACGAGCTCAGGGAGCAGTGAGTGTTACTCAGTTTCTCTTATCATCATCCCCCGCAGACGGCCCACTCAGGGATTGTAGACGGGCCCGCAGAGTTTGAGCAGACTTCTGAATGGCTCCCAGGGCCCCAAGACGATAATGTCATCAGGTGACTTCTGCCGCCTTCAGCAGCTTGGCGAGCCATGGCAAGCCCCATGCTGGCTCAGCTCTTGTGTGTTCTTGATGTCCCTTTAGCCCCGGTCTAAGTGCCGGAGGTGGAGGTGGGACGGTGCCGCAGGGAGCCCATGATCTCTCTGGCAGGGGCGGAGCACTGCCCACCTGTCTGCTGACACAGTCACAGGTGTAGGGTAGGAGCCGAGCCACAGGCCACCTGCTCCCAGTTAGGCAAGGCGCTGCTTCTCGAACTCCTTCACCTCATGGCACTCTGCAGACTGCTTTCTAAGCCGTTGCACACCTGATACTCAGGTCTGAAGTTCACATCAGGGTGGGGCGAGGAAGGAATGCTCTGGAAGCCTCTAGGCATGGGAGGGTCCTGCACTCATGGTCCGCTGCCTCTGCTCAGTATGTGTGTTTCCCTCAGACCCGCAGCCGGGGTTGTGGATCAGCCCCGGTTCTCTGCAAGTAGCCATAGTTCAGTTGCACGTCATGGTCAAGCAGCGTCTCTGAAGTCTTAGTATTTGCAGCACGGTGAGAAGCCGCAGGCAGTGAGCTGAATCCTGGCTCCCTTGCTCCCTCCCCCATCTCTGTCTTTTCAGCCTGCAGATTCTGATACAAGGGTGAGCTCGCCTCGCCCCACTCTTGCTTATTTCAGGTGGCATTTGTTACCCTGCACCAGAAGACAGCCTGCCTCACTCACATTTTATTCTCCATCATTACTTTTTAAAAGGTGCTCAGCTAGAAAATTGCATATTATTTCCTCTGTAAAGGTTTCTCCTTGCCGCCTTTGTGTGGCATACAGCTGTCATAACCACGGTTGATATTTTGTGTGCCTGCGCTCGCAAGTGCACGGCGCAGGAAGAGAGATAATCAGGCCATCCTCCTGGGCAGCAGCCTTCCAGTTTGGCTTTTATGAACTGGCTTTAAAAAATAAATAAATCAGATTATATCACTCTGCTGCTTAAGACTCTCCAGTGGCTCCCAAGACAGTGTAGACTCCTCGGCATGGCCTGCCGGGCCCCGCACTGGTGGCCTCAGCCTGGCCCTCCTGCCCCACCCACCTGTGTGTCCTGCTGTGTGTTCCCTTCTCCCTAGGCCTTGAGAGTGTCACGTTTATTCCCAAGTAGGAGCCTTCAGGTGTGTATCCTCTCTTTTGGGAAGGAACTGCCCCAGGATCTTTGTGGGCCTCCTTTCCCGTCTTTTGGCTCTTAGCCCAGATGTCACCTCCTCACAGGGGTTTGTGCGGCCACCCGCTTCGCCCCACCTCCGGGGCGTCACTCTGTTCTCATAGCCCTTCATTAGCGCCCGGCATCTTGCTCACGTGTTAGTGTTCATCTAGCCATCCTCCTGTTGGGTGTCTCATTTCATGACGGTATCCCTAACTCCAAGGACCATCTGGCCACATGAGCAGCTGGGACATTCTTGCAGCTGGCTGGCCAAACGGACAGAAGGGAGATTTTCAGGGAGAGGCAAAGGCCGTAGCAGGGATCGTGCAGAGCTTCTGAGCAAGGAGGGGTTATCTGCGGGTGGGAGACATTGACTGTACTGGGCACGCGGCTGAGACCGGGGCTCCAGGCCCTGCTCCAGCGAAGCCTCTCTCACTGAGGATGGCTATGACAGGCGTGGCCACTGGAGTCAGTGGTCCTGTCCCCAGCAGAAGTTTTCATCCACACGTTTGGCCGAGGCCCCATTTTCCAGTGTTTCCTATGGAAGTCAGAATGTTTATTGTGTAAAGTTTCCGGTTTTGTAAATGCTGGTGATGGATTTGGTTACAAATCAAACCGAACTCAAACCACCTAACGGACCACACAAAATAGGATCATGCAGTCCATGGGCCACTAGCTTCACTTTCCTTTTTTCTTGACTCATTCTTCCATACATTCAGCAAATGCTTAGTGACCCTCACTGGGTTCAAAGCTTCAGATATGGAGATGAAAGTTCCCCGTCCTCAGGGGGTTCATGATCCCTGGGAGGGACCAATGAGTGCTCCCAGGCACTGCTGAATGATAAGACCGTGACAGAAGAGGGCCCCTAGGCCAGCCCGCCCTTCCAGAGGAGATTGGGCAGTCGCTTGGGGCTTTCGCCAGGCAGGAGATGCCCTGTGGTTCATTGTTCAGTGCACACCTGGACCTCCTCCTGCCCATCTCACCACTAAAGGGAATTGTGCACCTGAGTGGGTATGTTCAATTTCCAACCCTTATCATTCCTGTGCCCTAGGACTCTATTAGAAACTGCAGAGGTGTTATGTGACTTCTTAAGACAGTCTTGCTTAGATTATACCAGGTAGGACTTTATTACTTTGGGAGATGAGGCCCATTACTTTAAAATTTTAGCTCTCTCATGTACTGATGGGCGACCTAATTACTCTGTGCCTCATTTTCCTTGCCTTGTAAGTGGGTTTAATAATAGTTCTCTACCTTACTGGCTGTTGCGTGAATTAAAGGAGCACTGAAGTAATTATTTATTAACTGTTAATAAACGGTCGCTGCTGCTTGGGTTGACTTGTCCCTGCTTGTTTCATGAGGCTTCTCTGATCCCTCTTTTTGTTATAGCTGGGATTATGCTTTTTGTGCAACATATAGATGTTGCTGGGGGGGACAGAAGGCTGCAGAGTGCGTGGTGACCTATTGGACCGGACGTGTCCTACATACACGGTTAACTGGCATCGAGCATTTTCCGTCATCCCCTTCCCTGTGGTCTTGTTCTTTTCTTACTCGGGCTACATGGGGACAGCAGGCTTCTGTTGTCTCGGAGGCCATCTGTCCTGTGGTCCCTCGCACCTGAAGCCTCTGTTCTCTCATCCTCCGGATGTGGGCACCGTGTCCACGCTACAGATGGGGAGACGGGGGTCTCAGCTCTGCAGCCTGTGGGTGGAGATTGGGAGAGAAGCAGCATGAGCAGACACAAGCCTTCAGGATGAGACCATTTTCATGCAGCTTTTCCTGGTAATAAAAGGAAATGGGGGCTGCAGAGAGAGCCTACGATGCTTCAGCAGATGGTCTTGTAATAGAATGTTTTTTCAAAGTTTTCTGCGAGGCATCAGTGACTCTTAGGGAATGTGCACTGAGTAACGAGGAACAAAAATGTGGCTTTGAGCATGCCCTCTCCGTGGCGCCCTCTCTTTCTGGCATAATAGGTGGTTTTAGAAAGCGAGGAAGGTAATCCCAGAGAAGTGGCCTCTCCCAATCTCTCCATGGGCCCTAGGGAACTGGGACTTGGTTGTGGGGTCAACACTGCGTCGGCAGCTCTGGCCCTGCCCACTGTCCTCCCGGGCTCTGGCCTGGACAGGAGCCGAGTGACAGTTGATGAAGGGATGCCTGCAGTTCCTTATTACTGCGTAAGCTACAGCCCACCTCCATGGAACAGTCTATGCTGGGTTATGGACGGGGGAGGCAAGGCTGGGTTCTTTGGGGATGGTTTTTCCTTCAGACCCCGAGCAGACACACACAGGCATTTCTGGACCTCTGCAGCAAGCTCTTCTGGCAGCCCTGTGAGGCCACCTGGGTTCAGAGAAGTCAAGCATCCCAGCCGGTGGCTCTTGGCAAATAATTGTTGGAGTTAGAATTTGAACCTGATGCCCTTAACCATCACAGCGCACCATCTTCTTCAAGATTAGCATCTGTCTCCTCCCCAGATCAGCTTCCCCGTATTCATTTTATTCTTTGAGCAAATATTTACCACGTGGCACTGGGGAGAAAGCAGTAAACGCAACATAGCCCTCGACCTCTAGGAACTTCTGGTCTAGAATGGTACAAACTGGGAGCAGACAGGCAAACACGTAATTTGTCATCTTGGAATGTATCTCCGTATACACACAGGTAGATACACATCTCACGTTGGCATCTGGTGAGGCTTGGCAGTTTATGTAAGCATATTCGTGTGCTAAATACCATATTAGCCGCGCGAGTGTGCATGGCTATATGTAGATGACACATACAAATACGAGAGCACTATTGCATCTATCCGAACAATATAGGTAGAAGCTC
This sequence comes from Herpailurus yagouaroundi, assembly GCF_014898765.1. Classification (NCBI taxonomy): domain Eukaryota; kingdom Metazoa; phylum Chordata; class Mammalia; order Carnivora; family Felidae; genus Herpailurus; species Herpailurus yagouaroundi. The sequence continues at coordinate 825,504 of NW_024412604.1, forward strand.
CCATTTTCAGGCCAGAGACCTTGGGGTGTGGTGGAATCAGTCTCCTGTTGGATCCTCTTTCCCACCCTTACCTGCCTCCATCCAGGTCCTCACCACCTGATTATTGCATCGGCCTTCAAAGTGGCCTCCTGACCTCGGGGATTTTTTCCTTAATATTCTGATAACTGTATTCCAGTATAATTGGTTTTCTTTGTAATCCTATGTATTTTTAACATCATTTTATTGCTATATAATTCCTATGCCATAAAATCAGTCGTGTAAAGTATACCATTCAATGGTTTTTAGTATATCCACTGAGCTGTGCAGCCATCACCACAAGCTAAGCTGAGAACGTTTTCATCACCCCTCGAGGAAACCCTGTGCCCCTCAGTAGTCAGTCCACATTCTCCCCCCCGCCCTGCCCCAGCCCTTGGAAACTGCTAATCTGCTTTCTATGTCTGTAGATGTGCCTGTTGTGGACATTTCGTATCAACAGACTCCTTTAATATATGGCCTTTTACATCTGGCTTTTCCATTTGGCCTGATGTTTTCAAGGTTCATCCATATTGTTGTGTGTATATCAGCACTTTGATCATTTTATGCCTGAATAATATTCTATTGTGTGGATATACCACATTTTAAAAATCCATTCATCGATTGATGGACATTTAGGGGCTGAGTATAGAGGGAAATGAAACATTTCTGCTAATAGAACAGAGTTTCTTGCTGGGGCGATGAGAATGTTCTGGAATTAGATAGCAGTGATGTTTGCACAACCTAGTGAATACACTAAAAACAGTGGAATTGTAGATTTCAGAAGGGTGAGTTTTATGATATGTGAACTACGTATGAATAGAAAAACCCAAAAACATTTTTAGAAAAGAAGACATCTGTGATAGTTACTATAGATAGACATATTAAGAAGGAAGACATACGGGTCTAATGTGGGAAAATGAATACTGATACGTGGTGTACGTGAGAGGGAAGTTGACATAAAACATCCCAGAGCATCTTGGTATCAATGCAGGTGCAGAGGGATTATCACAGATCATCTCAAAGTTATATTTGTCTTTGAGATTTACCTTTTTACGTTAAAAACCTGTTATCCGTTATGGTTGTGGATAGGTGTGTTTTCTTTTCTAGTTGGATGTTTAATGTTGTTAAACATTTATTTTTTTTTTAACTATTGTGTACCATATACTGCATTTAATGCTTTATGGTGTGTACCCTCATTTGACTTCACAGCAACCTCATGGAATATAGGTGGCATTAATCTCCCCATTGTACAGATTGGGAAGCTCCATTTTAGACAAATTCTGACTGGGCCAAGGTCACTAGGTAGGAAGTGATGGGTCTGGTATTCAAATCTAGTTTTGTCTACCTCCAAAGCCTGCTCTCTTAAACTGCTACTCTGTATCATCTTTTAAAATTAGAGTACATTATCATTAATTTAGGGGCGCCTGGGTGGCGCAGTCGGTTAAGCGTCCGACTTCAGCCAGGTCACGATCTCGCGGTCCGTGAGTTCGAGCCCCGCGTCAGGCTCTGGGCTGATGGCTCGGAGCCTGGAGCCTGTTTCCGATTCTGTGTCTCCCTCTCTCTCTGCCCCTCCCCCGTTCATGCTCTGTCTCTCTCTGTCCCAAAAATAAATAAACATTGAAAAAAAAATTTAAAAAAAAATAAAAAATAAAAAAAAAAATAAAGGAAGGGTTGTGTGATTCATAATTTAGACCCATCGTGGATCTTGCAGCGTCTTTGAGATGTCACTATAACCATCATTTATCTTTCTATAGGTGTGATCTAGTGCCTTGTTACTCAAAGTAACATTACTCGGGAGCTTGTTAGAAATGTGTCATCTTGGGCTCATCTCAGACCTATAATTCACAATCTGTACTTATCAAAATCCTAGGTGATTCAAATTTGCTTTAAATGTTTGAGAAACACTGTTATGATACACGGTCTTAGAGGTATCCAGTTTGATGATCAACCAGTGATTTGACATTATCAGAGCACACAGTTCAGGAGGGGATGATGAGGTCACCAAATGTTGTAAGGTTGGTGAACTGGGAGTTAGAAAACTTGTGTTCCTCGCCCTACATCTGGGTGGCCTGGAGCAAGTCACTTAATCTGAGTCATTTTGTTTGCACACGAAATGAGGAATTTTTTTTGTCTCAGTTTTTCTTTTTTTTAAAGAGAAAGCACTTAAGGCCATTAACTTACCTCTTAGGTACTTTATTAGCAATGTCACACTTTTTTTTTTTTTTAAATGTAGAACTTTCATTCTTTTAATTTTGAAATTTCTATTGCTATTTTCACTTAGTCTGTGAGTTATATTTAAGAAGACATATTACCAAACCCATTTTTAACTGTCTTTTTTATTATTGCTTTGTAATTTAATTATATTTTCATCAGAGAAGTGGTCTGTATGCTATTGATACATTGAAATTTGTTAATTTATTTTTGTGGGTGTGTCTGAAAAGAGTGATTGATTTTTGCAAATGTTCCAGTCAACTCTAAAAACAATGTAAATATTTATTAGGTCAGCCTTGTTAATTTTATTATTCAAATCTTCTAAATCCTTATTAACTTTTTCTTTGCAACCTTAGGGGAAAAGGATTCAGTATTTCACCAAAAGCATTATCGTCTGTAGGTTTTCTGTACATGCTCTTCGAGTTAAGGGAATTTCATTCTATTCCTGGTATACTGGAAGTTTTTCATAAATGGCTATTTATTTTGTCAAATATTTTTCCTGAATCTATTTGATATGATCCCATGATCTTCTTCCTTTTATTTGTTAATGTGGTGAGTAGGTTGATTGATTTTTATATGTTAAAGCAACCTTGAACTCCTGGCATACATCCCAGATGATCATGGGATGTTATTATTTTTTTTTTTTTTTTTTTTACATATTGATGGAATTGACTTGCTAGTTTTTTTTGGTTAAGGATTTTTACATCTCTTAAGTAATGTTGGTGTGTAAATTTCTTTTCTTGTAATGCCCTTGTTTGGTTTGCTTTGATAATTATCATAGTCTCATAAAATGAGTTGAACAGTGTTCTCCCCTATTCTATTTGCTGAAAGAGTCTGCTTAGAAATGGTATGAGTTCTTCCTTAAATATTTGACAGAATTAATTAGTGAAGTCATCTGAGCAGCAGAATTCTTTGAGGTAAGGTATTTTTTTTTAAATTTGCTTTGTTTTGTAAATCGAGGAAAATTATGCATTTTAAACTTATCATAGGCATACACTTTGTATATTTCTTTTTCTCTTAATTTTTTCTTAACATTTATTTATTTTTGAGAGAGAGAGAGAGAGAGAGAGAGAGAGAGAGAGAGAGACAGAGTGCAAGCAGGGGAGAGACACACAGAGAGGGAGGCACAGAATCCGATGCAGGCTCCAGGCTCTGAGCTGTCAGCACAGAGCCTGACACGGGGCTCGAACTTACGAACTGTGAGATTGTGACCTGAGCCGAAGTTGGACGTTTAACTGACGGAGCCACCCAGGCATCCCTACACTTTGTATATTTCTGTTAAATCATTCATTACATTGTATTGGTTCTTCTGGTAGTTCCACTTTTGGATCTGTAGGTTTATACTTTTTAACACCTCTAGAAATTTTTCATTCATTGTTCTTCAAATATTCGGGTATTTTCCTACTACCTTCTTCCCTTCTCCCTTCCCCAGGAGTCTTAATTACAATATATGTTACCAGTTGATATTGAAATTGTTCCATAGGTCACTGAGTTAGCATTCACTTTTTCAGCCTTTCCTTTCAAGTGTTTTACATTTCAGCTTTCAAAATTCTCTTTGGTTCTTTTTATTAGTTTCCCCTTATCTCATTGTGTTCATATTTTCCTTTAAATCCTTGAAAGTATTTATCATAGCTATTTTGAAGCCCTTATATGCCAATCCCATCATTTCTGTCATTTCCAAGTCTCTTCTTGAGTAATATGTTTTGTTTCTAAGCATTCGAGGGTTTTCTAGACATCTTGCTGTTCTTAATTTCTGATTTAATAATTTTGTGGTTATAATGGATACTTTGATTTCATCTGTTTAAATTTCTTGTAGTCCAGGATAAGGTCTGTGTTCATATCTGTTTCATGTTCACTTAGGAATAATGTGTATCTGCAGTTGTTACATGGAATATTCTATAAATGTCAATTAGGTCATGTTGGGTGATAATATTGTTCTTATCTTTCATATCTTTGTTGTTTTTTTTTGTCTAGTTTTATCAATATTTTGAGAGAGGGATGTTAAAGTCTTCAGCTGTGTAGATTTACTTATATTCTTTAAAGTTTTTTATGTATTTGAGAGTTTTGTTATTAGGTGTGTACACATTTATAATTGTTATTTCTTCTTGAATAATTGTCTCCTTTATGATTATGAACTGCTCCTCTATATTATAATATAGCTACAACAGCTTAGTGTTTGTACTTAGTGTTTGTGTAGTATATCTTTTCCCTATATTTTTTTAACCTGTTTGTGTTTTTATGTTTAACGTGTATTTTTTTTAAATCAATAACATATAGTTAGAGTTTTGCCTTTCACTGGCGAGTATGATAGGCAGAACAGTGGTTCCCCAAAGATGTTCATTTCTTAATCTCCGGAACCTGTGAATATGTTCCTTCACATGGTAAAAGGGACTTTGCAGATGTGACTAAGTTAAGGATATATGATGGGGTATTATCCTGCATTATCCAAGTGGATCCAGTGTAATCTCAAGGGTCTTGATCAGGGAAAGAGGGAAGTAGGATAGAAAGTTAGAGAAGGAGGTGTGATGATGGTAGCAGAGGTCAGGGTGATGTGCGGTCATGAGCCAAGAAATGCAGGTAGCCTCTAGAAGCTGGAAAAGACAAGTGGATAGATTCTTTTCTAGAGCATCCAGAAAGATATAGCCCTGCCAACACCATGATTTTAGCCAAGTAAGACTCATTTGATATTTCTGATCTCTAGAAATGTAAGAGAATAGATTTGTATTAAGCCACTAAATTTTTGTTAATTTCTTATACCAGCAAAAAGAAATTAATGTAGGGGCTTAAATCTGTTTAACATGATTATTGGTATAATCGGATTTAAATGTACCATCTTGGCACTCAATTTCTGTTTGTTCTATCTGTTCTTTGTTCCTCTGTTGCTACTTTTTTTTTTTTTTTTTTAAAGTAGGCTCCACGCCCAGTGTGGTGCCCAGTGCGGGGCTTGAATCACGACCCTGAGATCAAGACCTGAGCTGAGATCAAGAGTTGAACGCTTAACCAACTGAGCCACCCAGGCACCCCTCTGTTGCTACTTTCTTGTTGGTTTTTTTGAGGGAGAGGGTGGAGATGAATCAGTATATTTTAAGAATTCCATTTTATCCTCGCAATTGAGTTTTTGTGACCTTTTTTTTGTTCCTTTTTTAGAGGTCGCTCTAGAAATTATTTGTTTTTTTTTAAACTTACGACAGTCTATGTTCAAAAAATATTCCATTACTTAAGGAATTATTTATGAACTTTATAAAAGCATCCTACTTGGGGTTTTTCTGAGCTTCTCAGATCTGTTATTTGTTGTCTTTAATTAATTTTGGAAAGTTCTTGGCTTTTCTGTCTTCATTCTTTTGCACCAATTTTTTTCTTCTCTTTCTAGGACTCCAATTACATGTATGGTATATCATTTGATATTGTCCTATAGATCTCGCATCCTCTGTTCAGTTTTATTTCTTCCGTGCTTTGTCCCTTTGGGTTTGGTTAATTTCTAATGACTTGTTTCTAAGCTCTGTCCAGTCTTCTAACAAACCTTTGATTTGATGCCATACTATGCTAGAAATTCATTTTTAGCGTTTCCATTTGGTTCCGTTTTTACAGTATTGGGTAGTGTCAGTGAACATGGTGGATTAAGGGCCTCTGATGAAAATTCTCCCTTCCATAAAAGCAATGAAAATGCTCTATTTCCGCCCCCCCCCCCCGAACTTTGAAAATTAACCAAAGACTTGCAGCAATCCGGGAGCATTTGTTCAAGAAAAATGGTGAATCTCAGTAAGGACAGTGAGTTTTATGGCATTTTAAATCATCTCATTCCCATCCTCCTTTCCCCCAACTAAGCAGTAAGTTTGAAAACCAACAGCCACAGTCATGGTAAAAGCTAGCAGCCTGGCAACCACTGGACAGGGCAGAGAAGGATCGGAGTTCTTTAAAGTCCCATGCCTAGAAAGTTGTCATTATTTTTCCTGTCTGGTGGTTCCTGGAAGACCCCACCTGCAAGGCTGTCTTCACTTGATCTGACTCAGACGTTGCTCAGTGGAAACAGCCTTTTCCTGGAAGGCATTTTTCAAAAACAATCAGAGGCAACTGTTGAACAGTATGGCTGCTCCAGGAGGTGAATAACAGTTTGGGAAAACAATAGGGTGATAAAAAAGCTTAATAAAAGAAAAACTACCCACAGCTAGGATCATACTCAGCAGTGAAAATCTGACGACTTTTCCCTTAAGATGAGGAACAAGACAAGTGCTAGCTGTACTAGTCAGACAAAAAAAAAAAAATAAATAAATAAAAAGACATAAAAGGCATCCAAATTGGTAAGGAAGAAGTAAAATTTTTACTATTTGCAGATGACGTGATACTCTACAAAGAAGACCCTAGGGGTACCTGGTTGGCTCATCCACAGAGCATGTCACTCTTGATCTCTGGGTTGTAAGTTCAAGCCCCACATTGGGTGTAGAGATTCCTTAAGAAAACAAAACAAAACAAAAACCCTAAAGACTCCACCAAAAAACTACTAGAACTGATAGATGAATTCAGTAAGGTCATAGGATACAAAATCAATATACAGAAATCTGTTGCATGTCTCTAAACTAATAATGAAGTAGCAGAAAGAGAAATTAAGAAAACAGTCCTGTTTGCAATTACACCAAAAATAATAAAATACCTAGGAATAAGCTTAACCAAAGAGGTAAAAAATCTGAACTCTGAACACCTAAAACATTTATGAAAGAAATTGAAGATGACACAAGGAAATGGAAAGATATTTCATGATCATGGGTTGGGAGAAGAGACATCGTTAAAGTGTCCATGCTACCCAGTGCAATCTACACATTTAATGTAACCCCCATCAAAATACCACCGGTATTTTTTTTTTTTAAAAACTAGATAACAAGATGTTCAAAGAAGGCTTAGAAAAGCTTCAGCATATTCCTGGGAATCTAGAAGGCCAGATGAATGTGTAGGGGAGATCTCAGGAGATCTCAAAAAGATTCACACCTGGACACATCATAGACTGTTGAACACCAGAGTCAAAGAGAGAATCTTTTTTTTTTTTTTTTTAATTTTTTTTTTCAACATTTTATTTTATTTTTGGGACAGAGAGAGACAGAGCATGAACGGGGGAGGGGCAGAGAGAGAGGGAGACACAGAATCGGAAACAGGGTCCAGGCTCTGAGCCATCAGCCCAGAGCCTGACGTGGGGCTCGAACTCATGGACCGCGAGATCGTGACCTGGCTGAAGTCGGACGCTCAACCGACTGCGCCACCCAGGCGCCCCGAGAGAATCTTAAAAGTAGCAGGATAGAATCAATTTGTCACATGCAAGGAATCCTCAATAATATTAATAGCTTATTTATGATCATAAATAATGGAGGCCAGATAGTGCCCATATCCTTGTGGAAATTCTCCCTTTCTTCACATATGGTAGGTATCTACCCTTCTCTGCTAGATTCTTTAACATATTGATCATAGTTATTTTGAAGTTCCTCTGTGTTACTTGTAACATGTGAACCATTGTTGCATCTGATTGCATTGGGTATTTTCTCTTTATGGTAGATCATTATTTTCGTGTGTGTGTGTGTGTGTGTGTGTGTGTGTGTGTGTACTGTGTTTACACTTTTGACTGAATGCTCAACCTTTTGTGTAAATAAAACAGTAGACACTGTGGTATATATGCCAGTGAAGGGTTTTCTTCTGTTCTATAAGATCATTAGTATGGGGGCTTGAGTGTCTCGTAATGGCATATAGTTAGATTTTCTTCTTTTCTTTTACCCAAAGTAAGAATTTTTTTAAGGGTGAGATTAACCAGGTTATGTTTTGTATTAGTCGTCTATTCCTAAATAAGAAATTACAAACTTCAGTGGTTGAAAATAAGAAATATTTACTGTCTCACAGAGTCTGTGGATCTGGGTCCTGGACACAGCTTAGCTGGGTGCCTCCATCTCAGGGCTGCAGTTTCATCAGAGGGCTCAGCTCAGGGCAGCCCTGGTTCCATGCTCCCTCGTACAACTGTTAGCAGGATTTAGTTCCTCGCTGGCTGATGGCTGGAGGCCTCCCTCAGTTCCTTACTGTGTGGGTGTCTCCATAGGGCAGCTTACAATATGGAAACTTGCTTCTTCAGTATGAGCGAGGGGGAGTGGGGGAGCAAGACAGAAATCACTAGCTTTCGGCAGCCGGAAAGTGACATCCTACCACTTTTGCCATATTCTGTCCATTTGAAAAGTTTGTCATTAGGTGCAGCCCACACTCAAGGAGAGGGCATCACACAAAGACGAGTATCAGGACATGGGATCCTTGGAGACCATCTAAGAAGCGGTCGAGCGCATATTTTTTTGTGATAACTGACATACTTATTTCTAGAATTTAATTTGGGATTTTCAGTTTACATCCTCTTCTCCTCCCCGTGTTTTCCTTCAGCCCCCCATTTTCTCCTTATGGCCACATCTTGCTCCCTCTCTCCCACCCTCCCTTGCCTCTGCTCTAGCATCCGTCTTCTTCCTCTCCATTCCCTCCCTTCTTTTCCTCTTTCATCTCTTCTTTCTCTGCCATCCCTTTTGGGCTCTTCTTCTGAAATAGTTCTTAGACATACATTGGAGTCTCTCAGTCTGTCTTCCAAGTTTTTCAGCTCCTCTTTTGTACATTTTATCTTTGTCTTCTGTTGCAATGTTCTGGATCCCATTACTGTACTACATTCCAGTTTGCTTATTTCCACCTTACTGCCCTCAGCTTATCCATCATTTTTACTTTGAAGGAATTTAAGTTTATAATATTTACCTGTTTGGGGGTTTTCCTGTTCCAGGTTCATAATTTCTTCTTTTTCAATTAGAAGTTCATTTATCTTTAAAAAAATGTTTTTTAATGTTGATTTTGGGGGGGGGGGCGGGCAGAGAGAGGAGACAGAGAATCCAAAGCAAGCTCCAGGCTCTGAGCTGTCAGCAGCTTGACATGGAGCTCGAACTCATGAGGCGTGAGATCGTGACTTGAGCCAAAGTCGGCTGCTTAACCGACTGAGCCACCCAGGTGCCCCAAGAAGTTCATTTATCTTTTGAGTACCTTAAACATGCACTTTTAAAATCCTTTATCATTTGAAAATTGGAACACTGTCTGAATATTTGGTGATGTTAAGGAATTAATTTGGAGGGTATGCAATGGTACTATGGTTTAGTTTAGGAAAAGAAAAGTCCTTATTTTTTAAAGAAGTATTTGAAGTATGTACAGATGAAATGATCTGCTGTAAGAAATTTGGGGATAGTGAGAGGGTGGGGATTATAGGTAAAACAAGATTTCCTTAAGTTTATAAATTTTGAAGCTTAGTGATGGCTGTCTGGGGTTTTATTAAATTATTCTGTCTCGGGGCGCCTGGGTGGCGCAGTCGGTTGAGCGTCCGACTTCAGCCAGGTCACGATCTCGCGGTCTGTGAGTTCGAGCCCCGCGTCGGGCTCTGGGCTGATGGCTCAGAGCCTGGAGCCTGTTTCTGATTCTGTGTCTCCCTCTCTCTCTGCCCTTCGCCCGTTCATGCTCTGTCTCTCTCTGTCCCAAAAAAATAAATAAACATTAAAAAAAAATTAAAAAAAAATTATTCTGTCTCATGTTTAAATTTTTGCATAATAAAAAGTTGTAAAAAATCCTTGGTCATAATGTCCCATAGAATTTATTTCATCTGGAGTGGATTCATGTTCCAATTGCTGATTTTATTGGTAGCCTTGCTAAGTGTCACAGTGCTTCATGTATTTGGGATTTGGTTTGCAGATTCATTAAGAAAAAAAAAATTTGTTTAATGTTTATTTTGAGAGAGAGAGAACGTGCGTGCACACACAAGAGGGGGAGGGGCACAGAGAGAGGGAGACACAGAATCCAAAGCGGGCTCCGGGCTCTAGGCTCTGAGCTGTCAGCACAGAGCTGGATACAGGGCTTGAACTCACCAACTGTGAGACCATGACCTGAGCCCAAGTCGGACGCTTAACCGACTGAGCCACCCAGGTGCCCCTGCAGGCTCATTTTGAGTAGAAAGTTTGATTTTTGTCTTGTTTCACTCTACTTTGTTTTTGCTCTCATTTTCGTTTCTCCCCGCCTAGTACGTTTCTAGCGGTCTGCAGCTGTGCCCAGATGCAGGGACAGGTGATTGTGGCGCTCCTGAGGCCCATCACTGTGGTGGCATTAGTGGTGCTGCAGAGCTGGGACCTGAGCTGGGGGTGGTGGTGGGGGTGGGGGTGGGGTTGAGTCATTTGTGGCCAAGGGTTGAGTGGATTGGAGCTATGGCCTGTGGGCTGAACTGCAGCCCTACACGGGGTCTTCAGGAATTTTTTGCATCAGCTCCTTGTTCTGAGAGAGCCCTGGGTTGCGGGTGGCAAGGCTGGCACCAGTGCCCCACTCTGTGGAGCAGGCTTTGTTCTGGCTGCCTCTGCCGACTCCAGACCCAGAGCCCAGCAAGCCTGTGGCTCTGGCCTTACCCACTGCTTTGCATTCCTGTTCTGTTAGACGTTTTAATCTTGTTTTTAAACCTGGCCATGTCTTTTTGGTGTCCTGTTCTCATATTTTGTCTGTTCTTGCTATGTGTTTAGAGCAGCGAAGATGCATCAAAGTGTGAACTTACTGTACTCTCTTGACTGGAGGAAGTCCTTGACTAAATCACTGAAGATTCTTTTCAATTCCCCATTCAAAGACTGTAATCCACCAAGTAGATCTTCATAATGGTGATATTTTGCCTTTGTATTGGAGACAGCATACTTTACTCAGTATTTTTTCCTAGAAGACTGGCTTGGAAATCTCCTTAGAGAAAATAACAACCTGCTACCCCACAAGTTATTCTGCCTGTGGCCTCCCCAGCACATATCCCTCTCCAAAATTATCTTATTTCTCTGCACACACATTTGTCTCTCCCACTGGGATCTAAGCTCCACGAGAACAGAAACTCTTTCTCATTTCCCTTTTGTATCCACAACCCCTTTGCGATAGTGTCTGTCATGTGGTAGGCACTCAATAATGTTCTGATAAATTACTGAATCAGTCACTGAAACCTGCCTGTGCCTCCTTAATTCCACGGTCATGCTGCGAGGTGCCTGCCGCATGGCCTCTCGTGAGTGCTGGGAGGCGCGTGTTGGACTGTAGCAGCTATGTAGAGTGACCAGTGTTGTCTCATGCCCGCCTTCATTCATCAAAGCCAAGTGGGTCCCTGCTCTGGGCCAGGCACTGACAGCCAGACGTTCATACCACATGCATTTTCCGCAGCCCTTTTCACATGTCACCTCCTCCTGTCTGTTGTCATTATAAATCTCAGGATGGGGTGGAGGAAGTGAGCTAGCCACCTTGCTGGCTCGCGGTGCTGGAGGCCAAGGCTTTGGGGATAGGCCGAGAGCGGGAAGGCCCTTCCTGTCACAGAGCTTCCGTTCCAGTGGGTATGACAGACTCCTTGTTCTCTGAGCAGTTAATCACTTCCTTACTTGGCATCGGCTTCGTGGTGTTGCAGATTGACATGGCTATAAAAGGAGACCCCTGTGTCCTCAATATCTCTTCTTGTGTGTGAACTGTCTCTCTGTGGCCTGAGGAAGCCTCGATGGTTGGGGAGCTTTGCCTGGAGCCTTATCCCATTTCTGACATAGATACCCATGCCAGCACAGGCCCGGGAGCCATGAGCTGAGTGTTCCTGGAGCCTCTGCCCAGAGGAGGCATCCTGATGTGTAGGCTGGAGGGAGGGTGGACAGATGCCCGGAAGGCCTCCTCATGTACCGTCCCGCTGGCCTTCAGGGAATGGCAGAAGAAGAGCCTCATGGCAGTTTTGCTTTCTGGTGTCATCTTCCCGGTTGGCTGGGACCGTCGGCCAGAAAACAGCAAGTCCAGAGCCCCAGGAGACATCCCTGTCCTGGCTGCTTCGTTGTGTCACGCCGGCTTCTCTGATTGTCCCAGGGATGGCTGAGGGTGAGGGCCCAGGTGGCTGTGGAGGGCCCAGCACAGATTCACCACACTCCCATTCCTGGGACCCTGCCTCAGCGTCGTGCTTTGAAAAAACCCACGAGAAATCCCCCAGCATTCAGTTTCACTGTTTGTATTTAGCTTTTCTGAAGTGTTGGCATTCCACAGGCATTCCAGAAGCCTTCTTGGCATTTTTAGATATTCTGAAGCAGCCTCAGGAGCCAAGTCTCCCCTCTGTTCTCCATTCTACAGGTAAGGAGGACATACCCAAGAAAAGGAGAGCAAATTGCTCCAGCTCGCAGGCCACTCAGTGGTGGAGCCCGCGTTAGAGTGCGACTCCCAGGTTGTCAGCGTGTCGCCAAGCCCAGCCAGCCCACGTTCCCTGGGTGCAGCCAAGTCCTTCAAACCCAGGTCCTTCCTCAGCTGCTGTCGCTGTCCTGTGGTCAGCTCCTCGTTGCTGATCCCCTGCTGGGCTTTAGCACATTTTCATGTCTGGGTGTAGCATTGCCGAGGGAATGGGCTTTCAGAAACATCAGTTCTTGTCCTGGGTGGTATTTTTGCCCAGTTCAGACCCATGTGCTGACACCACAGTGTGGTCTGAAGGAGGCAGCTCAGGACCTGGAGTCACCGCTGACAGAGGTTCATGGTTTCCCTCTGTCATTGGCTAGCTTTATGCTCTTGGGGTCATGGTAATTAAGTGATACAGGAGCCTGAAATGGTGCTGGAGTGCACTGGACCCTTACACGGAGCACATAGCGATCAGATGGCATTACTTGTCTGCACGAGCGGTGAGCCGGCCCTCTGGGGTGCTCAGACCCCGGGTGGGGGCAGGCCTTGGGGCCTTGTCCCACAGAGGTCCTGAGAGGCTGCAGGCAGGAGAAGACTGCCGTGATGCAGGTGTCCCTTGATGGAGGCCTGTTGTGGCCCTGCCTGTTTTCTTTAACCTTCCACACAGTCCCGTGGGGCAGGCACTTCTGGTGCGGGCTTATGTCTTATACCTGAGGAAGCTGGAGCTTGATCACCCAGATAGTTAAGAGTGAGGCAGGTTCACCCCCAGGTCTCCTGGCTCCAGGTTGCTGGTCCTGGCCAGCCAAGCCCCTCAGCCTCGCTGTCACCTTCAGGGAGGGTCCTCGGCCGTATGTGCCAGCAGTTCTGTTTGTTCTGCATCCGGTGGGTGCGGGAGCAGCCGTCCTCTCCAGCTCTAGGGTTCTGGGGTTCTGATACTGCTCACCTTTCAGATCCCTGACCCCTGAAGGAGGGAGCTGGCCTTGCCAGAAGAAGGGCATTCTGGCACCCTGCCTCTGAGAGCTCACGTGGGAGTCGGTGGCCTGGTCCGGTGCTGGGCGTGAGAACTCCGTGGCCGGGGAACAGCTCCGGCCCTTCCAGGCCGTGTGACCTTGAGGCAGTGCAGCTCTGTGGTCAGGCCCTGTACGTGCTGGGGCTCAAGCCCCAGTTCCTCCCTCATAGCTGTGGGCGGGGGCGGTCACTTAGCCCCTCCATTTATTCACCTACAGGGGCTTCCTGGCAACCCTGCCTACCGTTTAGAGGTGCTGTGAGGGTCCAGTGAGAAGGTCTGGGGGAAGCACTTGGACTAGTACCTGGCGCCTAGTAGGCACTCGGTAAATGTCAGTGCTTGTCCTCTGAAATGGCTCTAGCAGCGTGCCACACTGAAGTCCTGAGGTGGAAACTCAACACAGGGTATGTAAGCAGTCCAGCATAGCACAGGTTTTCAACGCCCCATCGCCGCTGCTTGCACAGTCAGTGTCTCTGAACAAAACCCCCTTGGTGTCTCCCCCAGCTCAGCCCAGCTGCCGTCGCCTAACGTGGGCTTTGTTCTCTTCCCGCCAGGCCAGGGAGCTGGAGAGCCGGGAGGCAGAGCTGAGCCGTCGTGACACCTTCTATAAGGAGCAGCTGGGACGCCTCGAAAGGAAGGTAAGGCTCACGGCGGCCGCCTTTGGGCGCCAGGCCCTGAAAGCCCCAGGGTCCAGTCGCCCCAGTGGCCGGTGCCCCTGCGGACACGCCCTCCCTCACCCTCAGCCTTTCCCCAAGTTGTAGTCACAGAGATCACAGTGTTTAAGCGGCCCGTGTTTTGTGAATGCGGCTGGCCATGCTGTCGTGCAGCCTCAGGAAAGACTCATTTTCACCACAGGGCGGTGCTGAGCCCTAGCCTACCTTAGTTAAGCTGCACTGGATAAAAATAATTATAACGTGAAGTCGTGCTGTACAAATATATTAAAGTTGTATTATTGATTTTTCTCCCGGGAGTCGGGGAGATCAAAGGGCACCATGGCTGCTCGCTCCCCACTTTCCTAGGGATAAGCCTTTGAAATGAAGGAGATTCAGAGACATCCTCATTCTTTTTTTATTGTTGAGAAAGCCTACAACGACTCTTGAAAATTCATTTGGTAACTTGTTTACTTTTGTGGGGGAGTGCTTAATTTGTTGATCATGACAGATTTTTCAAATGGCTTAAATCATGGATGGGAGACGGTTGGGAGGTTTTTAAAAAAAAAAGTGTTCTTCCTCCTGCCTGAGACGGCATGCCAGGCAATCCGAGCCATCAGCTTATTGCAGGCAAATCTTCGAGAATCGTTTGTCATGGTTTGGAGCTTTGAAATTGACAGTTTGCTTGAGGGGCTTGATTTCCTTGGGCTTTTCTCCTGTGGCATGGCACTCTGAAGGCTGGTAGAAATGTGGGTTTCTGGATTTCCAGGCAGCGGGGATAGGAGGGACGCTCCTCCTTGCTCCAGGGACGCCCCTGTCTGCCTCCTACAAGGTGTTTAGGGGATGGCACCAATTGTGATGTGAACACCGACGGTGGTGGCGTGGTCCTGGAGGCCAGCAGGGCACCTCCAGCCACTTATAGAAGTGGCCCCTTAACCAGCAGAGGTGTCCCCAGAACAGCCTCCTGCCCAGGTTTGACTGTAGCTGCAATGACAAGGATTGTGATTTGAGATCCTGGAAAAGGGGAAAAACATTCCACCAGCCATAGCTCTAATTATCACAGTTGCCCATATGTTCACGAGCGCAGATTTTTTTGTGTTGTTATGTGTGCAATTCCGCGGCCTCCTGCTGAGCTCCGCTTGCATTTCCCTCTCTGGGCTTGGCTTCTGGAAGCGTGTGTGCGTGTGTCTGCTCGGGGTGAAGGGCAGTAGCCTTACAGTGTTCTTCCTTGTCTCAGCTCGGTTTTCCCCTGTCACTCTCCTTTCCCATCCCCACTGGGGTTCTCCTCCTTGGGCCCTGTTCTCTGCCTCGCCAAAAGGGAAGTAAATTCTCCTGGATGGGCCCTTCCTTCTCATCTGTTCTTCCCCGCTCATCCTACGGGGACGTCCAGACTCTACATAGGCACATGTGCCCTTTTTCTAAAATGAGGGTTTCCTACATGATTGTGAAGTTATCAAATGCTTCCAGAAGGAGGTGCAAAAACATGGTCACCTGTCTGACTCTGAAATACTAGCATTTTGCTGGTGACACTGTGCAAAAGGAAAGCCCCTCTCATGTCCTGGGAACTAGAGATTGGCGAGGGAGATGGGAGGGGGCGGGGTGGAAGGGGTGCTGCAAAAGGGGGAGCAAAGACGCATGATCCTAAGGCTTAATTGTACCGGTCTTGAGAAAGGTTTCCCATCTCCTCTGTGGATAATTTTATTCCTGTAATGGCTGGGAAGATGAAGAACTCGGCCTCCGACAATCTTTTTTATTAGCTGTTGCTTTTATATAATTCTGCTTTCATTTGTTGAATACTCTCAGACCTTGACATTTTCAGCTTCTGTACACACAGCTTAAGGGCCTTCCAATCAGCAGGCTCCTTTCTTTTCTTTTCCCATTTCCTCTTAAGTTTGGAAATTGATGGTGGAAACCTGTTCAGGGGGAAACTTGGAGCAGCTGCTGAATCATCCGCGACCACCCAAAAAAGTTGGGAGTATGGTCAGGGGCCAGAGGAGGTTGGGATGGGGGACACAGAGGCCCAGGCTCGTGGGGGGCGCCGTGCTGGGTCCGCCCGCCCCTCGGCTGGAAGCCTCCTGCCCTTTCGCCCATAGGACTGTGATTGGCAGGTAGGGAAATCCTGCACAGAATCCAGACTCATTTTCAAGGGGGAGGAGACGTCTTGACCCCTTTGTACTGCAGTATTTATTCCCTAGATGATTATTCTTGAGGGTGGAAATCATATTTTGTAGGGCTCCTGCGCTTTATAATCTTTCTGAGTAATTGTTCCTCACGCCCACACTGCAAGATCTAAGTGAGGAGTGTTTTTTCCTTTCATCACAGAGAGCGGTGAGCTGCTGGGATTGCAGGGGCCTGGGGAGGGTCTCATGGCACCTGGAGGCAAACCCTAGATGTGGTGTCCACACACAGCCGTGAAGCAAGGGCTAGCGCATTCACAGTGGACCCGGGACCCCACACGGCTCTGTGTCATTGCCCTCTGCAACCACACTGCGCCTCCTCACATCTCCGTTTCTTCATCTATGAAATGGAGATATTGATGCCTCCCTCTGGGTGTTGACGGCAACATTGGAGGAGGGAACATCGGACAGGTGTTGGCATGTGCCGGGGGCCTCTCTCTGGTGCACAGCGGTGTTGGCGATTCTCCTTCAAGTCCTGATGCTTCCGGTTTGGGTTCAGCGGATGCATGTGTGCACACGTATGCGTGCGGAGATGGATCTTGTCATCAACGGTGGGCTGCTCTCTGGGACGCAGAAATCTCTTCCCCGGGCTTCTCTGGGCTTTTCTCGGGTGCCCGCCACAACACCTGTCTGTCCTTCGCCACGCAGAGGGGTAGGTGAGGGCTGTGTGCAAAGCACTATGGAGACCACGCGCTGCTCACAACTGGGTGTTTCTCACGGGCCTGACAGTGTTAGAGAGCAGGGCCATTTTCCGTTGCCGTATGCCGGGTGTAGGGTCCAGGAAGGTGACGCTGTCCACCGCCTCGACTGTCCGAGTTGCAGTGCTGCACCTCCTGCCATCGTAACTGGCCTCCCAGAGCCTTTGCTCAGCTGCCCTTTGTGTTTTCCTGTGGGAAACGGAAGACCTGGTTGTGGGTTTCACCTGCGCTCCACCTGGATTCAGTTATCTCGGGGCTAAGGGTGACTTGTGTCCTGTCAGAACTAGCGCATCTGCTGTCTGCTGGTGGAACCCTGGGTGCTGGGTGGCTCTGAATGAGACCTGAAGGCCATCGATCTGACAGCTCTGGCTGGCCAAGGGTGCGTCTCCTGCCCTCTGCCATGGGGCCGAGCGCAGGTGCGTGGGGAGCAAGGTGTGTGGGGTGCGTGATGGAGTCCTAGTTTGGCCTCAGGAATTGACCAGACTTCTGACTCTGAGCAAGCTATTTAAATGCTACAGCCTCAACTTTCTTACCTTTGACACGGAAATGTTAAGACCAACCTGCCAGTTGTTTGGGGGCTGAGTGGTCATCTGTGTACAAGTATCTGACGTTGAAGTGTCCTATTCTCTTTCGTGTCATTTCCATCCTTTTTCTCCTCGTGTAATAAATGCATAGCCATTCGTTAATTCCATATCTGTTTAATTCTGCTAGATGCCCAGAGACGGTCCCGACACCTGTCATTCCTACCTCATGAAATTCACAGCACAGTTTGGGAGGGGAGGGAGATGTTGAGGAAGAGGGCTGCACATGGGAGGATGCCAGAGAGCCGACTTCCCGTGACCAGACCTGGCAGCCCTGTAAAAATGGTCTTGCTTTTTCCGAACTCAGCAACTGCAAAGTGGGGAGAGCATCTGGGGGGTCAAGCTTCACAGCTGGAGGTAGGGAGAAGGGGAGAACCTGAAAAATATGTGTATTCTTCCTGGAATTCGGGCTTTTTCCCCAGAACATAAATCTCTGTTCCTCCTCCCCTTGGGCACACACACCACCCCAGCGTCGATATGTGAACAGTCAGCCCTTTTCCTGTTTTTCCCTCTTTGCTTCTACTCCGGCTTTCTTTTTTTAAGGAACAACTGTCATGTGATCCTGCCAAGCCTGCAGCTTTCTCAGTGACAGCACTAAACAGCCCCCTGCCTGATGTCCCTGGGGGTGTCAGTCGGAGTCTGTTCAGGAAGACAGGAGCTGCTCTAGGGCACAGAGGAAGAGGAGAATTCTGCTTTACATGAGAAGGTGGGCCCCTGGTCGGGAGCACGTGAAAAGGCCCAGCCTCACACATGTTGAGGAAATGCAGTGACAACCACGAGGCAATACCGTTCCATGCTCAGAGTGGCTGACATGGGAGCGATGGGTACCAGCGAGTGCTGGCCAGGCTGTGTGTGGTTAACTCAGGCCCTCACGCCACTGGCAGCGCTGTAAATTGGCAAGACCACTTTGGAAAGCTATCACCCGTTGTCTGTTAAAGCTGAACATAGGCATACCCTACAACCCGGCAGTTCGGTGCCCAACAGAAATGTGTCCATAGGTTCACCAAAAAACCAAAGACTGTAGAACGTTCATTGCAGAATCATTCACAATCGCTGTCAACAGGGGGACGGATCCGTCATGGTGGTCGTCAGAGTGGAAGCCCAGATGGGCGTGCGGATGAACAAGTCGTGGCCATCAGCAGGGGTGCTGGTGAATGTCAGCCGCAGAATGGTAAGCAGAAGGGCCACACGGAAGCATACGTGTACGTCAGGTGGATCTGTTACTTGACTTTCAAACCCGGCAGAACTAATCTGTGACGCTAGAAAGTGGGATAACGGTTACCTCTGGGGGGAGTAACGTGGAAGAGAATGTGTAGGGGGCTCGTAGAGTGGGGCAGAGTTCCCTTTCTTGATGTGGGTGCTGGTTACGCAGGTGGGTTCGACTGTGCGAATTCATCAAGCTGTGTTGGGAGGTTTTGCATTTTTCTGTTAGTATGTTCTATTTAACACAGAGTCCGATGCAGCGGAGGAAGGCAGGCCTACCTGTAGGCACCAGCGGTGTCACCTGCCACTCCCTCTCTGCATGTTCCTAGGCCCTGCGCCCTGCATGTGTTCTAGCACTTGCCACGCTGTCTTGTGGCTGTTGGCATCTGTGACTGTTTCCACTTCCAGACTGTGAAGGTCTGGAAGCAGAGTCCTCACTGGTCTGATTCATCAGGGGTGATTCATCACCCAGGGCTGGGGATGCAGTGTTTGGCATAGAATAGGTGCCCAGTAGATGTTTGCAAGAATAAAGAAAGGAAAGTGTGTATGAGCAGGCAGGAAACAGTGACGCAGCGGGGGTTCCGGGATAGGCCTCTTGGTGAAAGCTGTGTTTGGAGCATGAGCAGGATGGAGTGGGCAGCCCACAGGACGGGACATGAAGAGGTGGGGCTTCTGGATGGAGACCTCCACGTGACTGTGGGCAGTGGGGGGGGGAGGGCTGTAAAAATAGGTTGGGGTCACATCATGAAGGACCCCGGATGACTGGCTCACAGCATGGCCTTCCATTAGGATAACATTGGGAGTTCTTGAAGGGCTGTCAGCTGGAGAAAGACTTGAGCTTGAATGTCCGGAAGGGTAACGGTGCCATTAAGAGACAGAAAAAATTCAAGTGAGCCACGACACTTGGGGAAGGTCGTGAGTTTAATTCTAGACCTGCACATATGAAGTGGAGATGGCCAGCAGATGATTGAAAGTGTCAGACATGGAGTTCTGTGTCCCACAAGATGACAGCCACCACGATGTCATGAGCATCTGCTATGTGCCAGGCTCTTTTACATAAATTATCGCCAATCCTTGCAGCAATCCTGCAAGGTAGATTATATTATACATTTTATAAATGAAGAAACTGGGAATCAGGTTAAATGAGCTGCCAGAAGCCATGTAGCTGATGGATGAAGTCAGAGCTCTGAAGTCTCTGCTTTTCCCCCACGCCATGCTGCCTCTCAGATCAGCTCGGAAGAAAAGTTCGAGAGAGTGTGTGTGGTCAACGGTGCCAAATGCTGCAGGCCAGGAAGGACTGGAGGAGAGCCCTCCAATTGTGGTGTGAAGAACACCTGAGTTATGTTGAATGCACTTTTCTAGTATTGCCGTGGAAACTGAAGCTGGGTTACATGCGGAGTGGGGCCACAGTGAATGCGGTGGTTTAAGAGTGAGTGACTCCATCATGTTTCTGGGAGGAGGAGAACTCATAACACGTCCCTGAGGGGTGCAGCGGAAGCCAGGTCCCAGAGGTGGTTGGAGGGTGTGTGGTGGGAAGGGCCGCCTTCACTCCGTGTTCTTGGAGGAGTCGCCCTGTGGCTCTGGGGTGGAGTGACTTCCGGTCGCATGGTGAGTGAGCAGTATGTCTTGTTGGAAGAACTGTTGACTGCCAAGTGCTCTGAGTAACCAGCAGGCTTTTCTCCCGAATGTGGGGGGGGGCTTGCTTGGTGTTGGGCTCTACCTCAGTACCAGAGAGTCAGACAGAGAGGGGCTCACCACTGAGGACGCAAGACCGAGGCATGGCAAGTGTGACGTGCATGCCGAGAGAAGCTGCCAGAACATTGGGGATTTGGAGGAGGGAACAGGTAACAGTGACCTGAAAACAATGCAGCCAGAAATTGGCCCATGTGGGGAAGGAGCCCACCCCCCTGATCATTGTGGGGAGCAGCCCTTTGCCTACTGAGCTGACTGCTCTGGGCCCAAAGGACTTTTGAAGATTGTTGAGTCCAGAAGTTCTTCCCCAGGTGACTAAAAAATACCCGCACGCCTGTTACCCACCTAGCGCCACTTTTTGGTAATGGGACCGGCATAAAAATGGCCATTTTGTGTGTTCTCGACACTGCTGGAAGTGAGAACTGGAAGACTGTATTGCCTAGAGATTTAGGACGGCCTTTCTTAGCAAGAATGGGCTTTTTATACCTGTGCTGGTGGCACCAGCAAGAATGGGCTTTTTATACCTGTGCTGGTGGCACTGGGTCCTCTGATGAGGAAACAAAGAAACTGAGAACCATTGATCCACTCCAATTATTTTCACAGATAAGAAAAGGGCCCCAAGGCAACCAAGTGGTTTGAGAATCACTTGCTCTGGCTGTAAGCACTGGGTTTTTAGATCTAGAGGGACCTGGTTTGAATTACAACTTCACCACCTACTGGCTTTATAGGTGTGATCAAGTCACTTAAGCCCTTGAGCCTTGGGAGTCTTCATCTTTACAATGGGGACAGTAGTAATTACATTTTTCAAGTTAATAAAGACGTGACAGAGAAGCTAGTCCGTTGTAATATATCATACTATAAGTGGTACCTGCCATTACTGTTGACCAGCCAGATCTAATAATATAACTGCCGTTGTTCCCATCACTCCCCAGAGGTCCCGTAGGTAATTAGTAGTACACCCAGCTAGTAGTGGTATCAGTAGGACTCGGCTTCCTTGCAACACTGTCCGTTAGTCTTACAGTTTTCCACCATAGGGTGAGAGGAGGAGTTAATCACAGGCTCTGGAGATAGATGCTGTTACCACTTGGGTTCTGCCACCACCACCATCATCACCTGGGCCATCACCCCCGTCACTACCACCGTGTCCTCTGCCTCGGCCACTGCCACCTCCATACCACCGCCACATCATCCCACAATTCCCTGCACCTACTCTGTGTATTGCTGAAGGTCTGTTTCTTTACCTCGCTGTCTCATCTTCGCAGAAATTCGCTGTTACCTCACGGTAACCTCTGAGATGAGGAGGGAGCAGAGACTGCCCCCTCTGTTGTGCATGCGGAGAGGCCGTGGCTTTCCTGGGCCCTGTGGCCAGCTTCCCTGGGAAAGATGTCTGCGCCAGGGGCCCTGCAGAACGGGCTGCACAGCTCCTTTGCTATGTACAGTGTCTAAGTTGTGTAATGTAGTTTGGGTGGGGTGTGGGGGGAGTAGTGTTTATCACAGGTGAAAATGAGGAAGCTCAGAGAGGTTACAGGATCGCACCAGGTTTCACAGCCATTCAGCTCTGGGTTCAAGATTTAGACAGGTCTTCCTGAATCCACATTTGTGAAACAGGAGTAGTACTTATCTTGCAGGATAGTTTTCAGAATCACATGAATTGATAGAGTATTGCCAACAAACTCTCTTTCCGTCTCTGCAGCTGGCTTTCTCGGTGCTCTGTAGCTAACACTTGCTGAGTGTTCCATGTGCCAGGCACCGGCCAGACACCTCACCTGAACGGCCTCCTCTGACCTGCCCAGGGAGCTGAGTGATAGAATGACAACCGATCTCGTTTGAATCCTTGCTGTCAGAGTGCCAGGCGTGTCCCAAGTGTGTCACACGTTCTAATTCATCGCATCTGTGAGACAGTCCCACAAGGCAGGAGCTGTTAGCATCCCCATTCTATGGGTAAAGACATAGGCTTTGAAATTGGCAGCAGCTGTCACGTGAATGGTTTGGGGTCATGGCAGTCAGTCTGCCGTCTGTGGGCCCAGGCAGGCTAAAGCAGGGATCTGTTGTTCATCAATCAGCCGAGTACTGTTTGAATCTGTATTAAAATGATCCACCGTGGAATTTTCACTAAAGCAGAACAGTAGACTAACAACAGTACAGTGAACCTCTCTGTTCCTGGCCCCCGAACTTAACAATTTGGCCACATTTGCTCATATTTCTTCCTTTTTTCTTTTTTTCTTTGCTTTGAAGCAAATCCTGGTGGCCACGGTATTTCCCTCTACAGACTTCAATACGTGTCTTTGAAAAATATGGACGTTTTCTCATATAACTATAGTATTGTCGTCTTGCCTCAGAGAATTAACATTGATTTCCCTGATCTCCTCAAAAATACCTTTTCCCAGAGTTTTTGTTCGTGTTTGTTGCTAGTGTAAGTCAGGATCTGCTACAGTCATACCGCACTAGAGTTGGTTCTTAGGCTTTTAAGTCTTTTGTCACCCAGAATAGACACTACCCCCTTTTTTATGCCAGCGACTTGTTGCAAACACTCCTTAGGTTTGTATTCCCCTCTTTCTCCTTCATGGTGTTGAACTTGGCCCAGAGAGGGGAAGAGCCAACTGTGTACCTTGGTAAGAGGGGTGAAGTGATCATGTGGGAAGAAGGGCTAACCTCAGTGGTTAAGTCGCTGTTCACGGCTGTGGATTTATGTCACTCCCTCCATTACTGTTGCTAGGGTCCTTTTAAGCTCGGGCTCAATCAGTATCTCCTCTTGAAGTGGTTTCTGCACCATTCCTGGCAGCAGCTGCATTAACATGCCGCACTTCCTGTGCCGTGGTTATTGTCTGTTGGTTTTCCACCCCCCGGCGCATTTAGTCTCCTAAATAGGTCCTTATGGCTTGAAGAGCCAGAAGTGCCTGTCCATCACGTATGCAGGTTACCACCTATCCCTGCTGGAAAAGACCCAGTTAAACAAATAATTTTAATTAAATAGGCACTCCGTGGCCTCTCCTTTCCCTTTCCTTCTCGGCTCTTCCCTTACCAGCTTCGATCAGCTCGATTTGACTGGGTGAATGAATTCCTTTGGGCCCTCCTTCGGCCCTTGGCCACGGTGGTGGTGGGATGCGCAAACAGAATCCGAGATTGCCCTTTGGTCTCTCCCTGCTGGTGCTCTGCCCTCCCACTGCCCTGGTGACCAAGCCCTGTCCTGGTTACTGAACTCATAGCTCCTGTTCTTTTGTCCTTCCACCACAATGGCGGCCCCTGGCTAATGTCTCTCTTGAACTGAAACCATCACCTCCCCACTGGTATCCTTTTTACCAGACCCTTACCTATGATCTGGTATCTCCTTGTTGCAGGAAGACCGTTTCTAAAGCCTGTCAACGACTCCCTGGTGCATTCAGGAGAAAGCTGGGATTCCTCAGCCTGGCCTGTAGGGCTCTGTGATCTGGGACTTGGCTGTGTGTGCACCTGGCATGCTCTCTGGCCACATGGCCTCTCTCCTGACATTAGGATCACCCTAGAGGCCTTCTGTGACCCCTTCCCTCTGCTCCTTCTGTGCAGGGCTACCACCTGAGCTAACTTACTATTTTGTCCCCAGAGCAAGCTCAGTGCCTGATGGACATAGATGCATGACATAGTGGCTTAGCAGTCAGGAGAGGTGACAGCCCAGAGCAGTCAGCAGTGCTTTGGGCTTCGGTGCATAGAAGTAGGTAGCTGTGGTTGTCAGAGTGTAACTGCTTGTTGCTTGGTGCCAGCGGAGGAGCCAGAACCTCTCTGTTACAAAAACTCTGCCTTGGTGCATTGCATCATGGGAATGACCCAGTGATCTTCTCAGAGCTTATCTGGCTGTGGGGCAGCATTGCCTTTTAAAAAAATGCTTATACTTATTTCTTGAGTAGCACCTGTCCATAGTAGAGAAACCAAAAATTTCAGAAGAGCCCAAAGAATAAAACTAAATTTGCCACATCAGCGCCCCGCCCACCTAGAGAGGTAATCGTTAGCATCTTGGTGGATACTGCCGGAAGCTGTTTCTCTTACGGTGACATTGGTCATGTTATAATACAGTTGACCCTTGAACCATACGGGTTTGACCTGCATGTGTTCACTTCATACACAGTTTTTTTTACTGTATAGTACTGTAAATGTATTTTCCTTATGATTTTCTTAATATTTTCTTTTATTCTTACAATAAAGTAAGAATACGATACATAATGCCTAGAATGTATAAAATATGTGTTAATCGACTATGTTATCAGTAAGGCTTCTGGCCAACAGTAGGCTATTAGTAGTTAAGTGTTTGGGTAGTCACAAATTATATGTGGATTTTCAACTGTGGAGAAAGGGTTGGGGGGGTGCATCACTACCCTTAACCCCTGCGTGGTTCAGGGATCAGCTCTATTTGCAAAAATGGGAACATAACCGTAATGCTGTTTAGTAACCATTTTAAAACTCAATCTGTTAGGAACCATTTTCCAACATCAAATCTGTTTCTACACTTAATTAGTTGTGTACTCCTCCTTCTTATGAATGCACCATAATCTACTCTTTCCTATCACTGCATTGCTGTATCGCCTTAGGCTAACCAAAGGCGGATGGTGTTCTTTGACCATCTTTATAGCTGCCTGAAGTCCGTTATTTTCTTTGGAAAAATATTTATATTCAGAATTGCAGATCCTGGGCCGTAGACTGTGTCCATCCCTCAGGCTTGGGGTTACGCCTTGCCAGATTGCCATGCAACGGAGATCGTAACAGTTCACGCTTCCTTCAGCAGCACATGATGGCGCCAGCCTCCCGGCCTTTCAACAACATTGGCCGTTTTCCTTTTGCTTTTTAATTTAATTACAAATGTAATGCTTGTTTGCCAGAAGTTCAAGCATAATGAAAGCATGCAAAGTGTGGCCACAACTCACCAGGAAGAACACTGGTTGGTGTGCTTGCAGCCACCCCCTGCCCGGGCAACTGTCAACCTTCTGTGTATGAAGAACCCAGACATGGATTGTTTTTACAGTTGGTGTCATAGTTTATTCTTCGCTAACTTGCTTCTTGCACCTAGCAGTAAATCTTAGACAACGTTGCACGTCACTTCCCTTTGTCCCCCCAGATCAGCTTGTTCCTTTAATGACAACGTTAGGGGATTGGCATTATTTATTTAACCATTTTCCTGTTGGGTGGACATTTAGGGTTATTTTCAGCCTTTCACAATTAATTTTAATGAAGACATCCAAATTTCTCTACAGAAATATATACCGACGAAATGGTCTGAGAATTTCCCTAACCCTAACCCAACCCTAACCCTAACCCAACCGTAACCCTGTGAGGTGGTAAACTTAAAAGCTCTCCCTTCCCCATTTCAGTAGCTTTTAAGTGTGTTCATTTGATGGGCAAAAATTGGCCTTTTGAATGTGTACTTTTTTAACCACTAATTAAATGATCATGTTCGTTGCTTTATGAAAGCCTGTTTCTGCACTGTAATCACTGTCGATTCCCCAGCCGAAGGGCTCTTACCCGATGTAGGATGTTTTCCCGTCGTCTCTTCAACTGACGATTAGTTAGCCTGGGACTGGACACCGCAGGTTGGAAAAGCGTAGGATTGGGGTTCACCCTGGGTCACCAGGGGGTCACCTGGGTCTGACTCCTTACCTCAGCTCTTGCTAACTGTGTGACCGGAGGCAAACTGGTTCACTTTTATGAGTCTGGGTTCCTCATCCTCCTGGGACTGGTAACCACAGCCTGTTGGATTGTGGCAAAGGACTGAATGGGACAACACTTGAATGTGCCTGTCACGGCGTGTGCGGGTGTTCGCCGGGCTCCCTCCTGCTCAGATGGTCCGTGCCGTTCATGGACAGTTGTGGTTGTGCGTTATTCTGGAGTCTGCTCAGGTGTCCTGGGCGTACTGAGACCACGAGCCGGAGTAACAGCTGTCATAGAGCTGGCCGGGACCAGCCTGTGCGGTGTGCCAGAGAGGTGAGGACCAGCCTCCCCCTGTTTCCCTCCCCAGTGAAACTGTCACCCTGGTTCTCTCAGGCTTTCCTCCCAGGGGGCAGTCTAGCGGTTCTCCTTTTGGTAGGTTTTAGCTTGTCCCTGTCTCTGCGGGTCCTGGAATTGGAGCCAGCGTGCAAAGGTGATAGGGATGGGGTGGGATGGAGCTGTACCATTTTGCCCCCACAACCCCCCTGAGGGGACATTCCCCCTGGTGGTACTGCCTGGGCTGCCTTTGGCCGTCTCACTTGAGCTCAGCTCCACTGGGCTTTGTGTGTGCTGCTGGGAAGCCACACTACCTTGTTCTGCATGCAAATGGCCAGTGGTTTGGGACCCAGGAACAGGACCTTAACCCCTGTCCCTGTTAGTTTTCATCTAATTGGAGCAGACAGGGCCATTCTTAGCTTTTGAGATGTGTATGTATCCTGTTACCCATACAACATACTGGCTCACCTCTGAACTTCATGTCATCAGCAGATTTGATCAATACACTGCCACTCCTTCCTTTAGTCATGGATAATGATGCTGAGTTGGAAGGAAGATGCCACACTCTATGGTCAACCATCTGTCCTCACTCTCCAGACTTTGCAGAATGGGAGTGCTACTCCAGGTCCCTTCTGCTTTTGGGTCCTCCCATGGGTGCAGCATGGGACAGAATCTCACTGACTCTGAGCAGTGTCCCAGTCACTGTAGGCAGTGTCCCCATCACTCTGGGTGGTGTCCCCATCACTCTGGGTGGTGTC
>NW_024412604.1:852629-852842 GCF_014898765.1 Herpailurus yagouaroundi
GTCCCCATCACTCTGGGTGGTGTCCCCATCACTCTGGGTGGTGTCCCCATCACTCTAGGCGGTGTCCCCATCACTCTGGGTGGTGTCCCTATCAGTGTAGGCGGTGTCCCCATCACTCTGAGTGGTGTCCTCATCACTGTAGGTGGTATCCCCATCACTCTGGGCGGTGTCCCCATCACTCTGGGTGGTGTCCCCATCACTGTAGGCAGTGTC